>NC_081560.1:16782760-17093501 GCF_022355385.1 Mustela nigripes
CACAAAACAAACTGAGGGTTGCTGGGGGGAGGGGGGTTAGGAGAAGGGGGGGTTGGGTTATGGACATTGGGGAGGGTATGTGCTTTGGAGTGCTGTGAAGTGTGTAAACCTGGCGATTCACAGACCTGTACCCCTGGGGATAAAAATATATGTTTATAAAAAAAATAAAAAATGAAAATTAAAAAAAAAAGTTATATAAAAAAAAACAATGCTGCTGGGTAACATGCAAAACTCTCCAAGGCTGACCCCTTCCCTCTGAGGAAGAAGATGCATAACCAAAAACCTGAGATTCTGTTTAAATTTCTTTGCAAAATCAAAGAGTCGAGTATTATTTTATTTTTGAATGTATCCCGCAGTGGTGAAATTAAGAGTAAAATGACTCGTATAACAAAATAGAAAACTGAGGTATTTACAATCTCTGAATATAGTGCTCCTTGAAGAAATACTTAATAAAATTAATGTTTACATCAACTGATGCAATTTTGAATTACCGTTAATTTTCACAATAACTATTGTTTTATGACTTATAATGTATTCAGTGTTTTACAAGCATTTGGAACAAGGGGAAATCTTATAAAGCATCTTAATGTGTGTAACAAGAAAGTAAATTAAAAAGTTTATTAGCACCAGGAGAATTCTTATCTTCTCTCTGCATGTCAAAAACTTGACAGAAGTCTTCAATCTAGCTAGTAAGCACTTTACTGATTAAAAGCTAATTTCCATTTTTAAAGAGTGAAGTCATGCTTCTGATCCTCCGTTTCTTTCTAAAAGGAGAATGAATGCTGTCCTTGCTCAGGCTACCGTAACAAAATACCACAACCTGGATGGCTTAGACAACAGAAATTTATTTTCTCACATATCTGGATGCTGGAAGGCCAAAGTCAAGGTGCCGGCCAATTCAGTTTCTGGTGAGAGCCCTCTTCCTGATGTGCAGTTGGTCACTCCGTGCCATGTCTTCACACGTGGAGAGCACACATGCAATCTGGTGTCTCCTCTTAGAAGGACACTACTCCTATCAGACCAGGACCCCATCGTTATTATTTCCTTGACCTTACTTATTTCCCTACTCCAAATGCAGCCACACTGTGACGGGGTGGGGACTTCAACATACAAATTTGGGGGGACACAATTCAATCTGTAGCAAATGCTTCTCCCACAGTTTCTCTCCAGAGTAATTTCTCATCCCCAGCAATGCAGTCCAATCCCCAGACCTTGTATTCCAGAATGCCAGATGAACTACCACTCTTCTGCATTCCCAAGGGGTCCTGGGCATCTCAAAAAATACCCCGGTCTGATTTTTAAGTTTTTGCTAGTTTGTGCATTTTCTTCCACAGAATGTAAGCCACAAAGAAAATAAGAACCATTGCCCCTTGCTCTCTGTCTCCCCAGAACCAACACAGAGCTCAACACTTGGGAGATATGAAGCAAAATTGAACTGTTAAACCTAGCAATGAACATTTACCTAGCCTAAGTGTGTAGGATGACTCAGAAATGGCTGCTTCTCTCACCAACTATCACAAGTGGATGGCTTTAAACAACACAGACTTATCCTAGAGACCAGAAGTATGAAATTAGTTACACTGGGCTGAAACCAAGGTGCCAACAAGGTCAGGCTCCCACCGGAGGCTCCAGAGGAAAACTGTTTCCTTCCCTTTCCTGGATTCTAGAGCTAATACCTTCCCAGCATTCCTTAGTTTATAGCCCCTTCTCCATCTGCAAACCAAGGTAGCATCTGCAAATACCTCTCTCTGCTGAGATCGGCCCGTTGTCTTCTCTCTTCTGGATGCAGTAAAATTCTCCCTCTGCCTCCCTCTTAAAGGCCCCTATGATTACATTCTCTAACCCAGATAGTCCCGGATAATCGTCCTCTTTCAAGATCCTTAACTAATCACAGATGCCCAGTCCCTATTACCATAGAAGGTCATGTTCACAGGTTTCAGGGGTTAGGAGCTGGCCCTCTTGGGGGCCGTTATTCAGCCACCACAGGTGGGGAGAGTGGCAACAGATCAGTTATAGGTGATTTCCATGTCTTGGCTATTGTAAATAAATGCTTCAGTGAACGTAGGAGTGCATATACCTTTTTGAGTTAGCGTTTTTGTTTCCTTTGGATAAATACCCAGAAGTAGGATTTCTAGATCATATGGTAGTTCTATCTTCAATTTTTTGAAGGAGCTCCTTATTGTTTTCCATAGTGGCAGCCCCAATCTACATTCCCACCAACAGGGTACAAGTGTTCCCTATTCTCCACACCCTTGCCAACACTTGCTATTCATTGTTTTTTTGATAACAGCCCTTCTAACAGATATGAGATGGGGCTGTAATGAACACTGTGGTGACTATAGTTAACAATATTATGTTGTAGACTCAAAAGTTGCTAAGTTAAATTTTAAAATTTTTAACACAAGAAAAAGAATCTGTAGCTATGTGTGCTGATAGAGGTTAACTAGACTTATTGTGCTGAACTTCTACAATATTAAATGTAACAAATCATTGTTTAAAAAAAAAAAAAAAGAAAGAAAGAAAGAAACTACTACATAACATCTTCCAGAAGCTTCCCACCTAACTGGTCTTCTGACCTAGACGTCATAAATAGGTTTATATATATCATGTGACTCCTGTATTCCAGTATAATACCACAAGCCCTTTGATATGACTTGGCCTAGCCATCTTTGTGAAGTGAGTCAAGGCATTGATCACTGACCCAATGAATATTCCACAAATCTATAAAATAAAATAAAATCTGTATCAATTAGACCAAACATGATAAATACCAAACTACGGCTCTTAAATAAAAATTTTCAGTTGAATTACTTGGCTCTACTTCCACTCATTATTCAGCTTCAGAACAGATTCTAAGAGTTCATCATTTTAACCCAGGTGGGAACCAAGCCAATTTCCATTTTGTGCGTGTCTCGCACATAATGGGCACACTATGAACCCTAAGTAATAATAAGGGGAAGGCTCGATATTAAAGCGGGCAGAAAACTCATAACCAAGTGGCTTTGGACATTTATCAGGAGGTGATGACATATGGTTCCTGTCACTGGCATACTCCAGGGTAGAAATGTTTATCTGCAGAGTTGACAAACAGATCTTACAGGACTCATAGAAAACTGGGTTTCTTCATTATAGATTACTAAAATGTCTGCTGGCACAGAAGGGGACGTTTTATGGCTAACAAGAGGATGCCATCTGAAGGACAACGGCCTCAAATGGACCATGACAGAAGAGAGAAGAGGGACTTTGAAGGGTCCATCCCAATAAATGGCAAATGCTGCCAGGCTCACAAATCTGCCTGCCAAGAAAGAACTGTTCCCAGTGTGAACTGGGATCCCTCCCAGCATGCCGAGATATACGTACTCTTTCAAGTTTCCTGCCTTTCCAACACAAGGCAGAATTAAACCTTCTGAGGTCACCGCATGTTATCTACGATTAGCCTTGCTTGGTGCTGAATAGCTTATTTATCTGTAGCTTTTAATCAGCTACGCAAATGACAAAAAGATGAACACAAAACACACACTCACACACACACAAACACACACACACACACACACACACACACACACTCTCGCCTCTTATCTGAATGGACAGATGCAGAAACACACAGCCCAGAATAAATTAGAGCAAAATGAGCTCAAGATGAAACAAGCCTAGGGGGAAAAAAAAAAAATTCCAAGCACACCACAGAATGCGCTGTCATCAAAAATGCCGGGATTCTGCCCTGATCCTCTTGGAGAGAGAGAGACTCCAGCCCCTTGAGCTCAGGCAAAGCCTGGGGGAGAGGCTACATGAGAGTCTCCCCAAGCAAAGAGTAGTCCAGGTCTCCGGGAAAGGTAGCTCTGCTCTCCTTGCATTCTGTTTGAATCCTGACCTCCAGGAGACCACTCAGTCTATGAAGAAAAGGAACAGCCTAAGGAAAAGAAACTTCTGGAATAAGTTTGTCAAAGACTGCATGGTTTTCATTGTTTGAAAGGAAAGCATTTAAGGTCATTGGTTTTCTTCCTTTGTTGTTCTAAAACAATTTTTATCAGTCTCATTTGTTGCTGAAATGTAAATTCCTAACAGCCATTTCTACCTGTTAGTATCTGGAACGGTATCAGGCAAACACAAACAGATGGGGAGAGAGGAAACCAGCAGAGCAGTGCAGAACCTTGGGTTCCGGGCTAAGAGGTTCTCTAGAAATCGTGCAGGTCCATGCTCCCCAACCAGAGAAGAGAGAGGTTCACACCTGTGTGCTAAATCACTCGAGTCAGAGATAACCATGGTTTCTCTGATCTGGTGTGGATTAACTATCTCATTAGTCAGCTTCACAAGAGATTCTAAGAGTTCATCATTTTAACCTAAGTGGGAACCAAGCCAATTTCCAATTTAGAAATGGAAGAAGAGTTCCTAAACTCAAGGAAATAATAGAAACTGTGCTCCATGATTGTGGTTCTTACTTTTAATTCTGCCAGCAGATGCCCTGAAGCGCAAGGCCAAAGACAGGTACAGAGGTCAGCTCCTTCTGCCATCTCTATGAATAACATATTTTCATAAGATGTTTCATTTTCCTGTGTTTTATTATCTGCTGGTAGAGTATTGCTGTTAACAATAACTTTAACTTCAGTTAATGATATAAACTATGCACCACATAGAAGCAAAACAACTATAGACAAGATCCTTTTCTCATCCTTTCTTTTAAAAAATTCTTGTCTTCAGGTCTTATCCCTAAGATGGCACAAGCCCCTTGAGAAGAGACATTTTTGTGATAGTTTTGGTATAGTTGGGTCTTGCACAAAGCAGATGCAATTAAAAAGAAACATTGTTATAGGGTAGCTGGCTGGCTCAGTCAGTACAGCACGGGACTCTTGATCTCAGGGTCATGAGTTCAAGCCCCATGTTGGGCCTGGAGTTAACTTTAAAAAAAAAAAAAAAAAGAAAGAAAGAAAAGAAAAGAAACATAAAGAAACATTGTTATTGAAATGAAACAAGCTCTACCATCTAAGAAATACAATATTGATACATATGAATAACACAAAATTACATAATCCTAGGGCAAAAAGCAATCTTGGGTGTTGTTTGGGTCAAACAACTCATTTTATAAGTGAGAAAAATGAGGCCCTAGGATTTGAATTACAAAGTTTTCTAAGGTGACTCAGTTTGCCAACGACAGAGTATCTGTTCTGGGCTTGTGTTGTTCCTACTACTTACAGAACGCTGTCCCCCGTTTCAGATGCCACACTGAAAAGAGAAGCTCGGATTCTAAATTGTGTGCAGAAGGATGAAGAGTCTTGAGACAGCTCCTGCAATGGTAGTTCAATGAACTGGACTGTAAAATTATTGCTGGGAAAGCAATCAGAACCAGTAATTGATCTGTCCATGAGACCGGAGCTACCAGGGAAGAGGGGTCCTCACAAAGCAATGCCCTCATGTTCCTAAACATTCTCAAGTTCAGGCTGGATGTCAAATGCTGAACTGAATGGTTAACAACGGAAGCCAGGCACTTTGTGAGGCTCCAAACACACCATATCCAAGTCTTAAACCAACCCCTGAAGGTGGATATTATCCTCACTTTACAGCTAAGAAACTGAGTTGCAGAGGTTAAGCAGCTTAGCTTCAGCCGAGGTCAGACAATTTGCATAAGAACCATTAGGAAAAGTCCAAGCACAAGAACCATAAGGGAAGTCAGCCAAATTTCAGAGATGATTAAGCAGTTCACAAGTATGAGGGCCATAACAGCTCCTGGCTCATCCAGACCAGTCTCATCAGGATTGGTATTTGGGATTAAACCAATGCCTCAGGTAAATTCCACCCGATGCTAAAATTTGACCTTGGACCAGTACTTAGCTAGTCCTCAAAGGAACGCTGAAAAAAATAAGTGGCAAGACCAGCATTCACACCTAACTCTCTGAAACTCCAAACGCCAGTCTTCCCGCCCTGTCCAACGCCTGCAAGGATGTCCCATCCCTAACACCGCTTTTGGTCCTTAAATTCTTCAATTTTAAGATTATTCTTCCAAAACGAAAAATAGAATAGTCCCTCAAAAAGTAGAGAACAGCTGTAACAACCACAAAAACCCACAACACTTAAATATCCATAACCAAAGTTGTAAGGGTTACTGTCATTCAATGCGTTAGGAACAGATAATTTGGTCTCCAATCCGAGTCGGATGCAGCAAGAGTTTAGGCTACGGTACTAGTCCCATCAGTCCAGCATTCTTGCCTGTTTAATAGGTTTTCAAATTAAATAGAAAAAAAAAAATTACTAAGGAAATACCCTTGGCGGTGTCCATTAACTTAAGCTTAATCCCCCTTTTGATAATATGTTTTGTTCGTCATATTACCGGATTTTGCTTCCCCGAACTGAGGGAGGACAGTAAATAAACTTGGGTTGCAACAGACCTCAGCAACTGTTATTGACTCGAACCCAAGATAGCTCATGGGACCCAGGGCTTCAATAGCAATTACCTTTTTTTTTTCCCCACAGATTCTGCTTTCTCTGGATAAAAGGATTTATTTTAATACTAAAAAGAAGTCATTTGCAGATTAACATTTGATTTTCTCCTAATAATGTGAGCCACTTCACTTTTCCTAAGGACTTTCCTAATGCATAGAAAATGCCTTGGTCTGTTTCTAATTATACTCAAATCTTCCCATACAGTTTCCAAGTAATCCTCACATAGGAAATAAGATGACATCACCTATGTCTCCTCCTCCCACACCAGAGAAAGCTGGACATTAAAAATTTTTTGAGCCATGGCCCTCTATAAAAATTGAAGAAAGCTATGGGCCTTGGTCCCACACACACACACACACACACACACACACACACACACACACACACACAAATCACATAACACACATACACAAAATCTTGGAAACATTTCCCTATAGCGCAGCAGAAATTTTTCTTCACGTAGAATGAGGGGAAAAAATCTCGAGCTGAGTTCCCATTTTCTGACAAGCATGGGCTCCATCTCCACCCTCTCCCCCCAAAACCTAAGGTGAAGAAACCATAAAAATAGAACATATAGATCTAACACATAATCTCAGACGGTATGGAGCGCTGTCGGTTCCCAACCTACCCCTGCGGGCGGCGGGGAGGGTAGGCAGATGCGGAAGAAGAGGCGGAGCGCGCAGACTGCCAGGCGGCAGGTGCACCAAGCCGGGACTGTGGCGGGGGGATGTACCTAGAAGCTTGTCTCCAGAGCCCCAAGGCGAGTAGCTCTCTGCATCCTCCCACCAGGACCTCCAGAGTTGAGAGACAGAGGCCCTAAGGGGACTCACTCACATGTTCAGTGCAGCCCTCAAGAACAGCTTGCTTTCTCGAGGCTTCCTCGCAAGAAACCAGTCCCACTGTGGGAACAGGGGCCGGAGGGGGAGCCTCCCCATTGCCCAGGTCACGTCCTCTCCATGACCTCCTCCTGCAACCATTTTATTACCTGTGGCATCTTTATAAGCGAATGATAAATGGCAGGGGTTTTTCTCCCTGTGGTGAAAGTGATCAGTTGCACATGTTTAAACAGTTCATTTCAGTGGCCAGTGGCACGATCCATGATAGACAATGGCAATTTTTTTTTTTAATATATACTTAGTCACATTGCTTTTTCACAGACCTTGTGTTCCACAAAAAGAAAATTCTTGCCCTTCTAAGAGCAATTCTTTTAAAATAGCAATAATCATTCTTTCCATTTAATAGTCCTATTGTGATCTCTAAATAGGGCAGCATACCTGGCTGTGGGCTCCTGAGGACAGCTCAAGTTAGTACCTGTTTCCTTGGAAGTGGTTTCAAGGCAGGGACTTAATTTGTTTGGCTTTGTTCTGCTTCAAAATGTCATAAGGTTCTCATCTGGCGTCTCTTCTCTCCAATCCTCTGATTTGTCCTGTGAGATTCACAATTTAGTATCTGCCATGTCTGCTTTGCCAGGAGAACCGTCAAAATCCTGTGGACCAAGACTCTTAATCATTGGCCCCCTAACAAAACCGTCTGTATCTAGGAAGGATGAGTTTAAAAACTGTCAAACAGGGGGCCTGGGTGGCTCAGTGGGTTAAAGCTTCTGCCTTCAGCTCAGGTCATGATCCCAGGGTCCTGGAATCGAACCCCGCATCAGACTCTGCTCAGCAGGGAGCCTGCTTCCTCCTCTCTCTGCCTGCCTCTCTGCCCACTTGTGATCTCTGCCTGTCGAATAAATAAATAAAATCTTTAAAAAAAAAATTGTCAAACATCACCCTATTCCACAGTTCCCCAAGGCTGGCCACGTCATTACAAAGATCACATAATGTCTACAAATTACAATAGAGAGAGGGAATAAAAACTTGAGAATTTCGTGACCTTAAATATCACCATTGTCCTGATTGATGACTCACACTAGTGCTACTTCGTAGTGTTCTATCAGAAGATAAAGCTTGCCTTTCAGAGGTGCCTGGGCGTCTCAGCCAGTTAAGAGTCTGCCTGTGGGGGCGCCTGGGTGGCTCAGTTGGTTAAGCCGCTGAGGTTGTTAGAGACAATCATCTTTATTTTTTTTAAAGATTTTATTTGTTTATTTGACAGACCGAGATCACAAGTAGGCAGAGAGACAGAGAGAGGAGGAAGCAGGCTCCCTACCAAGCAGAGAGCCCAATGTGGGACTCAACCCCAGAACTCCGGGATCATGACCTGAGCCCAAGGCAGAGGCTTTAGCCCACTGAGCCACCCAGGCACCCAAGACAATCATTTTTATTTTTTAAAAGAAAAAAAGACAACCCCAGCTGTAGGCTAGCAGTGGTCAAGACAAAAAGAAACATCTAGACCATGAGTAACCTCTTTTGATCTTTTTAAGAAGGATTTATCATAGCTCAAAGTTTGAAAGAAAAGGAAGAAATCTCACCAGCAGAGGGCTCAGAAACCAGTGGGGTATCTATCTGATTGTTACTTAAAGGAAGTACAAAATAAAAGAGACCTCACTGGAAAATACTTTTGCCTGAACTTCGTATCTTATAAACCTCATTGCATTAAAAAAAAAAAAAAAAGGAGGTTGGGAGAACCAAGTGGTTGTGTCCTGACAAAGAAAGAATTCTGCCCAATCTCTGGCCTAAATATTTTAAAATATTACCTTAGACCAGTGGAAATTAAATCATAAGTTAAAAATGTATAATCTTAATATCTAATGTGAAAAAAACCATCAAGGGAAAGGCATATAGTTTGTAATAACAGTTCTAAGATTATAACTTAAATATGAATCTTAAAAGTTAAAAGAAGGCATTTAAAGCAGCTTTATTAGGTAAAATTCTTTTGTCTATAATAGACATTAAAAGAAATCAACAATGCAAGGACACCTCATCCTAAAGGAATCCAGCTCCTGTTTTTTTTTTTAAAGCATTTAAATATTTTGACAGTAATTTGATTTCAATATATCAGCACATTGCAAATGTCCACTTGCCCACCTCAAAAGCAGTTTGTTTCATAGGCTAAATTTAAAACAAAACAATAAACAATTTTAAAATATTTTCCGAGAAGCTATGAATCAGTTAACATATTCTTACCGTAGGTACTTATCAGGTGCTTAACCTGTTAGGCAGATGCTGAAAATTATATAATTAAGAAGCAAAATAGTAGAAATGGAAAGGCAGGGTTGTTTTAAAAAAGATAAATTAGAGTAAATATTTTAGAAACACTCTAAAACAGCTTTTGTGTTGTAATATACCCAATTGCATTACAGGTTTGGGTCTGAGGCCTGTTCTCAAGAAGTTCACTATAGTTTCTTAGCAACTGTGACTATAATTTGGAGAAGCTGTTTCTAGAGGTTTAAGGTCTCAATGAGAGCCTTATTGTCCAAATTGCTAAAACCCCTCCTGACACAGTTACCTGTGTGTTAATCTAGTTCTCCACTTGCTGAGCTTTTAGAAATATAATACACCATGGGGCACCTGGATGGCTCAGTGGGTTGAGTGTCCAACTCCTGATTTCAGCTCAGGTCATGATCTTAGGCTCCTGGGATCTAGCCCCATGTCACACACCTACACACCACACTCAGCTGGGAGTCTGCTTAAGGATTTCTCTCCCTCTGCTCCTCCCTTCTCCCATTAATGTTCAAGCTCTCTCTCACTAAAATAAACAAATAAATTTTTTTTTAAAACCCTATAATACAACACTATGTTTTAAAACAAGTGTACCTAAAAATAATAAAATGCTATTAATTAACACTTCTAGTCATTATTTAACCAAAGACATACAGGTGGAGTGGCTTTTAAAGAATTCCTAATACCGAGACACAATCCACATTTCTGAGAGATAGGAAGGGTTGAATTTTGTCTCTCCATATCAAAAAATAAATAATTAAATAAATAGAATGAAGCATATGTTTTCATAACTAACTAGATTTCTTAAGAAAACTGTCTGCAGGGGTGCCTGGGTGGCTCAGTGGGTTAAAGCCTCTGCCTTCAGCTCAGGTCATGGGTCCTGGGATTGAGCCCCGAGTTGGGTTCTCTGCTCAGAGGGAGCCTGCTTCCCCTCCCCTGCCACCTTTCTGCCTGCCTCTCTGCCTACTTGTGATCTCTCTCTGTCAAATAAATAAATAAAATCTTTAAAAAAAGAAAACTGTCTGCAAATTGTAATTATCAGTCCCAGTTTTCTAAGAAGTTAAGGGAGTTAAGGGAGGGCTCTCTTCTTCTTGCTTCATTCATCCAACATTTATATTTTATGCACAGGGATCCCATGTTACATTTTACCCAAAAATGGAGTTCTGCCTTAGAACAAATGCAGTTTTTTAAAACATTTTTAAATGAAGTATAGTTGACACATACTATTACATAATTAACTAATTATGACACATAATTAGTTTCATAATGATTCAACAAGTCTGTATGTTATGCTATGTTCACCACAAGTGTGGTTGTCATCTGAAGCCATACAACGCTATTATAATACCATATTCCCTATGCGGCACCTTTCATCCCTATGACTCATTCATTCTAGAACCGGAAACCTGTACCTCTCACTCCCCTTCACTCATTTTGTGCATTCCCCACCCTCTTACCCAAACAATGTTTGTTTGTTCATTTGTTTTACTTTTTAGATTCCATGTATAAATAAACTCATAGGGCATTTGTCTGTCTCTGTCTGACTCTTTTCATTTAGTATAATCCCCTCTAGGTCCATCCAGTTTGTCACAAATGGCAAGATCTCATTCTTTTTATTTTTTTTTAAAGATTTTATTTATTTATTTGATAGAGATCACAAGTAAGCAGAGAGGCAGGCAGAGAGAGAGGAGGAAGCAAGCTCCCTGCTGAGCAGAGAGCCCAAGGGATCTCGTTCTTTTTATTGGCTGAATAATATTCCTCTGTTTGTGTGTGTGTGTGTGTGTGTGTGTGCACGTGTGTGCACCGTATCTTCTTTATTCATTCCTCAATCAGTTGGCACTGGGGCTGCTTCTGTATCAGAACAAAGGCAGTTTTTCAAAAAGTCATTTAAAGTCATTTTGTAGATCTAAAGATCAGAACTGTCTCCCTGCAAATTGTCTCCCTGCCACAGTCACTCTCCACTTATTGCAATCATCTTTTTTCATGTAAAAATAAATAAAAAGATGGAAATGAAAAAATAGGAAGGCATTAAAGTTGGGTGACGATTTTGTAGGATGAGGAGAATTAAATAAAGATGAACTGAGGAATAAATACATAAATGAAAAGGTTCAGCATAAACCTAGAAAAGGGACGTGGATTTGGGGCGAGATACAATCTCTTTCAGACTTTCACTAGCTTATGTCTTTTAAAACATGCTAGTTGCAATGTGGGATCCCCGGTTTCCATCACTCTCAATCTGGGGAATACATACAGTCATATACCAGTGCACAGGATAAATATCAGCTTTTATATTATAATTATTCCTGGAACCCCAATCTCATTTAAAACTAATACATACATATTTAATACATAATTATGTTAAAACAAATTTGGATATGTTTTTGAATGAATCTAAAGTTCAAGTAAATTTTAAGATAAAATACCAGTCTTCTTGGAAATTTTGTACTTATAGAGATTCACTGTGATTTATGCTCTTAGACCCTGAAAGGTTTGCAATTGTTCTTTGCTACCATTTTGAATAGTTTTCATTGAAAAGCATTTTACAGTAAAATCCTATCATAACATGCGCTGTGACGATGTTAACTAGACTACCAAGTGGTTGGCTAATGACTCCCAACCCCTGTTCGTAAAAGAGCCAGGCTAATGTTCTTACCTTCTGAAGTAGGGAGGGGAGAGAGCAAGAAAAGGAGTTTAGTACACATTTATTTGTAATCATCTATCTCTACATAGCTGATAGATTGTTAACGTTGTTTTTCCTTTTCTTTTCTAATATAGCAACTACTAACAGAAAAGTATTGTTTTTCATTATTCCTGTAATAATGAATTTCTGCATGGTATGCAATTGAAATTTTTTGGACCTCATTTATAGCATTATGGCAAGGTTTACTGTGCTTTATCTCCCTGGAGACTTTATTGGCCAAGAGAGAAATCTATCTAGATTGTAGTTATCTCATTTATAAAATTAAAACTTGAAAATATTAGGGATAACAGTAATGAGACACAGATGTTTCCCCTCTCCCTTATGATCAAGGCAAACATGAGCCTGGATATAGTCTTGGAGCCCTTCTCTTCTCTGTTTTCCAAGAAACCACATCCAGTCAATTAGGGACAGATTATAAATTATAAGAATTTGCTCTAACTAGACTAGATGATTTCCAAGTATTCCATAAACTCTAAATTTTACAAATGATATACTGGAGAGGAGTCACAAACATTTAACCTTTCTAAGAAAAGCCAGTGCAAACTGTATTTCTTATTGAATATATTTGACAAATAATGTGTAAATTTAAGCTGTACAACCCATTAATTTGATATATTTATGTATTGTGCTATGACTGCCATTGTAGAAATATTTAGTAGCTCTTGTATTCTTTATACAGACTTCCTTTGGTCATGCCATTTGCAAGGGGTGATGCCAACCAGTCCCCCAACCACAAATGATATTCAGAATGAAGTACCTAAAGCAAAAGTAGTTACAGACAAACTGTATACAAGAGAGACAACCACCTCTGAGACCTCCCTCTTAGGGATCATATCTCTCTTGGGACACATGAACAAGAGATACATGCAGCAAAAGATTATCAACTTAAGATCAGGCTGAATCCCATGCAATATAAAATTAAGCTATCATTCACTTCTCTCTAGGGTTTTCTATATCTTAATCAAAAAAGAAATCAAACATCGGGGCATCTGGGTGGCTCAGTAGGTTAAGCCTCTGCCTTTGGCTTAGGTCATGATCACAGGGTCCTGGGATCAAGCCCCACACTGGGCTCTCTGCTCAGCGGGGACCCTGCTTCCCTATCTCTCTGCCTGCCTCTCTGCCTACTTGTGATCTCTCTCTCTCTCTCTGTCAAATAAATAAATAAAATCTTTAAAAAAAAAAAAAAAAAAAGGAGCAAAGCCTCAAAGTAACAGGGCTGTTGAGGTGAGAAAGGTTATGTAACTTTTCCAAACTTACACAACAGAGGAGTTTAGCTTGGCAATGGTTTCTAGTTGTTTCTCATTTCATGACATGTTCAGAGTGCAAATTTTAGATTTGAAGACTGCAGTTTGAAGTTTTCTTCTATCATTAGCTTAAGCAAGGCTCTTAGTTCCCGCTTCTTTATTTATACTCCATCTAGTGGAAGATTGATAATGGCTCTTTTAAATGTTGCCATTGGAATTAGCATTTAGCTATGGAAAGCAGCTCTTGGCATGGTACCTGATATTTATCCAGTATTTTAAATATTGTAGGCATCTGGAGTAGCTCAGTCCAGTACGAATGTGAGTGTGTAAGAGTAAGGGAGGCATGAAAAGATTGACCTTGAGATTTGTCAGATGGAGGACTCTGGGGATGGGAACACTTCTAACCAAGATAAGAGACATTAATTTTCATTGCATAACCACATATCTCAAAGGAAATAACATTAAATGAATTATCAGAATATAGAAAATTTTAAGCTTCAAGGGACTGACAGAATCCATCGCCATGTCTTTGCCTTTCTGCAGGAAAATTGTTCAGAACAAATAGTTGTCTCTTTTCTTCTTTATG
Organism: Mustela nigripes; assembly: GCF_022355385.1. Taxonomy (NCBI): domain Eukaryota; kingdom Metazoa; phylum Chordata; class Mammalia; order Carnivora; family Mustelidae; genus Mustela; species Mustela nigripes. Next base: position 16,796,828 of record NC_081560.1, read on the forward strand.
GTCACTGGGGAGAGAAAATAAGTAGCCTTCCTGAACATTCCATTTCAGGGGCTGATCCCTTTATAGTCCTGAAGATTCTCATCAGATCCAGCCAGAATCTCTCCTGCCTTATGGTAAGCCCTTTTCATCTTAGTCTGTCCTTAGCTGATAGAACCCTGGTTCATTTCTTGTGACTAAAACTCTTCCTGGATGGTAGATACCTTAGCCTTCTCTTCCAAAAGCAAACCAGTCCCCATTATGTCCATAGTATCATCTTCCGACTCAATGAATGATTATTCATCATTCTCATTCATAATTGATCTTCCCTTTTGCTACAGCTATTACCTTATAAAAGATGATAATGATGAAAATTAGTTTATTACCTTCAAAAATTGGCTTCCTTAGCATTCAACGAGTTGAATTCTTCTTCTTCCCCACCAAGACAGAACGAAACAATTATTTCACCATGAGGTTGCATTCACTGAGAATCTTGACTTTGAATCATTTGCTGTTACATTACCTTTGTGCAGAAAGATGGCAAATGTTTGGGAATGTTTTTTTAAAATGTTTTCTCTCAGATTTCTGCACACGCTAACAATAAGACCTTGAGGCACTGGAACGAGGCTGAAGACATTATAGGTGCACAAAGATTAAGAGCTGAAATAAAATTCTTGTTTTAAACCTGAGATCTTTGCAAGAACCCTACATTTTTACTGCTCCTTACAAAGTAAACACTGAGCTGAATACAAAACAGAAGAACTTAAGCTAAAAATACCGAATTGTTGGTTGACAGCTACAACATTTGGAAATGGGAGAAGGCTGCAGGGCCCTTCTGGGTGCAGACGGAGTTAGTTGGCAGGGTCACCACAACAGGAGGTCAGGACCCTGGGGCAAGGTTGAAGAGCCTTCAGTTAAAGAGGAACTCTGAGGAGACAGACAAACTCTCTTTCAGGTATCATTTTAGACTACAAAAGGAATATCCAGTGTTCAATAACCATGCTCCCGAAGGCCCTCTGAAAGAAAATGGAATAAAGAAACTCAGATGTTTCTCAGATGAACAAGCTTAATTAAAGTTTTTCCTTAAAGGCTGGTCTGATTTTTGGTGATGCTGAGGGGTGGGGGAAGAGTCGTAGAAGGAAGAGTGAAGGTTTTATAAAATCTAAAATCTGGTTTTTTTCTCAATCTTTCACCTGGGGCTAAACAAACACCCAAAAAACTTTTGGGTTTTTATTTTTTCTTTTAATACTCTCTCCTTTCTTTGCTTCTAGCACATACAGTTCTCATTACATCTTTTTTTTCCAAAAACAAAACAAAACAAAACAAAAACTTTCTTCAACTGATAGCTGTTACCTAATGCTTAATCTATGATTTTTTTTTCTTGTAAGTAAATGGCATTGTATCCAATATAGCCGTCACCATTAGTAAATCACCCTTCCCCGAGTCTCCTTAATGCAGCTGAGAGATGTCAGAATTATCTCAGAGGTGGCAGTTTTCCCTTATCTTAGGAAGATAGAACTGTCCCCAGTGAAGAAAACACCTCATAACTGTTTTTAAAGATTCCTCTGCAAAATTCAAATCGTTCTGCATTAAAAAAAAAAAAATTATAAGAACTTGGCACTTTTAAAGAAAAAGAAACATGAGAAATCATTAGTGGAGTCTGGCTTAAATCTGCAGAATTTAGGGGCACCTCGGGGGCTCAGTCAGTTGGGCATCAGGCCCTTGGTCTTGGCTTAGGTCATGGTCTCAGCGTTGTGGGATCAAGCCCATGTCAGGCTCAGCCCTCACCTGAGTCTGCTTGAGATTCTCTCTCCTTCTCCCTCTCCCTCTGCCCAACTCCCCTCAAACAAATAAATCTTTAAAAAATATAAAAAATAAAAGTAAAACTGCAGAATGTAGTAATTAGGTGATCCACAGCTGTGTCATGCCAAGAACTTTCGCAGAGCTCGGAGCTTCTGAGGAGTAAGGCAGTCTGTGGAGCCAAGTGTGATATATCCAAGATGCTATCGTGATTGGGAGCCAAATTTGTTATAGGTGAACCGGTACCTTTGGGAAAGTTTGTCATTCACGGAGAAAGTCAACGAGCTTAAAGCAGAAGCTTTCTGAGGATCATGTCTTTCTAAACTGAACCCAACACTTGTCCCTTGGTAGAACTCACCTTTTCTGGAGCCTCCAGTGGCCTTGAAAACCACCCAGAGCCATTTCCAGGCAAATACTGGGAACATTAGATTTCAGGGTTTTCTCTCTTCTCTCCTTCCCTCTTTCTCTTTCTCTTTCTCCCTCCCCTCCCTTTATTTAAGCTCTTTGGGCAATACAGTGAATATCCTGCTTATCTTTTCTTATCAAATTCAAAAAAAGAAGTAGACATCAATCATCCCTCACTTTTCATCACTGAACAGATTTTACTTTAGGAGGAAATGAATATCCTGGGTGACATCTTCTAGACATTTTCCATTTTTTAAAGTTTCCGATATGTAAATATACATTGAAAACTTTTGGTCTGAGGGATCCATGTGCTTTTCCTGAAATCTTCCTGTATTTTCTAATAGGAGACTCTGTCTTGGATAGAAGCAGAAGGGTTATGTTTCCAGCTGGTACAATGCTTTCTTAAAAGGATGGAGCTGACCCACAGACCTACCGAAGCCCATAAGGCCTCTTTCCCAGCTCAGGCATTCTTTAAAGGCAAGAGCAATTGTGTGACCACTCATTTTGTACTCCCAGCTGTGAGAAGTAAGCCCCGGAATCTTATAAAAAGAACTTCTCTCATAAAATTAATTTTACTGAAAGATGACAAGTATCACTCACCTTAGGTTCATACTAACCTGACATTTTATGTATTTGTTCAGCTCAGGTTTGCCTCTATTTTCAAAGCCCAAGGTAAATTTGTCTTGTAACTAGAATAAAGATGAGACATACATAATCACTGAGCATCTCTGGGGCCCCACGATATAGCAGAAACTCATCAGATCTACCAGATGGAGTGTCTCTTCTCTAGGGTGGTAATTATCAACTACTTTACCACTGAAGTTTTTCTTATCATGTCCTCCCATAAACCTCATAATATGAAAGATTTTGTCTACAAACCAGCACATATTAAGTCATAATTCATTTTCCCTTTTCATTAACGTAACTAATGCAACTGCCAGTTATCAGAATTCTGGATAGACTGAGATGAATATATTACAAAAATGAATTTATATAATCCCAGCCAAAAGCAAAGAAACAACATTTTAATTACTCTGAGAATGTTATTATGAATAAATGTGTATTTTTCTCCTAGATTTTTAGAAACATCAAAAATAGCTCACAGATGGGGTGCCTGAGTGCCTCAGTGGGTTAAAGCCTCTGCCTTCGGCTCAGGTCATGATCTCAGGGTCCTGGGATCAAGCCCTGCATTGGGCTTTCTGCTCAGCAGGGAGCCTGCTTCCTCCTCTCTCTCTCTCTCTCTCTCTCTGCCTGCCTTTCTGCCTATTTGTAATCTCTGTCTGTCAAATAAATAAATAAAATTTTAAAAAAATAGCTCATAGATCCTCATTACAGTCCTCTGGACCACCTCGACAGAGAACAGAGCTCCAAAGTTCTCCTTCCCTGTCACCCCCTTTATCCTGCAGCTTTCTCTCTTCTCTCGTGCTAGAACCTGAAATGCCAATGGAGCATACTGGCCGGTCAAACTATTCATGGCTTGTTCACTTTATCCCCCATTTTATGTCTTGACTCTTAAGTCCCAAGGAAGAATTCACTTGGACTCCTACTGTGGTGACATCCCTTACCACTGGCTCAGATCTGATGCCCTCACACTTCCAAACCAGCCTTTACAGATCCTGAGATCCCTGAAACCAGCCTTACAGGTAGATAACTTTGCCAAGAATGCCCAAGTGCTTCATTTGCATTGGAAGACATCTTTGAATAACAAAACTTAGTTAATTCAGTCGTGAAAATACAGTTGCTCCCAAGAATAAAATGGTTGGCTTGAGGATTTTTTTTCTTTCATGGTATTTTCTTATTTATGTGTGTATTTATAGGATTATATATGCAAACCATCAGTCAATTAATTGTTTGCTGTGTGTTTCAAACAAACCTGGGGTTGTGTACTCACAGTCTGATAAAGCTATCAAACAAAAAGGGAGTAAGTAAATATAGTCCCACAGCTCTCATAAATTCTAAATGTTATGCTTAAAAACGAAAAAGACTCTTGTCTTATCCCTAGACAAAATTTAACAGTACCCATTTAACCTGTGCATGGTACTTTCTTTAAAGTCCTGCCGTTTACCTTAAAATACAGAGAGGACTACAATGTTTGACCATGCTGGAGTGATATTAACATATACATCGCCTGGCAACCACTCCTGAAATGGACTCCCTCTTTAACTGGGAATGGACATTTCAGAAAGAAGCCCATTTGCTTCTTTACGTGAAAAGGATTTCAAGTGACAAGCCCATAATTATCTGCATTCTCTCCACTAACATCTTCTCTATCAGCTGCTTAGCCAGACCTTTGTCTCCCCTCTTCCTGGACTCTCATTCACCTGAGCTTGGGGAAAGGAAGAGCTCTCCCTCCACCTTTCCACTTGGCCATTCCATAACCTCCCTAATGCTCATCAGATTGCTGAAATAGTCCTTTAGCAACAAGCTAAAGAGCCCAGGGCTGTGATTATGCACCATGAATGTCCCTTCCTAGGACTGTACATATGTCATGGAAATAGGAAATGAAAGACAAAGCAAATGAATTATTAACACTTACATGATTCAGAGGAAAAGAAAAGCTCTGTTGAGTCTTTCGGGAAAAAACATCCTACATCAGCACATCCAAGACAAGTTTCTTTTCCAATGGTCAATATCTGTTACCTGAGGTCTCTAAAGCCTATAAATCTAAGAGAATGTCACTTGCGGTTAAACTCTAGCCAATACTTTAAAGTAATTGTATGGAGATTTGATAACTCTGAATCTCCCCCTAAGACTTTTACACAGATTCATAACAGCAGGACGTGACAGGTAGATTTGTCTCTTCTCCTGACAGAATAATATGGCGCCAGGAGGCCATTTTTCTCTGGCTAAGACTGAGCTCAGCACTTGGCGGGTTGTCCGGCTCTCTGTGTTCATCAGCAGACTGCAGGGACCACACTCCACCATCATCTCCTGCTCCTTGTTGCTCAAATGTCCTCACACCACTATTTCGCCTGTAACACTGTCTATTCCCTAGAATTCCAGGAAAATGGGAGCAAGTCAGAGACTCCTGGATCTATCAGAACTTTGACTCCATGTTAAAACTTCCTGTCATGTCAGGAGAGAGCCTCTCCTAGAGGTCTGTCAGTCTCTGTCATACTCCCGAGCCTCTAACAAACTTTTCAGGAACATTTTCCCATTTCCCACATTTTCTATTCTTGTCTTTTGTGCTATAGGATCTGATCTGCTTACCCAGTTCCAGCCCCTGTGACCTCAGGGTCCCTGGAGTGACATTTTGCCTTTCCTAGTCTAGGCTCTATGATTCACCACTCCCCAGGACTGTGGACTAACTTGGAGAATCCCACCTTCGTTCTGGTATTTAATGCCATATCTCCCATGCTCTAAGGACTTGCCTAATATAACATAACTCCTCACCCCCAAAGTTAACTTAAATGGGTAAAAATTTTTGCCAGTCAGTATAATTACGTATTTATCTGTTCTGTCTCAAATTAGAAGTTTCCTTTAGGCAGACACAGTATCTTGTCAACCATACCTTCCTGGAAGTATGAATTCAAGAAATGTTTGAATTGAACTGAAACAAACACTTTAATTTTTAAATGTTAAACAAAACACAACACTGTTTACGTTCATCTGGGCAGAGCTGCTTCTGTGTGAAGGAAGGTGGGCGATTCAGTGCTCAATTCCCAGTGTGCGCATGCGGGCACGGGCCAGGCTGGGGAAGCCGGGATGGAGCTCCTCTCCTGCAGTCTTGCAAGGCTGCCCGGCACATCCCGTGTCTCCTCTCCTAGCCCTTTTGAGAATTGCTGCACGAGAGGTGTTACTGAAGGTGACAAGCTATGCCAATGTGCATCAAAGAGGACACAGAAAGGGTCTCTCTCTCTCTCTCTCTCTCCCTCTACACACACACACACACACACACACACACACACATTTTTTTTTAATCAGAAAGAAAAAAATGAGCAAAAATATTTTTAAACCTTGGGATCTAGTAGGTGAGCTTGCATCCCTGATTCTCCTATACCATCAAACACAAGACTCCCTCGCATTTTTGTAGCTCTAGATTTGACGCAAGATTCCTTCTTCCATACTGTTTTCATCAGGATCTAAACGCCACACTTCCACATCAACACCCAACCTAACACCCTATTTCTGACATCCCCATCCTAGGACCTAAACCATAAGTAACTAAGAGCCCTGGTATCCTGCTTGGTTTTTCTTAGCCATTCTTCCCTTAAAAAATTATAGTGTTCTCTGTACCTCTTGTCTACCACCTCCACAGATGGGAGTGAATGACACTGACTGATTTCTGGATTCCCCCCCCTCCTCCGCCCTGCATTCTTGTGTTAGTCCTCTTAGATTCAACAATTGCCTCAACTAGTCCGATTTCCTTACCAACCCCTTCTGTTACGGTTCCCTGATGGTTCTGGTCAATAGTCATTCTCCTTAGGACACCAGTACAAGCCCTATATGGATAGAGCCCTGTCAGCAAGAATCAAAATACTTCATCCATCTTTTCATCATAGATCCTCTCTACTATTTTTTTTTCCCAACATGGCAACGATGAATGGCCCCGAGAATGATCTAGGCTAAGCGATCTTCATTCATCTCACGCATGTCAAATAGATGCGTGAGATGCGTCAAATAGATGCGTGAGATGCGTCAAATAGATGCGTCAAATAGGAGTTGGGTCTAATGTCAAGTCTCTGGGAGAAACGAGGCACTGCCAGTTATGAGGAGAATTCAGATCCTTCACTGATCTCTTTGAGCAACTCAAGCTGAGGGGAAGTTTTAGGAGATAAACTCATCAGAGCTGAAGGAAGATGATTTACATGTGAAACTAAAAGTTCTATTCAGTAATTGCTCAGCATGACAAGAAATGAAGACAGAGAGAGTCAAATGGATATGGATAGAGAAAGAGTTGGCACTGTGCAGGTGAGGAGATGCTGTTCTTTAAAAGTTTATAAAAAATGGGTAAATGTTACTTTATAATGAGTTTCAGTGATAAAGTGTTGACTAAACTTATATCTACTTGCCTTTCAGACATTATCAGAAAGGCTTTTCCTCAGATTAAGGGAAAATCAAAATTGACAAGCTATTATCTGTTACATAACGTTCCAGGGCCATTTTGGAAGAGAGAAGGGAAGAGCATTAGGAGGACAGATTAAATATAATTAGTTATTAAGCTGCTGCCAATATATATACAAGACTGTGTGATAAACAAACCCTAAGTCACAAACTAACGTTATTTTTTTCTAGAACATCATTTGATATCAGAGACAGGCAGAAAAAATAAATTTTTTATCCCTGCAAACTTGTGTCAAGAAACTTAACTATTCACTCACCTGAAATAATCCACATTTGAAATAAGGAGCTAGTTCTTCCTTGATTTTGCCAGAAACTTGGTATCCCTGAGGGCAAATGGTCCAAAACTTCCGTAGACCCTTTTGGGCTTCCCTCTCCACCCTATAACCCACACTCAGGAGGTAGTCAGGTAGACCACAGCACCCATTCTTTATCCTGGTTCCAGAACCACCATGTTAGAAGCACACTTCGTCTATACTCAATCTCTTTCTCTCTCCTTTTTAAGATTTTATTTATTTACTTGAGAGAGACAGCGATAGTGAAAGAGAGCAGAAGCAGGAAGAAGCAGCAGGGAGCCCAATGCAGGGCTTGATCCCAGAACCCTGGGATCGTGACCTGAGCCCAAGGCAGACGCGTAACAAAATTTAGCCACTCCCTACCCCAGTATCTCATCTGACAAAACCACAATTGTATATGACCTGGTACGATTCACTTCCAATCAACATGGGAAGAAAGAGTTAATTTTCTTTAAAAGGCAAGTCATTTATTTACTCTAGCTGCCAAGGCAGTAATTGTTTCCAAATAGATAGATGAGTGGCATTTCCATTACCGATTAGGGAAGGAAATGGAGGACTCGTTCTGTGGAAAAAGCCCACCTCATTGCTTTGTCTTCATTTATGTCAACTGCCTTTATAATGGTATCTCTCAGCAGGAGTACTCAAGGGGAGCAATAAGGTATGACACATTTTCATTATGTGGGACTGTACATTTCAGAGTAGTTAAGCATCTGTGGATCTACCAACTAAATTCTAATGTTTCCCTCAGGCACCGTGACAACCTAAAAGCCCCGGGACATTTCTGAATGCCCCAAAGGAAATTCTGACCTCGGTTGAGAACCACTGGTGATTCACTGGTCTCACTCAGGGTATCATGAACCCAGCAATTCTGGCTCCTTGTTTGATTTGTAAATAAATGTAAACTTTCTTTTTTCAAAATACAATTGAAAGTTAGACCAAGTAAAAATGCAAAACAAATTTGAAATAGACTTGGAGACTTTCTCTCAAGTGAATTGTTAAACTTCGACAAATCTGAATTTGCTGACTTCTTTTCTGCCCCCTAGGAGAAAGCTGGAATCAGTTACCCAAAGATTGATTTTATCATCCAAGGTTGTCTCAGAATTTTTTATTTTTTAGAATTTTTTCCAGCTTTATTGGAGTATAATTGACAAAAGAAATTGTACACATGTAAGGTGTGCAAATTGATGTTTTGATACACATATGCATTGTGAAATGATCACCGTAATCATCTTAGTTAATATATCCATCACCTCACATAATTGCCATTTTTTGTGTGTGTTGGGCAAACACTCAAGATCTACCCTCTTAGCAAATTTCAAGTATACAACACAGTGAATATATTCACATTGCTGTACCTTAGATCTCCAGAACTTACCTTATAAGTGAAACTGTATACCCCTTGACCAATGTCTCTCCATTTCCCCCACCTCCTAACCCCCAGCAATAACCCTTCTCTTCTCCACTCCTATGAGTTTGATTGTTCTAGCTTCTACATGGAAGTGATATCATATAGCATCTGTCTTTCTCTGTCTGACTTGTTTCACTTAGCATAATGTCCTCCAGGTTTGTGTATGTTGCTGCCAATATCAGGATTTCCTTTTTTAAAGCTGATTAATATTATACATTACACATATGTACCACATTCTTTTTATTCATTCTTCTGTTGATGGACACATGTTGTTTTCATTTCTCAGCTATTGTGAAAAATGCTCCCACGAACATGGAAGTATAAGTATCTCTTTAAGATACTGATTTCATTTCCTCTGGGTATATGCCCAGAATAGACCTTTGTCCTAGGTGGCAAGTAACAGTAGTTCGATGGCTAAAGAGGAAGATCAGAAATGTCAGCTGGGGGCACCTTCGTGGCAAAGTGGGTTAAAGCCTCTGCCTTCAGCTCAGGTCATGATCCCAGGGTCCTGGGATCAAGCCCCACATCAGGCTCTCTGCTCACTGGGGAGCCTGCTTCCCTTCCTCTCTATCTCTGCCTGCCTCTCTGCCTACTTGTGATCTCTCTCTTTCTGTCAAAAAATAAAACAAAACCTTAAAAAAAAAAAAAAAAGAAATGTCAGCTGGTAGCTGGCTCACTATGAGAGAAAATTGGGCTCCAACTAAAGGCAGAAACAAGGTGGGCTACAGAACTGTAAGAGGAAAAGCAATGCAGATCTACAGCTTGCTACTGAGAACATTCTGCCCCTGGACCTTTGCACTACTGACATTAACTTAGAATTCAGGTCTCAGCTCAGCGGGAGTTATGTGGATAGGCTTTCCCTGCTTGAGAGACCATGCATGCCATGGGCTCTAGAGTAAGGTTCCCTGGGTCTGAATTCTAGTTTTGCCATCTATTACCTGAGCATTCTTGGGCAAGTCATTCAACCTTTGCGAGTTTCACCTCTCTCATCTATGAAAAGAAAACATTAATAATAATGGTTTTAATAACTATGGGAATTACATGGGTTAATGTGCATAAAACACATAGAACAATGATTGAATGACACTCAGTAAACTTTAACTATTGTAATAGGATGATGATGAAATTTTGACAAGACAAGATGGAGAAGATATGAAATTCCAAGTTAGATATCAGACCAAAATATTAATATTTTAAGACATCTTGAGAAATAATTTTGATACTCTTGAGCATTTTATCCACTTTGAAACATATAAAATAGCCAAAAGAAGATGTTGAAAGCAAGAAGGTTTGTGAGAATATTCTCTTTGGAGAAAGTCATGCTGTGGAGCATAAGGAATAACACAAGGACATTCAGTGAAGGAGAGGAGAAGTGAGTTGGGGGAAATCAGAGGAGGAGATGAACCATGAGAGACTGTGGACTCTGAGAAACAAACAGGGTTTTGGAGGGAAGGAGGATAGGGGTTGGGTCTGGTGGTGGGTATTAAGGAGGGCATGTATTGCTTGGGGCATTGGGTGTGGTGCATAAACAATGATCTTGGAACACTGAAAAAGTAAAATAAAATTTAAAAAATAATAATTTAAAAAAAGAAAAAGAAAAAGAAAGTCATGCTGTGAACTCCGTTTCTTATTTGGAGACAGAGAAGAGAGTTTCCCCGATACTCTCAGCCTCAGGTCTACTGGAATATCTTTGTATGTCATTCCTTAGACAGGTGCACTGTGGACAAAGTCTGATTTCTACCTAGGAAATTTAAAAGGCAAGAGATGAGTTGTACTAAGTCCTTGGGTGAAAGAACCAGAACTGAGATCCTGAGGTAGCTTTACCTGTCTTTCTCAGAGTTTATTGGGCAAAAGATGTGTGTGGACTGGAACTGGGTCATGCATATGGGCAGTGGAGAGCTTTGACCAAAGGCAAATGTGTATCACACAGATTTGGCGTCAGAGGAGCCCAGGAATAAATCTCTGAAGAGCCATGAAAGCACCCAGGCGATGTCAAGGTTCATCATCTACCAGCCACCAGGAAAGGAAAAGCTAGACAGACAGATAAAGGAGCCCTTAATCTTCTCTCATTACTCAACCCCCACCTCTTGACTTTATGCACAGTGTACAACCATGCATTGTGAATATGGGTCAAAGATAAAAAAGCCAGCCACCACCACCACCATGCCACTCCCCCAAAGTTCTGGCCATAGAAAGGAGAAAATGAATACTCAAGGATGATTTTGAAAGGATATTTAAGGATGGCTTAATATCTAAGCAGAGACGTTCTCATTACATTATTGAGACTGCATTTGTGACATCATCTAAAAAAGAACAGAAAAATCATTCAACCTGTCCAAGAATTTATCCAGAGTCAGAGAAAGATTACTTTCACAAAATAAAATTTAAAGGATAGAGGTGACAAAAACTCATTTACATTTTGATTACTTCATGAGTCATCCTTATTCAAAATATCTCTTACACTATTTTGATTATTCCCAGACCACCCAATCTAAATTAGTCACTGTGATATGATAGTCACTACCTATCATACAATTTTTTGCTTCATAGCACTGATTCAAGATGAAATTATCTTCTGTATTTATTCGTTTGCTTCTTTAGCACTTTCCACTGCATTCTAGAATGTAGACTTGATAGTGGCAAACTTTATCTTCTTCTCTGCTGAATCAAAGCCCCGAGAATGGGGCTAGATACATCAGGCATACTCAATAGTTATTTCTTAAATGAATGACTCCTGAATGTGTGGTTAACCTCAATGCTTTCAACTCACTTTGTTACTTCAATTACATTTTCATAGCTTATTGCTCAAAATCTGAAGACCCAAGGACACTTTCTGCAATGAAGATAAGAGGCAGAACTTGTTCTCTATAAACCAGAGGGTGGAGGAGGTAGGGATTTGAAGGAAAAAAAGAGATTTACAGTAAAAACAAGGCAGAGCATCTGAATCGAGAATAGGTAAAGTAAGTGCTGTAGTCAATGCAAGCAGATGCTTGGGTCTCTACCTCCTACCTGTATGTCATCCCCCAGCCTCAGTACAATACTCCCCCCCATAAATCTCCATCTAGCAAAGTCTGAAAGCCTACCTCTCGTGTATTATTTCTGAGAGGGGAAAAATGTATTTACCAAATCCTTAAATAATTCAGAAAAGAGTAAAATGTCTGATTCATGGGAAAAAAGGAAAAAGAATCTGTAGACAAAAGACTATATAAAAATGTACAGATCAAAAGGGAAATCAACCAACATATGTCATTCTTCTGATCCCCTGATGCACATGAGAAAATGGGAGCTAATTTGTCCTTGATGGTGACAGGACATTTTCCCAGAAAAGACTCGGGCTTGGTCCTCAGGTTTAATCACAGTTCTTGCAGTGAATAATGTCTGTGTAACTATAATATTGGAGATATGTATTGGTTTTCAATGTTTAAAGTTGCTAGACAAAGCAAAGAAGCCTTAATTATAGTTACAGAAAAGAATACAATGGAAACAGCATTCTGAGAGAAGTTGGAAGGTGATGAAGGACAAAGCAGAAGTGAGCTAGGAGTGCTAATTTCATCTTAAATAGCTAGGAGGGAAAGAGTATGGTCAAAAGTGATGAATCAAGAAATAGCTTACCTTTCTTATCTGAGATTATAAATTATATAACATAATATATAAATACAAAGTGTATAAATATTAACAGTTATATATGGGGAACACCTTGGTTAAGAAGAGAAAAAATAAAGAAAAGATGGTGCAAATATTATACATAATCTAAATTCTTCTTTCATATTGGAAAATCAGTACATAATATTTAAATTTGATAAATCAACAATTGCCAGTATAAACATATAATTTAGTGTTACAGAAGTAACCTCAATCCAAAACAAATATGAGATCCGAAAATGAGTGTTCGGGAGTGTGGAAAAAGACTTTAACTTTGGGGGTTTTGTGTGTGTGTTTTTTAAGACTTTAATTTTGATTTTTATCTCCCTATATTGCTTGGATTTATAATATCATGCGCAGGTGTTACTTTAACAATTATATTTTTTAAAATTTGAGGTCTAATCACTGAATAAAAGCTTTATTGCATGAAATAATGTTTTAAAAAGATGTAAGCCACAAAATTGGAAGATTATCCAGATGAAAAAAGAATAAGAAAATGAAATCAATACTACATATACAAGAAACAAAAGTAAAATAACCCATTAAAATGTAGATTGAATTAATGTGTTCAAACATAGATGGAAATAAAATTAAAGGAAATTATATCATTGCATATCAATCTTCTTTTGAAATAATAAATTTTTTAAATGGCAATAAATGCTCAATATAAGACAGCCAGACAGGGCTTTAGTTTCATAAATGATGAAAATGTAAAACAGCACAAGTATTCTAAATAACAATATGGACATTTATACTAAAAATGACCAAAAAAACCTGTTTTCTTATATGTGAATCTTGTGGGAATTAGACTCTAAGAAAGTAAGATAGAATAATAAAAAACTAATATTAAGCATTAAATTGGTTGCAAAATTTTAGCAAAGGCACACATGGTTGAATAAACTATTTTCTTTAATGACCATAAAAATACACTACACTCAATAATAATACTTATGAAAAATATGTTTAGATAGAGAATTTCAGATTTAACATAAAAAAATGAAAGCAGAGGAAAGTATTATTGAAAAAAATCAGTACTCATAAACATGAAATAAAAGTAATTTTTCTCTACTTCCTAATACAAATAGAATCAGAAAAGTAATAAATAGCAATTAAATCACCAGAGTCATAATAAAACCAATATTGACAAAAGAAATCTTTGGGGCTTCTGAAATTCAGCAGTGTCACTGATCAGAGCTGCTTAAATGATTGAACAGACTATATGTATTGATTTTTCTAATTTCCTAATAAAAAATAATTTACAAAACATTTTCAAAGCCATTTTAAGTCAATGGCTCTGAAATACAAATATTAACATTGAAGGGTCCTTTGAAACTATGATCAACTAAGATGCTTAAATACGTTAATTCTATGAGCCATTCTTCACTGCCTCTGTTCTAGACATTAATAAGGTGGAGGAGAAAAATCCAAGACAAATAAAGCATCCTGAGATGGTTCTGGTTCTCTAATTGGGTTCTAGTAATCCCAGAGGTGAATTAGGTTAAAAAACTCATAGTGATGTAATTTTTTTTAGATGCAGTGGAAATGACCACTGTTTTTAAAATTCATCTATAAGAAATTGAAAATAAAGGGGGAAAATATGAATATAAATCCCCCAAGGGTAAGTATGCCTGAGCATAGAAAAGCACAAATGAAAAGTCCAACCCAGAAAAGAAAAGAGTCTAATGACAGAAAGCAATTTCTGTTTTCAAATGAATCTCACTTGTTCCTCCAGAATCAGTCTAGATTTAAGGATCTGTGGGATAACAACTCAGCCAAGGTAGCCTGGAGAAGGCTTTTGCTCTGTCCCTGGGCAGTAGGTCTCTCCCCGTCGCCCACAACTGAGCTCCTGCCTGTGAAATAAATTGCATCTTTGTCTTACTAATGGGTTTTCTGCTTCGAGTTCTTTATCTTTCTGGTTTTAAAGTTGCCCATGGTCTAAATCACTTTTCATGTTACGGTACCCAAGCAAAATGCATTCTTTCATTCGCTTCCTCATCAATTCATTCTTTCAATTATTCATTTATTCAAAGCTCTTTGAGCCCTTGGCACTCTGCTAGTGAAGGGTATACACTAGTGACACGGCAGGGGGTCTTGTTTCTTATAGAGATGATAAGCAGAAGTTAATAATTTGATATAGAAAAGGAAATGGGAGTGTCCTTCATAACGGGCCTGTAGATATCAAATTTTGATAGCACCATCTTCAGTTTTTGAGAAGACGTGATGGATGTGTAAGGAAAATAGGACCCAAAGTATTCATTTGGCTGATTCCAAAGAAGAGAAAATAAAAGCTTCTCAATGACAGATTTTTGAAGCACAGGTGCTATCACTACATTATCACCCAAACCTGACAAATCAATTGTCTTTAGGTTGTTGAGGACAAAAGTAGCCGCCGTGTTGCTCACACACTTTTATTCAGACCAAGTGCACCCACGAAAAGTTTCAGAAGGATGAATAAAGGAAGTTTTAAGAGAAGAGAAGTACTGACATTGTTTCTTGGTCAACAAAGAAAAGTTGCTGGGTTATAATAATTGACATCTAGTCCTAAGAATTATCTCCTTGGCTTTACAGGTTAATTAAATCTGGAATAAGATGTTTTTTTCCCCCAAACAACATAAACATAGCTGAGACATAAGTTATAAATTCAAAGAATACTAAAGATAAAGAAATGGACTCAGACCCAAAGAGCCAAAGAGACGCTGAAGATTGTAACTCAGAAGAACAGCAAGGCCAGAACATGATCCTGGACACCCTACCCCCAGGCCTCATGTTGTGGTTAGTTGTTACTGCTGTTGTTTTTCCCACTTTAACACACTTCCTCTGGGAAGGGCTAATCTGACCTAAAGAAAGGAGAATGGGGGGTGCCTGGGTGGCTCAGTGGGTTAAAGCCTCTGCCTTAGGCTCAGGTCATGATCCCAGGGTCCTGGGATCCAGCCCCGCGTGGGGCTCTCTGCTCAGTGGGGAATCTGTTTCCTCCTCTCTCTCTCTCTGCCTGCCTCTCTGCCTACTTGTAATCTCTGCCTGTCAAATAAATAAATAAAATCTTAAAAAAAAAAAAGGAGAATGGATTTTTAGTTTTTTTCCTACTTTCTTGTGCTTGTCATAAATTTCTCATATGTAAGTGTCATTACTGCATTTACTGCTATGCACAAAGGGGGAAAAGACAAAGGGACAAAAAATAAGACTCTTATGTCTAATAAAGAGAAAGCCAATAATATACTTTCCAAAGTTACAGTTCATAATTTGGATACTCATATCCATGATAACCAGTTAGTATGAGAGGCTTTTAGAAACTGAGGTCTACATTCTGCACTCAATATACTAAGATGTTATGTCCAGATGTCTCAAAAGAGGTTTTATTTTTTAACAGAAATCCTTCAAGTACATGTTCATAACTACCAAATGCACAACAAAATTTCAGTCTTGTGAATGTTTTCTTTTTATATATATATATTTTATTTATTTATTTGACAGAAAGAGAGAGAGAGCACAAGTAGACAGAGCGGCAGGCAGAAGGAGAGGGAGAAGCAGGCTCTCCATTGAGCCAAGGAGCCCGATGTGTGGCTCGATCCCAGGACCTTGGTATCATAACCTGAGCCAAAGGCAGCCACTTAACTGACTGAGCCACCCAGGCACCCTGTGAATGTTTTCAATATGCAGCTTTCCCCAAAATGTTTCTTATAGTTGGCCCTTAGAATTTGAATTTGCAGAGTTCCTTTCTTTACTGGAACTGCTCATTATGAAGAACAACAGCTCCAAGACCTTCGGGCAAGATAATTTGTTAGAATCAAATACAAAAGAAGGCCAAATAAATCTAAGACTTCATTTTTAAATACAGGCACTATTTATATTTTTATACATGAAATAGGAGAACTAGAGTTTTCTACCCTGACAATCATCTGGGATTTATGGCTCTGTAATTTTCAGGAATATTTAAAAACTCTACTCAGAAGACAGAAGAAATGCAAAGAAGTACTTGGGTACACTTTAGCCTGCATGACCACAGACCTACAACTGTTCATTCATTGATTCAATACATATTTAATGAACACATAGTATGTGCCAGACAGAGTTCTAGGAGCCTAGGATACAGGAGCAGTGAATGAAGATCCCTGCCCTCCTGGGATCTCCTTGGAGTAAGTGGGAAGACAACAATAAAAACAATGAATCTAATAAAAGAGTTATAGTACACCATAAGCAAGAAGATGATACATGATACTAGGAAAGGAAGAGCCAAGCAGGGTAGATGGCATCAGGAGGGCAGGGATCAGAGCAGTCTGTAGTATTAAAGAGAGTCCTCGGGATCGGCTGATGGTGAAAGGCAAGTATGGGCAGACTTAAAGGAGTTGTGTAGTTGAACTAAGAGCAAATCCAGGGAAAGAACATTCTAAGCTCTAAATAAAATCACCAAGGAAATAAGCAAACAGAGAAAAGAAAAGGGAGGACCAAGGTCTGAGCTCTGAGACTCTCCAACATCAAAGTTTGGGGAAAGAGGAGAAAGCCACAGAGAGAACTAAGAAGGAGCAGCCACTGAGGTCAGAGTCAAACAAAGACACATTCCACGAATGAGGTGTACCAGGGAGGAAGGAGGGACCAAATGCCATCCGTGGGAGGAAGCCCTTGGATCGACCATCAGAATTAACACACGTAGGTCACTGCTGAGAGCAGTTGTAGTAGAATTTGTGGAAATGAAAGCCCAATCAAAGTGGTTTCAAATTGAATGGGAAAAGAGAAATTAAAAACAATGAGTTTGATACAAGGGAAAGTTAAGAAAAGACTGTAAGAAATGGAGGAAGTGGTGACAGATGATTTTGCTTTAAGATGAGAGAAAATAACAGTATATTTAAATGTTGGTGGGAACAGTCTAGTCAAGATATGGGCAAATGATGCATAGGAGTTAAGAATAAAGAATTGTTACAGCAATTATCTTTGAGTAGGCAAAGGGGATGAGATCTTGCCAACAAGTGAAGCAACAAGCTTTAGACAGAAGCAGAGGTGTTTTAACCTAAGGATAGGCAAGAAAGCAGAATGTATGGATACAAAAGGGAGTAGGGAGATAGATGGGATTTGGTCTTCTAGAAATTCTCTTGTGATTGCTTCAAAGTTTCTCAGTGAAATTAAGGTTTACCCCCTGAGAATGAGAAAGGGGAAGCAAAGCAGAGGAGGTGGGAAAGAGTATTACTAGGTGAGCAGGGGAGAAGAGAACCGGGGATGGGTAGTTCAGTGGCCTGAGCACATCAAGAATCTACTTGAGATTTATGATCATCATTTAAGGTGAGACAAGGCAGCACAGTTGTGTGTTTTTCTCCAGAGATACTCAGTTGCATGAATACTGGTGTGGAAAGGCAGAGGGGTCTTGTTCATCCAGGGTTGTGGCTTTGCCAATCAAGTAAGAAGCCAGAGAAAGGCAAGGGGGTTGATGGAAAATGCACAAGGGTCATTCTGATGATGGACCGTGAAACTGAAGTCTAAGAATTAGAAGTAATCCAAAACCATGCCTCCTGTCTGCCCTCCTGCTTTTGTCTTCCCATAGGATTTGAGGAACAAGGCCGTATTTCCTACATGTCTGTAGCTCTTGACAGCAACTAGACTTGTATCCATGATGGCTACTCAATTAATATGTATTGATTGTCTAGTTGCTTCTGAGTGTGAATGTGTAGCAGGTTCTCCAATCTTCAGTGATCCTTCCAGAGTCAAGCCCCACTGGATCTGACAGATGGTCTATAAGTTCTATATTTGAAACACCGTATGTCATGCACCAAAGTTCTATACATACTTAGCTTTAAATTTTCAGGTTTGGGTGATAATGTAGTTGATAGCACCTGTGCTTCAAAAATCTGTCATTGAGAAGCTTCTATTTTCTCTTCCCCACACATTTACCACCTCAGCCAGATGCTCCCAATTTCCTGCTTCCTCAGAACACGGTCTGGCCATCCTGGGATTGAATCCTGTTTCACCAGGTCTTATGTAAACACCCTGGTCCAGGAACTGCCATCTGTCTATTCCCCTTCCTCACTTCTCATAGATCTCTCGATTCATAACTGCTGTGTCAGAAATATTGGGAGGATGAATTGATTTTCTACAGTCTCACGGAGTGCTTCATCTCTGCCCCACAGCTGTCCCCGACCCTTTCTATTACTGTCACACACAATTTGGGTTATCTACCTAGGCACAACTGCTGGATTTGATAACATATCATTCCTTTTGCATTTTAAGCCGTAAATTCAGAGACTCCTAATCCTGTTTAAAAGATGTGAAAACTAAAACACCATGACATTTTCATCCCAGGTCACTCAATATTGAAGTGATGACACAAAAACACTGAAGTTCTCCAGATGCCCATTTTAATTAATTGGGGAAAATAATATTTGGGGTACATATCGCTATAGAATATGGATCTTCAACTTGCTTCTTTGAGAGTGAGTCATATTGCCAATGACTCAAATAAGAATTTACCCCATTACCGATGCACCCTCACCTTAATCCATTTTTTTTTTTCGGGCATAGAATGCAAGTGTTCCAACAAGCAAGTTCACCTTATTCCCCCTTGATTTCCAGTTTAAAAGCTGAAATACTTTCTGTTGTGAAGAAAAAGTTGGGCACGGATATAATGAAATCACATTGTACAGTACAGCCAATAATTTCATTTAAAGACAAATGTTCTATTTTGTACAAGGCTACTCATGACTAATAACACAGTAACATGAACAGGTGTGCATCAAATACACTTCCCTGAGGATAGGGAAGTAAAGGAAACACACAGTTCCTGCCTTCAAGGATTTACAGTGGGGGTGGGGGAGGTGCTGCAGATGGGACAAATGAGTAATTTTAGTGGAATTATATTATGAAAGCATTTCTAGGCCAAACCTATGCAAAGAGCCCCTGGACTTTATTGGACATTGTCAACACATTTTTTGTTTCTAAATTAAAAAAAAAAAAAAAAAATGCTATCACGGCATCTGAGTGGCTCAGTCAGTTAAGCGTCTGACTCTTGATTTTGGCTCCAGTTCTGATCTCAGGGTCATGAGATCCAGCCTCAAGTTGGGCACTGAGCTCAGCAGGGAGTCTGTTTGAGATTCTCTCTCCCTTGCCCTCTGCCCCTCCCCCGGCTCATATGCACACATGAGCTATCTCTCATTCTCTCTCTTAAATAAATAAATAAATCTTTTCTAAAAATGCTACCAAATAAAAGGTTGAAAGTAAGACTTTAGCCCAGAAACAGGCGTCTTGGTAATGACCCCATTGATCTGTTGTTCTGCCCGTGGAGCTATAGATCCTTCTAATTAACAGAAGACTTGTCTTAAACGCCTTAATTCGTCCAGTTTGACATCCAAGGTTACTCCTTTCTAATATTGGCCTAATTTCTACATTTTTCTAATTACTTCTTTCTAAGGATCTTCACTTGTCAGTGTCTATGACTGCATAAGTTACTGTTCCAGTTACTGTTCTGCATAGGCAAAAATCACAACCATATCTAAATGAAACCACCAGTTTTTACACATTAGGAATAGTCATTCCCATACTGGAAAGTAGAAATAAACCCAGGCTATCTATAGGATTTATGTAGGGTTTATTGCATACAGTGCATGAATGGCTACCTACTTATAAACTTATAGGTTTTGTTGAGGCTCCTCCTTTTCTGTCATCAATCAATTTTGGAATTTCTTAATTGGGAAGAAAGGCACCTTGCTCCACAGTCAGAGTCAAAGCTCCAAGTGCAAATACAGGAGCCTTTTGTCTTTTGATCTTGTTTAGAGATGCCCCCAAACAAATGAATTCAATTTTTAAAAACATCTATTGAATGCCTACTGTGCATAAGACATAGCAGTTAAGTGTGAGCCCCCAAAGAAACCGATCTGGTGAACGAAATGAACATTCAGCACCTTATAAAAAGCTCACCAGTCCCACAGAGAACTAACTGGAGGGCAACAAAAGTTGTTTCTCTAAAGCCATCTGAGATTTGCAAGAAAAATCTCACTGTTCCAGAACCCAATTCCTGCAGTGGAAATGGATGGGGAAAACGCAACTGAAAATTAGAATTTGGTGTCCTTTTGTGATCATATAGATTTTTTTTTTTTTGGATTGATGCTTTATGCTCAGAAAAGTTTAAGATTTTCATTTAGAAAACTAGAATAACTTTCTAGAAATTTTCATTGACATTTTCAACTCCTTGGGTGGGAAGAAATTCAGATGCCATGAGTGGGCACAGGAAAAGAGAAATGGGAAAACATTCTAAAACATACCAAGGTATAAATATTTGCTGCTTGTTAGTTCCCCTTCTTTTAAACATGAAAACTCTGGCATTTTGCTTCTAGTAGCTGAATTCCTAGTCTACTGATGATGAAACCCCAGAGGAAAGTCAGAAAATGGAGACCTCCCACCTAACACATCCCAGGAGAAGGCGTTTAGTCACCCCGGAACGTGATAGGAGAAGAAATGTGTTCTTTACTGCTGTTGACAAATGGGTCTTGTAAGTTGCCCTGTCTTCATTTGAAGCCAGCATCTAGTAATTAACCCTTCCATCTGGCGGTGTCTTTTCCACACTTCTAGTCAAAGACATTTCACATTCCTAATAGCTGTGACTTCAGACGTCCTCCCGCTAATGATACTTTCTGTTTCCGTGCCCATTTGCTAAAATGCTTTCCTCTAATTTAGTGACCTGAGCAGGGATATTAGGAAAAGTGGAAAACAATCATTCAGAAACTCATTAAAATATCTCAGTGCAAAATGAGAGTGGCATGCATGAGGAAATGAAAACCCTGGGATGGCATAATAAAGACCTCAGAGCCATTACGGGGACTGTCAGACTGGTTTTAGACAATCACAGGCTTTGGAAAAAGAAAAAACGTCCACGTGGAGTTAAAACCAGTAGGAGCTCCTCACACGAAAGGTGAAATTAACCTTGTACCATCCTGGCTATGTGCTCTGTCTACCAAGAAATCACCTTCATAAAGCAATCCAGCCCCATCTTTACAAATTCTAATGCTATTAATGTGAAAATGAAAATCAACCTTTTTTTTTAGGGGGGGATGCTGGAAAGCGTTCTGATGGAGACATACAAAGACAGCATCCCCAGAAATGGGTCCACCTGGAATTTTAATGTAAGCAAGCTATTGATATTTATTGAGGCAGTTTGCTTTCCCTAGTGAGAATAACAAGACTATGAATTAAGAAAGGGGATTTTTATATCACAAAAACCACTTACATGTTGTTTGATCTAACCTCAACCAGTTTTCTTATGGGTCCTTCAGTGTTCCCGTCCATAAAAAGGGCACTTAACCACTTAGATCGCTAGTAGCATTTTAGAAGGTAACAAATTCATTAACCAAAAAAAAAAAAAAATCAAGTTTTTTTTAAACTTTTTGACATACAATTGTAAGATATATAGACATGTATTGTGCTGATTTGGTATCCATATACATTGTGGATATATTCCCACCATCTAGTTAATCAACATATCCATCACCTCACAGATTTATCTCTTTTTTGTATGTGTGAGAACATTTAAACTCTATTCTCTGAGGAACTTTCAATTATACAATACAGTGCTATTCACTATAGTCATCATGTTTGACATTAGATCTCAGACTTGATTCATTTACAACTGCAAGTTGGTACCTTTTTACCAATCTCTCCCAATTTCCCTCACCATCCAACCACTTTTCTACTCTATGACTCTGACCTTTTCTTTTCTCAAGATTCCATATGTAAATGATACCATGCAGTCTTTGTCCTTCTCTGTCTGACTTCCCTCACTTAGCATAATGTCCTCATGATCCATCCATGTTGACACAAAGGCAGGGTCTCCTCTCTTGTGGCTGAAGATTCCATTGTATACACATCATTATTCTTCATCCATTCATGCATTAGTGGACACTTAGGTTGCATCCACCTTGGCTATTGTCAATAATGCTGCAGCGAACATAGGGGTGCAGATATCTCTTCAATATCCTGTTGTTGTTTCCTTTGGATATATACCCAGAAGGAGAACTACTTGATCATATGGCAAAGTCTTTATAATAAAGGCAGTTACCCTTAAGATCTCAGGTCAATTGTCATGTCTTCAAAAAAGACTTCTCTGACTACCACACCCTATCCCACAATATCCCCAACTTCTACACACAGTACATCACGTATTTAGAACATCACATAGTTCCTTCATAGCATAGTCTGCATTTATGTATGCACATGCTGCTCACATCCTTCTAATCTATGCTCCATGAAGGCAGAAACTATGCTCTTTGTTCACTGATTTACCCCATGTGTATGCCCAACACAATGCCTGGCATATGGTAGGAAGTCAATGAATAGCGAATTGAGTAAAAGTTTTAAAACTTAGATCTGGAGAGAAGGATATTTAGAGTCCTGATAAGTGATCAAAGAACTAATTATTTCTTCTCTTATTCTCTAGGTTTATACCATAGAGGCAAGGGTCCAAACCAATCAAAACACTGCCCAGAGTCCTGTAGATCAGCCCAACCCCACCATGAAGGAATTCTTCCCCAGGAGGGTGACATCTGGGGCTCCTGAGCTGTCCTATATCCTATAAGACTGTCCTATATCCTCTAAGACTCACTATTTATTATTTTCCTTTCCAAAACCAATGCTCATGAATTTAAACTCTAACAAGGCTTTCTTTTACTTATCATAAAATGAAAATGAACAGCTCTAGCTCACCCATACAATTCTGTCTTCTAACTTTTTAGATGTACATTATCTTACCCATTCCAGTCCCTTTTTTGTTCCCATAATAAATAGACACATGCACACATAATTCTTAACTGTGTGGACTTAATAGATAATTTGCCTAAAAGAACGTAGTTCTATTATTCAGGCTAACACACTGAAGCAGACAACTCATTTTCTCAGCTAATTGAAAAATGAGATGACAAGTTTTTAAAATCCTGCTTACTTGGTATGAAAACAAATAATCCAGATGACCATTTGATCGCTTTTCTGGATAACATAGCCAGCTGGATGTATTTTCATAATGCTGAAATGAGATGATCATTTTGGCATTATCTGGAAAAATTTTTTTCTTTGTACCCAAACAACTTGTCTAATGGCACAGTTGTCCAAATACTTCATTTTCTCAGTTATTTTGGCTCTGACAAATCTTTCAGTCCTTGTCTTTAAACAGAGGACCTTACGTGGTTGATCACAGATCATTCATTTGTTTAATCTTTCATCCAGCCAACCTTTATTGATCATCTGCAAAATACAATGCTAATATCCTGTGGGCTCAGAGAACCCCTTCATGGAAGCCAAGAGTCTCTCTCTGGCCAGAGCATCTCTGCTTTTATCCGTTTCCTATGGAATCTGAGCATTTCCAAATTAACCAGCCCTTTAAGCATGCCCTTTTCTTAATATACAAACAAATTAGACCAAAGCTTCAATCCTGTGAACAGGAAAATAGTCACTTTACAAATATTTCTGGGGATTCTCTGGGAGTGCTTACATGTCATAATAGAGTCTAGTCTCTTCAGAATGCAAATGACCATCTGCCTTTCTCCCTAATCACTCCTGGATATAGATAGGTAGTTCTCCTGCTTCTCCAAGGGTTGTCTTCTCCATAAGCAGCCCATCCATTTGAGGCTAGCGGTTGAGGTGGAGGGGGCACAATAAGCAGCCTGCATTTCCCAAGGCAGCCTGCAAACAAGACAGGCATTAGATTATTGAATCAAGCAGCACGGGGCACCTGGGTGCCTCAGTCGTTAAGCATCTGTCTTCAGCTCAGGTCATGATCCCAGCTGGGATCAAGACCCGCATCCAGCTCCTTGCTCAATGCAGAGCCTGTTTCTCCCTCTCCCACTCCCCCTGCCTGTGCTCCCTGTCTCACTGTCTCTCACCTGTCAAATAAATAAATAAAATCTTTAAGAAATAAATAAATAAATAATTCAGCTTTAGTGAAGTCTGAGGATTTCCTAAGGGATTATCTTGCCAAGGGAAAACAAAACTCCAAAGCAATGCTACTGCCCCTGATGTTGGGGTGGGGGTGGGGAGGCTTCAGCCTCAGAAACCCATTCATTGCCAGGCCTTTGGCTTTTTCCACCCCACATCTGTCACCCCAGGAAGCTGAAAAATCGGTTAATTCCATTCTGAGTTGCCTCAAACCAAGAAAACTACCCCTTCGCTTCGTTACGATCCTCCCCATCCCCACTTCTTCCCTTCAGACTCTGTTTGGGCCCTGCCTTCCCATAACCTACTCATCGTTGCCCCCAACAAAAGAATATTCCTGCTTCCGGGAGGAATTCTGACATCGTTCTGAAAAGGTAGAAACACTTGCAGTCAGCATTTTGCTACGGTATTCGTTGCTTCCCTATACTCTCTGTATCTATCCTATTCTACTATGATTTTCTTTAAACAAAAGATTTGTCAAACACACACACACACACACACACACACACACACACACAAACGAAATGATTCGACAGGGCTCACTGATGTTTTCAGGAGCAAGGAAGGAGACTGAACTGTGGAAGATTAACTTGCCTGAGGGGCCTCGCCCTGAAAGAGTTTACTTTTGAGACAACATAACATTTTCATTTCCGGCTGCTTCCACTTCCGGATGCTAAAAGCATCTTTTCTTCATCATTTCTAAAAGACTAGGAGTGCAAACTCTTAGCGGGTCTTTTCCAATACAGTGTTGGGACTGGTATAAAATAAACACTCAACACGAAGCTAGGTCACCTCTATTTTAGTTGCACTTCTTTGGCCTAAATTAAGGATTTATTTCTCCCACAGAATTCTGTGGAACAGAGAATATTTGTTCCTCTTCCTTCCCTAGAGATCTTCCTCCAGATGGCCACTTAGTCCTAAGTAATAGGAAAAAAAAAGATGTGGTTTTATTCATATGGCTTATTATTTTCCTTAAACTCCCCTCCTTATCATTCTACCTATATAATGTCAGAGCACCTGAACAGAAAACCAAAGCTGAACTCACCTGGATATATGGGCTATATACATTAAATGTAAGTGCCAGTTGACTGATCACTTTTCACCTACTGCCTGGATATTTTGAGACTTTGTAAATACCAAGCTAAATCTGAATTCATCCAATGAGATTGAAACCTAACGGTTCCTACTTAAGGCCTGCTGAACTGCCTTGCTTTTCTCAGTGTGCATGAAAATAGACCAAGGAGCTAATACAAATGTATTCAGTAGTTTGGGATATGCTGTCTGTATTATATAGTCATTATGATCTGTCAGTTCGCCCTCTATCATTGCTGGCTAACCTTTAATTTCTGATATTTATTCTCTTTGAAAATAAAGTTCATATTTTTGTAAACATGAAAAGTATGCATGCTAATTGAAAACCAAAATGGAGATATGACAACACAAAAAGGAAATAAAAATCAGCCATGAGGGACACCTGGGTGGCTCAGTCGATTAAGCCACCGACTCTTAATTTCGGCTCAGGTCATGTTCTCAGCGTTGTGAAACTGAGCCCTACATTGGGCTCCATGCTGTGTGTGGAGCCTGCTTAAGATTCTCTCTCTCCCTCTCCCCCTCCCCATCTCTCTCTCTCTCTCTCTCTCTGTGCGTGTGTGTGTGTGTCTCTCACCCTCTCTCTCCCTATCTTAAAAAAAAAAAAAAGATCAACCATGATCCCCTAACCCCAGAGATAATCAGTGCTATAATTAATGAGATTTCCTTCCCATCTGCAAATGTGTGCATGTGTATATGAACATGCATACTAGAATGTAACATTCATAATTATGTTGATGTTGTCATTTAAATTTCCTTGACTATCAGTCTTTCATGCTATTTTAAAGTCTTAATCATTTCCCAGCTCACAACTATCCTGATGAGCGAGGAACTAATGAAGCTCTATTGAGTTTCATCAAAGTCCTCAGAGCTTTCCGCTGGACATGGCTAGATGCTGAGAAATGGCCCAACAGAAGCTAGAGAAAAACTCATCCCAGATGTCAGACAGAGACCTTGTCTGAGAGCAGGGCCCCAGGCTTTGGAGGGAAGATGCCACTCTGACTTCGGTATGGAGTCTCTGGCTCAGATTTGCCTTCTAGTTCATGTCTCAGAGATTTGTGCTCAGCAACCCAAGAAACAGGTAGGACTATAGGTCAAAGCAAATGAAATGCTGTTCACAAATATTTGTATCAGACATTGGGTAAGTGGTAGTTCTGCTTTAGGACCTGTAGGGAAAACCTAATAGTAAAGGAAGGAAGATCCCCTTCTTCACAGAACCCAGCATGGCTTTGGTCCGCTGAGGTTCCAGAAAATGCTCCTGAGCTTTGGCCCACAGGGATCTCTCATGAACCTCTAGTGGAGTCACCTCAAGTCCATGACAGCTCAAATAAAGGCATTGTCCACAGTAGCTATGCACTAAAGATGGTGAAAACTTTATCAATGTTTTCCATGCACAGGCCAGATTAGGAGAGGAAGCAAATCATAGGCAGCACAGAGTAACTTATTAATTACCAAATGTGAGATAAGCCAGGAGATGTGTGTTAGGGAGTAATGGGTAGAAAAGGCACTTTAAATAGAAGTCCTTTAACAGATTGAAATGAGAAACATGGCCTCTATCTGCAAGAGGGCAAATCCCTTAGCCCCAGGAAGCCCTTTTCTAGAATTTGCTCAACTCATACCAACTACATAAAATTTTATTCCTGACAATTCAACAAATACTCTTTTCTGTTTTCAGCAGATAAATAATTAAACGGTTACAGCATTCTCTGCATATTTGCTATGCATATACTTCACCACTGTGAATGGCCTTTAATCTTTATTAAATAAATTCAATTATTTTTGCCTTTTCAAAACCCAATCCCAAAGCCTTTTCTTCTGCAATGAATTTAAATATCATTGGCTCTGGAGTCAAGCCATGGAGAGGCACTAGATGAGAGTCAGCGAGGCTTCCTTCTGTCCTTCCCACTACCAAGTTAATCGTTTTCTCCTGTAAAGCCAGAAAGTGAACAGAGCAGAACGCATCTAAAGTAAAGCCAATTGCCAATTTCTCTAAAAGGCAACTACTACTTGCTTCAACCCTGAGCAGATAAGGAGACAGAAGACTAATGGTGCTTCAGTCATTTGAGTCATCTGTGAATTAAATGATTATGAAATAGTAAGAACAGTAAGTAAGTGACAAGCTTCATGAATTGGATATTTGTACCATGGCAGTACCCACAGGCTATCACTGTCTCATTACAGACAATTTTGGTTGAACTTCTCTCCAAAGTTAATAATGCAAATTCACTCCTCATCACAGAAAAAAAATATATGGTGCTGAAACAATCAATCTGCCAAGAGATGATGATGATGATGATGATGATGGTGGTGGTGGTGGTAACATACCTACAAAGGATACTCTGGGTCAGGTACACTTCTCTTTATTTGAGGAACTCATTTCATCTTCCCAACCATCCTGTGAAATAAGGGTTATTATTGTCTCCACTCTACAAATAAGTAAAATAAGGCACAGAAAGATGAAAAAACTTGTCAGGGTAATATAGGAATTGGATTTCAAACCTACTGGGGGAGCTGGATTTCAAACCAGAAATCTGATGTTAAGGTTAGCCACATGCCAACATGTAGATCAAAAGCAAGCTTAATCTAATACCTTGACATGGTAGATTGTTCAGAATTCCGAAGTTGTTTCAATTTACTGAATTGTTTTCTTTTCATCTAAGCAACTTAATGATAATGAATAAAGTCATTACATCAAAGACAAAGTATGAGAATTAAACAGATTTTGCAAATTGGGTCACTTTTCATTTCTTGATAACTGAAGTTTGGTTAAATGACCATGGAAGAGTAGAAGATTCAACCATTTGCATTATGGATCACACAGCTCAGTACTTCCTGGGATGAGATTTATGTTGTAAACAATTGCATTTTCCAAAATGAGGGGAGAAAGATAGAGGCTTGAATTAGCTGCATATCAAGTGTTTGGAACAAAAGCCATTTTTTATTTCTTTGTTGCGAATTAAGTCTGTGTAAGGAAAGGCATAATTTTTCCCCTTACTTCTTGTTTCCTCTTAGTACTTCAGGACCCCTTGGAGAAGGGTCTTTGTTTTTAAGCAGACACCCTGCTCACAAGCACCATACTACCCAGACTGCTACTCTTCCTCACCTTCCACCTTTCCCATTCTCAACTCCTCCAAGCCTTACTTTCCAATGGCCAGGTCTCTATAACACAATTGCCTTTTGTGTGAGAAAAGTAGTAATTGAAGTATTCAGTCTTTTTCTTTTTCTTAATAAATTGTACCAAGTAACAACTGTCATCAGTGATATTATTGAAAGTGGACTCATTTTATCCAACAAACCAAAGGATACATAGAAGTCCTTCTACTCAGAAGACTTGGCAATAGTAACAGCCATGTCAGTTGGACTCAGTTTATCCAAAAAGTCAAAGGAAACATAGAAGTTCCTCTACTCAAAAGACTTGGCAATAGTAATAGGCATGTTGGTTGTGCTCTTGTGGGCAGAGGCCTTGTCTTGTTATTCCCTGTATCTACACATCTGGAATTCTCAAAAATGTTGAATGGATGTAATTGACCTGAAATGAAAACACCAAAGCTAATAAACAAATAAGACTTTTTGTGCTGCCCAACTTGAATCTGGTCACTAGATATGTCCTATTATGACGGCCAGTTCCGGAGGAGCTTGATATGTATAACCAGAGAAAGTAAGGGAGAGAGAAAGAAAACTGGGGTAGAGTGGGATGGTGGTAGAATCCCAGACATGTGACAAACATGAGAAGAGCTGAACCAGGGTAGAGGAAAATAAGAACATAGGGAGATTCGGGGACACTAGAAGCTGTGCCACCAGAAATAAGCCTGTGCCAGATGTGACTCTTTTGCATTCTGTCTTAGTTCACTTGGGCTGTTATGACAAATATACCATAGACTGGCTGGCTTAAACAACAAAAATTTATTTCTCTGGAGGCTGAGAAATCCAAGATAAAGATAAAGATCCAGAGTCTGGTGCAACCCACCACCTCGCCTATAGATGACCATCTTCTTGCTATGTCCTCAGATGAATGAAGGGGTGAGGGAGCTCTCCAGGTCCTTTTTTATAGGGACATGAATCCCATTTATGAGAATGCCACCCTCATAACCTCATCACCTCCCAAAGTCTCCACATCCTTATAGTGGCACATTGGGTTTAGGATTTCAACATATGAATTTGGGGGAACATGAACATTCAGTCCATAACACATTCCTACGCTGCTTTCAGTCCTGGGATAAAGCAGAAGATGGTCTTAGTGACCCCTTCCTCACTACCTTAGCACTTTCTTTTATACTCTGCTTTCAGTGTGATATTCTTATTAGATCATTATCAATTGGACCTTAAAGGTCTGGGCTTAAAATTTCCAGTTCAATCCATTTTCATTAAGATATACCCATAGAGCAGATTTCTCAAGAAAGCATCTATTCATTACTTATGTAGTTACTTACTTACACAGTAAGTGCACATCTTTAAGGAGAATGAGAGAGTGGTTGTATCAAGGAGCAGGTGCATGTTTGGGAAAGTGGATTTGACCCATAAACATAAAGCCTGTCGTCAGCGAAATGTTACACCCATCTTAGGACTGGAACCACTCTGCTCTTCAATTGCACCTCTCCAGTGTTTGATGGGAGTTCATTACCTTCATATACTGCAAAATTCAGCTGCAGAGAAACAGAATCTTCAAGCATGCTTCTATGGAATGATTCCCAGAACTTGAAGTTCTTTATCGTTTCTGGTCTTTTCCTTCCCTATCTGACACTTATCATAAAAACATATAAGGGACCCAAATGAAGTGAGTTGAGTTATTGTAAAATACGGATTTTGTTTTCCTTTTCATGCTTAAGGTCTTTCTGTGCTTAGATATTTCTCTTTCTTTCTCTTAACTTTGACATGTTTTTATTGTGGACTATGCCATGCATAAAGAAGTATATGTGATGTTTATATATATATATGTATAGTTTGAAGAGTAAGACACACTTTCTTCCTCTCTTAATGGAATGTTTAAAAACATTTAATGGATTAATTGGGAAATAAAAATGAAAGCATTAAGTCCAAAGGAAAAATATATGTTTTTTAAAGCCTCCTAAGAAATAAAGTTATAGGGACTCCTGGGTGGCTCATTTGGTGAAGTGTCTGCCTTTGGCTCAGGTTGTGATCTCAGGGTCCTGGGATTAAGCCCTGCAACAGGCTCCTTGCTCAGCAGGGAGGCTGCTTCTCCCTCTGCCTCCCTCCCCCACCCTCTGCTCCTACCCCCACCCCATGCTCGCTCTCTCTTTCACTCTCTCTCTCAAATACATAAATAAAACCTGAAGGAAGGAAAGTAGGAAGGAAGGAAGGAAAGAAAGAAAAAAATTTCTGAAGATTTCTGAAAGTTTCCTTTTTAAGTTGAGAAAAGTTGAAACAGACTCCAGTGGCCTGCTTTTACTTTGTGGCCTGCCCTTTCCTTTATTTTTGCTCTTCTTTTCCTCCCTTCCTTTTTACCCCTCTTCTAGCTCCCCTTCTCCTGAACCTTCCGTGGCCCCAGACAAACAAGGCACAAGGCCAATAGCTCTCTAAAGAACTGTTCCGACAGCTGCTCACAGAAGACTGGGTGAAGTCCCCGAAAGAGCCGTGAAGACACAAAATGGTCTCCTACTGCCCCAACCATTTCACAGAAGTTTCAGAGAAAGAAAACCTCCACCTGAAACCAGACCACAGTCACATACCTGGTTCTTCTCCTTGACCAATGAAAAATCCAAGCCAAAGGGTGTCTGCTAAGTAAGTTACCTGTGAAGCGCTCCCTGAAGCACGTCTGTTTCACTTCATCATCTTTCCTTCCACCCGGAAGGACAATTGGATTTCCTTCACAGTGGGATCGCCCTCCGTGGCAGGGCAGGATACCCAACATGGAGACTTCTCTGACCAGTCACTAGGCGTTGCCAGCAAAGGGCAGGGAACATTTGGAACTGCTAACAACCCTCTAGGTCCCCAAAACTGTGACCCCTCTGTGTCTGGCATCTTTGGACTCTTCCCCACTTCATCTTGGGAAACCCCCTAATCCTGAGTTCCTCCACTCACTCTTCCAAAAGACTTTTTCTTTCCTATGTCTCCTGGTCATCCAGAAAGAAAAGCAGCCATCAAAGGGGAACCCTAGTGGGTGCTCACTCCTGTGTGAGCACTGGGAGGCCAAGGCCTCCTCCCACCCCTCCCCCCGCCGCCCCCCATTCAGAAGAGCAGATCAGAGAACGGTGTTTCCTGCATTCACAAGGTTAGACTTGAAGGAGCTCTGGAGATTCACCAAATTCCTATATTCTCCTGATAAACATTCAGAAGCCCAGGGAGCTGAATTGGCCCACCCAAGGTTACAGAATTAGTTCCTGTCAAGGCTGAAATTAGAATCTGATCTCTGTCCCAGACACACTGAGTGCTGATTAGTAATGATAATTATAAAAACAAGAAGAAAGGTAATAATAATGTTTACTGAGTACTCACTATGTGTGTGCCAGGCACTATTCTAAAAACTACATGCATCAATTCCTTTAATCCTTACCCAAACGTTATGAGACAGACATCATTATTATTATTTCTATTTTACAAATGAGAAAATTGAAACTCAACGTAATTAAGGAAAAGCTAGTGAGTCGTGGAGCCTGGATTTCATTCTGGGAAGTCTTATTTCAGAACTAGAACTTATAAAATCACTGACATTCCCACTGCTCTGTAGTAAAATGAAAGAATTAAGAACAGGGCAGTGCATTTTTCTTAAAGCAAGATATATGCCATTTAAAAACACCAACTTTATTATATTCTGCATTTATTTTAGAATATTAAGAATTCCCTTTCTTTATGAGAAAATAGAATATATGGTAGTTGTTGGTGTTCTAAGTTTTATATTTTAATAAAAATATATTTGGGAGTTGTTTATTTTATGAAATTGCAGAGTTTAGAAAGTACTTCTTGCATTATCTCCTCCTGCATGAATTCTGGGAGAACCCGTTGTTGCTTTCATGCTTCCTCTGCCTGCTTCTGGTTCCTGGAATGGGTGGTGGGAGTGGAGGGGGGCGCTGCCCAGGTGGAGAATGACCAAAATTTATCACATACTTTTTATCAGTCAGGACTCGTTTGATTGCAAGTAAATAACAAGTAAAAATAATTATATATTGACTAATTTAGCTGAAACATTTGGGGATCAGTTCCTCAAATTATGTCTCAAATTTTATTGGCTTCTCTCTTACCATTATATTGGCTTAATTCCAAGACTCCATGGGAGCAAGATGGCCACCAACAGCTTCAGCTATTTTCTGTGCTCAAGTTCAGAGGGGAAAAGGTATCTCTTTCTCTCTCTCTCTTTCTCTCTCTCTCTCTCTCTCGTAGCTCCATGTAGGGTTGTACTTTAAGTTGACTGAGTTACAGCAGTCCCTGAAGGGGTCACTGTGGCTGTGTAGATTTATGCTACTTGGCCAGTTCTAAGCTATTCATTATACTCCTAAAGCTGACGATAGGATCAGCTCCATCCACTCTGATGGCAGCAGGAGGATGGATCTCAAAAGGGGAAATTAGACACTGTTGACAGTTGCCAAAGGAATGGGTGTTTGATCATCAAGCCAGCAAATGTCCACCATTCACCTAATGTGTGTCACTCGCTAGGCCAGGTGCTACTCACTCATCACTTCATTTAATTCTCATAATAATCCCACCAGGCAAATGATAATTTACCAATGAAGAAACTGAGGCTCAGAGACACCAAGAAACACACAAAAGGTCAAACAGCTGGTAACAGAAGTTCCAAGAATCAAATTCTACTCCAACCAATTTCAAAGCCCAAGTCCTTGATTTTTTTTATTCTATAATTTGCTTATCCTGCCCTCCCTTCTACCATTAAAACTGGAGATAAAAGAAGCCATCCTGCATATTATAATGACAGGTTGGTCGAGGGGTCCAATAACTGCCCTGCTCCTGGTTTTCTTTCCCTCTCTCACTTCAAGCATTCACAATTTTTAAAATATTTTTTTCTCCTCTCCTCACCACAGTTGAAAGAGCTAAGATTAGAGACACTGATTATGTCTCGCCCCTGAGTTGAAGAGAAAATATAATCTGGAACAATTCTAGAAGGACATTAATCAAATGAGGGAACAATGTTTCTTCTCCATTTGAGTTAGAATTTCCCAGAATGTTAAGCATCTGGTACCATACCTCCTAGAATATGTCCGTTAGCCTTAAAAAAGAAATTTGTCTAATTAAGTGACCAAGAAGTACATAGGAAGAGAAGAATTTCATCACTAATATATTCAAGAACAGTCTCTTGATTCAGTCTACAGCAAACACAGTAATCACAATCACCCCACAACAGCCTCAGGAAACTGTTCCCTGAAATAGTAAATCTGTCCAATCAAAATTAAATGCTCAGAGTTGTAAACAGTATTCAGTGCTTCATTCAAAATCTAAACCAAGACCATCATTTGCAGCATCAGATACCAGTAGTCATGCAGATTTGGGTCATAAATAAGATTGATATATAATATTTAATAAAATATAAAGTCATGACTGAATTTAGTATGGAAAGAATCTGAGATCATTAATCTCCAGGTTTACTCAATGTTTAAAATTAATTTTCATTATTTTCCAAGGAATGTTCACATTTGGGGGAAAAAATAATGGTCATGAAATAAAAATATGGAGAGTCCCTTGTAGATGTTCCCCAAAATACTCAGTCAACCTTCTGACCACACATCATCTCCCTGTGGCTTCAGAAAGCAGACCAAGGTCTACTTCTCCTCATTCCTTCTCTCTACCCCCACTCCTCTGAACAGAGACAGCAACTATGCTTACGGGACAACTTAGTTCTTGTCCCACACATCCTGTAGCTCCAGGGTGAGGAACTTGCACATCTCCTCAATTTATATTTCTTCATGGTTTGAAGAAGGACATCCCAGGTTGAACCTAAACTATGTTCACCACTAAGCTTACATATGTGTGGGCTTGTCTGGCAAACTAAATGGGGGACTTGCTGAAAAATAATTGAGAAAAGAAAGGCTAAGCACTCCAGAGAGGGGGAGACATGGCCAGCCACAGCTTTGCTCTAGTTAAAAAAAAAAAAAAAAAAAAAAAAAGAGTCTTAGCTCCTGGGCATGAGCAGTGGTGGCCATGCCTGCTCTGAGACAGCAGAAGTGATGGCAGTGCCCAGCAATGGGGTCAGGGTGGATTGGTAGCAGAGTGGGATATGGTGTTCAGTGGGCTCTTGAGGTACCTCAAAGTATCTTCTAAACAGTGGAACTGGGAGAGGGAAACAAGAGTGGAACAGCACAGGACTATATGGCAACTGCCCAGAATGTTGGTCAGATGCATGCCTTTTGGTATATGGAGACTCTGAAATAGCTGCATAGGGAAGGGAAAGAGCATGGGGCTGTGACTCCATATTGGACACTAGCAAAACAAAGGTTAGATAAAAAGAGGATATTAGATGACCTCCCTTTAAAGCTTCCAGCTCTGACTTTAAACAATTATATGATTCTCACCAGCTAATGGTGGGTAGGAGAAATCATGTCCCACACCCCAAATCACTGCCCTCAATCTTCACCAACAGCAAGTTAAGACACCCGAAGACAGGAATAAGAACAACCACCATTGAATAGGACACCCTTCCCTCTCCCTTGGGAGATTCAGTGTGCTTCTCCTTGCTCACCCTAATTCCTGCTCAAGTTTCTCCCCTCTTTTAAAGTGACCTCTTCTCCAGATTCACTCTTCATCTGTCCCTCAGCTCTTCCTACCCCTGCCTGGGGCATCCCACAGTGTTAGGGTTCCAAAAAAAATTATTATTTTTCAAATCCTTCTTTCCATCATGCTTTGTCCAATAACCTTGTCCTAATTCCAAGCAATGATCTCTTGGTACATAGCTTACCAGTCACTTTGATTATTAGTAGTACTCCTATTAGAAATTCTAATATCTTAGCTGATTGCAAATTGCTCATTTCCACTTCTTTAAGATCACTAGGCCCATAGTCCTGGAGTGAACTGTGTGACCATGTGTTTGACTCTGACATAACTTCTCTTCTCTCTTCAAGGTCTGGCTCTTCTAGCACCTTGGGAGCCAGGAGTTAGAAATAAGTGAAAACAATAATCATGTCCATGATGGCAGGTGTTCTGGCCTCCCAGTCTCTCCATAGACACTGTGCTGCTTTTCTTGGGGCAATGCTCAATCTTCCCTCGCCCCTCCCCAAGACCCCAGAAACAGAGACATCCCTACCCCCCATCCTTTCCATTTGCAGCACATGCCTCTAGTCCTTTCTCTGGATTCAGGGGCCCCTTCTTTGGCCCAGAAGCCACCTGGGCAGCCCTATGCACCTGCTTCTCCCTTCATGTCTATGTGCTCAGCTTTGTCCTCAGAGGGCCACAGGGACTAGAATGGGTATGACCCCATCTTGTTCTTCTTCGATGCCTTACACCATGGCCCCTTCTTACTCTGCTGGTGATGACTAGTCCAATAAACCTTCCCTGCTCAGAGATCCCCAGACTAGTAGCAACCAGGTCTCTATGTCCCACATACTTCATGTGTCAGACGCCCAAAAAACTTTCTTGTCCTGTTCTGTACCACTCCAGAGTCAGTACAGAATGAGTCTGCAGGGTCTGGATCTCAGTACCATTTCATCAGGAAGGAGACACAGGATGCTCCAACTCCTTTGACTGATTTTCCTTGAAGACCCTTCAGTTGGCTTCTTGGAGAAGAGAGAAATTCCCTTTGGAAACCTCTTACCCAGGCCCTACTGAGACAGGTTTAACCACCTCTTAGTAAACAATACTGAAGGGTCTTGATGGCATTGACTTGTAACTATCATTAGGATGTGAAGTACTTGTAACTATCATTAGGATGTGAAGTACTTCGGTGTTCTTGACCTCCCTCGGTTTTATGCCTGTGCTGTAATCCCAGCACTAAAGAACAAAATAATTCTCAATATCCTATTACAAAGTTCAGTGGGTTGATAAGAGCTAAACTCTGTCATGGAGCCAGTCCTCTCTGCACCATCAGAGAGCCACACCTCTACAGCCCTCCCACTTAGAGATAAATTCATCCATAGTCAGTTGGCACAATTACAGTGAGACCTCCAACCATTAGGGAAGGAGACTCACCATCACTGGTTTATAAGCCAATATAGCAAAACTTTTTGATACAATAACTTAACATCTAGAGACCATGAGAGTAGCATTCTCACAAACAGCAAGATGACTTATAGCACCATCCCTTCTGCCTATAACCCTGCTTCACCAATTGCGAAATTGAGAACCATAAATTCTCCAACTCCACAGAACAGAGTCAATCACTTGAGACCTGAGATGACAGAACTACTCCACAGCTCAAAGAAGAACAACACTTTTTCATCCTCAAGGAAAGTTCTAAATTCCCTTCCTCATCATAGTCCTTGCTAATTTTATGTAAAAGTCATTGGAAATGATCTGACTTGATCTATAAGCCAGAAAGAAATTTCTTGTTAACAGTAAGCCCAATACCTTCTGGGCATGAGTAAAAGCGGCCATCTGTGAAATGGCGGTTCATCACTCAGGACACGGCATTCTTCCCTGGAATGTTCTCTCATTCTAAATATGTCATCTCAGGAATTTTATAGGCTGATGTCATCTGACACATTGAAAAGTGTATGAGTGCTAAAATAAATATTTCAAACACCAAACAGGCTCCTGTTTATCTAACAATATACATAAAAGATCCAAAATCTTTTGTTTGGCTGTAGCAAATAATTTTTTGTAGCTTTTCTGACATACTTGCAGCCATTCTGTGGATAATGTACAATTAAAATGGGATTCATCTGCCCTTGGTGGTAATGTGAGACTCCCTATTTGTGTCTTAGTGACATACTATGGAGACAGAGAAAGGCAGCACCCAAGTTAGAATGTAAACACGCCCCTTGGGAGATGCTTTTGTAGGCCTACTTTTTTTTCTTTGAATTGTGCACTAATGAAGGCAGTTCTCAGTAAGACTCCTCAGCCTGCAACATAGCAAGGTTGCCCTAATACCAGGCCACTCTCTAAGTCGCACTGGCCACCAAATACCTCTTCAGCCAGTTGTGTATGGTTGTTCCTGGTGCTGCTTGTCCTCTGCTACACTCCTGGTAAAGTGTGGTGCACAGGAACCTTCCCTAGAAGCCACAGGTTCTCAATCTAGGTAGCACATGAGAAGCACTTGGTTCACGGGGAAATTTTCAAATCCTGATCCCCAGACCAATTTCTCTCTGGGAGTGAGAAACAAGCATGGAGAGTCTGTAAAGACCCCAGGCAATCTAAGTGAACATGGTAGACTGGAAACCACTGCCTCCCCATAACTATGCTGAATGTGTGGAGAGAAACATGGTACAAAGGCAAGCGACGTTGACCCCTAAAGATGAACCGTTTAAAGTTGTAATCAAATAAAACGTGCAATCGCGTCCATCATATTTGCATACACCATATGTCAAAATTTGCATGCCATAGATCTATAAATGGTAGCCATGAGTTTCCCTAAAGATGGGTTTCTAGAAAGCAAATGGGCAGAGGTAAGGTTGGGAAGGTGGCTCAGGGCCGTGTAATGAAGGGCTATGAATGTCACAATAGGATTATGGACCTTACCCTTTGGTGACTAGGGATTCGCTGAAGGCTCAGGTGCAGTGATGTGATGTGATTAAGGGAATATTTTAGGAAGACCGGCCTGCCAATAATAGTAGGATGGATCAAAGAGAGAGAAAATAGAGGCAGGGAGACCAACTGAGAGGCAACCAGGGTAGTCCAGGTCTGAGGAGCCAAGAGACCCAGGAAAGAAAATAACTATCACCATCAGAGACCACCAAGTTCTTGAAGGAATAAGGAGAGGTGGCCGGAAGAGGAGACCTCAAGCCAGGTTGGGGAGAGACCAGGAAGTTGGGAAGAGAAAGAGTTTGAAACTAAGAGAAAGCAGTTCTGACATGTTCCATTTGTGGTTACTGCAAAATATCTAGGGAAAAGGTCTAATGGGCAGTCAAAAATCTGAGCCCAGGGCTCAGTAGAAAAGACAAGATCTTTCTTGTTCGCAAAGAATCAGATCTTTCCTGTTCTCAAAGTTGGGAGAGGATTTACAAACATGTCCTTAGTCACCAGGCTCGGCTTAATCATCTTTTTTTTTTTACTGCCAGGACCTGGCAAAGATCATGGTACATAATAGATATTCAATAAATGTTTGTCTTTCTGCCTGGTTTGTCTGATGTGTCTGAGGAGGAAACAGTAGGACACTCTGAAAATAATTTTTCCCAAATTCAATGTTTGAAACAAAATCTGCCCTGTCAGCCTTCAGGGGCTTGAAGAACAACAGAAATGGGTGAACAAGCAGAAGAATGCTCTACCTCAAATTTCCGGTGGGGGCCACACAAGACCACAGGTGACATGGGTGCTGTGAGTGGAGGTTGCTGGCTGCTGCCCAGACATCCTAGCAGGGAAGCCAAGGGAACGAGGAACAAGTGGGGTCCAATAATCCACACTACCCAGAACTTAACCCCTAAAGGAGCTGGTGACGGACTAACTATAGATAGAAGGATTAGAATAAACTCTGGATAGAAGATTTATAATTGTAAATAGAACTCCAAATGTGCCCAACTTGGAAAAAACACTGATATAGAGAAAAAGCTGAGTAGTTACCATCTCTAGGACAAATGTCTCCCAATCTGTCAATACCATTAGTTGTCCAGAAATGGAATAAACATCACATCACACTACAGTACTACTATTATTCAAATATGTAGGGACATTGTTATAATTGATAAGACATACAAATTTTATGCTAAAAGTTGTCCACATGCTAAAATATTTAGGAATTAATAGTTTATGGATTTTTACATCATCCACTTCATTACTTTTTCTAAAATTTAAAATTTAATTATGAATAATTTCAAAAGTGCTATAAAATCCTTTTTTAAAATGCCATCAGGACTACATATATATTTCATTATATTCACATATATTAGTTTATTAAATTATATTATTAGTTATATAATATTAATTTTTCTGCTATTAATTTATTAAATTTAAATATGAATTAAATATAAGTAGTCATATTTATTTAAAAATCACTTTATGTCTTCTCTAAAGGGTAAGATTTTTTTAAAGATTATTTATTTTAGAAGAAGAGAGAGAAGGGATGCCTGGTTGGTTCAGTCAGTTAAGCATCTGCCTTCGGCTCAGGTCATGATCCCAGGGTACTGGGGATCAAGCCCTGAGTTGGGATCCCTGCTCAGTGGGGAGACTTCTTCTCCCTCTGCCTGCCACTCCCCTTGCTTGTGCTCTCTCTCTCTCTCTCTCTGACAAATTAAATAAGTAATTAAATAAGAGAGAGAGAGTGAGCATGCAGGAGGGAGGGCAAAGGAGAGAAGAAGAATCTTAACCAAACTCCCTGCTGAGCCTGTGGGGCTCAATCTCAGGACCCTGAAGTCCTGACCTGAGCTGAAATCAAGAGTCAGATGCCTGACTACCTAGAAGGTAAGATTTTTTACATCCTTTTTTTCCCTCTGTTCCTGGAAATTATCTCTTTCCCAGAGATTGACATATGACATTTTTATGTTTATATTTAATATTTTTATATATATGTGTATTCAAAACCACCACGTGTTGTTTTCTGTGGGGTTTCTAATGCTTAAATCAATGACATGAAAATGTATGGCTCTAACTTGGTTGTTGGATTCAATATCATATTTTAGAGATTTAGTCATTCATTTTAACTGCTATATAGTACTCCGTAGTTCGAATAACTAGTTTATTGGCCCATTCCTTTCTTCAGGGTTAGACTGTTTTCTTCTAACTTTCTTTCTTTTACAAACACTGTCACAATGAAGTTCCTTGCACATGTCTCTTTGCATGCATATGGGAAAATTTTTCTAGGCTGAATCGCTAGATGGGACCTTATGCATTAAAATGTTATAGAATGTTAAAATTAGAAGCTTTGCCCAAGATCCTAAAGTGATAGGTATTTGTTATCAAAGGGAGATGCCAGACCAAGACAAACTCATGGCACTATCTAAAAAGTGGTTTCACTACCCTTTTGCCCTCCAACCTCAATGAACGAAGATAACAATGGGATAAAGATGGGTCCAATTATTGCAGATGGAAAGAATTTGTGATGAGGATTTCCTGTAGGTCCTATCCTGCCCTGTGAACACCCACCACGGAAGGAGTAGTTATAGTACCACTTGCTTCTCACCTCAATTCATTGAGGGGAATTGAAGGGCTTAATTGGTGACTCCTGTGGTATACTGGGTGGCGTGGACTGGGTCCATCTCCTATGCAAATCTTAGGGCTAAAATGAGCTTGTTGCTAATGGGTAAGTCAAAAGACAGGAGGCTGAATCAGCCTGTTCTAACCACAGCCCCTGCTGAATGCCAGCTGTCAGAGAGATTAATGAGGGCCCAATACACTTTTATTCCTTGAGGTGGTCAGAAAGCAACCTGGTGTTGGTCCCATTACAAAACATTGTCTTCTATCTGGGAAGGGACACCAATTTATCACTGGAATGGATACATACTTTTCACAGGTGTTTGCCCCTCTTGACCACAATATCTCAATGAGCATGAGTATCTGAGGGTTACAGACCTCTTCTCTGTCAATATGGTACCCCACCGAAACTCACCTCTCAATAAGGAACTCATTTATAGCAATGGCGGTGTGTTAGTGGGCTTGTGGCCACAGGATTCCTTGGTCTTACTATGGAACCATCAACCAAAGCGGCCAATCTGATGGAACGGGGCAGCTTGTCAAAGCTTGGCTGATCTGCCAAACGGAGTTCAGCACATGTGAAGTTAGGGAGCTCATCTCAAGAATGCAGCATGTGCATTGAATCAAGTTACAGTCTGGTTTTCAATGGCTAGAACTGAGCCAACAGCCAACAGACTTTAGTCTCTGATGACAAGAAAAACAGTCCACTCCAGTAAGCAAGGAGTGGAATCAAAAGCAGCCCCTTCCATGATCATACTCAATGACCTACTTGTGGAACTTAGCCCCCAAATCTGGAATCTGAAAGGTCAGAGGTACTGGCTCTTTGCAGGGGAGGGAGACATCAGTAAGAACTCCACAAAACTGAAGGTTGCAGTCACCACTTGGTCAGGGAGCTCCTTAACGGCCAGCAGGTGGAGGAGTAACTCTCAGCGTGCGGCTGATTGATACTGATATTCTTGGAGACCTTAGGTTTCAAATCCAACCTGGAAGCAGGCAGGAGCATGATGGATCCCTGCAGATTCCCCGGGGCATCTCCAGTGAGCACCAGCTAGTGTTGACTGTCAATGAGCAAGGGCAGTAAATGTGTCTCAGGGTGAGCTCCCTGACAAGGATCTGAGCACAAGCAGCTTATTTGAGGGTAAACCCAGAACACATGAGTAGAAAGGCAGGAAGAAGGTAAAGCCAGTATTATCAGCCAGTTTGCCATGGTGGATATCTGGAGCGCACTCTGCTGTGGCCCACGCAGAGTCAGCGTGGAACACAGAAGCCGAAGGATGAGGAGCTGGAGTGTCCCTCAGCATCTCCACACGGCCGGTGGCTGAGAAATGCTCCCCTAGGATTCACTTGCAAACACTTCTGGTCTTCCCTTGGGTCTTCTCAGAGAATTCGCGGATGTTTCCAGCAAGCAGCCTTCAGTCTGTAGAGGTGAATTCTGAGGACACAAAAGCAGGGCCCAAAACCATCTGCTCAGGCCACAACCCAGCAAAGGCAGAATGTGAAAGCTTTAGGAGAAGGTCCGGGCTGCCACACCAGGAAGCAACACAAACCAGCTAAATTGCTGACCACGCAGGAGGTGATCCCAGGACAGGTGGCTGTAGGAGGAAACTGAGGCCCAGAAAGTGGGGCATCGGGATCCGCTGTAGCAGCGGGACCAGCAGACACGCATCACTGACCTCGTGCCTTACGAGTTTCAAGACACCACAACTTGTCACACTTTGAGGAGGACTTGTTCCTCCCTGAGAAGAAACTAGAATAGCATATTCTCATAAAAATAAAAATGGAGACTCTAGGTTGTAGTAATGGAGCTAAAATAAGGAAGAGCAGGTTTAGAATCGAGTGGCTACAAGGAGGAGACTGTGGTGTCGCCAGGACTTCTCAGACTCCCTTGCCTGCCTCCTGGACCATGTTGTCTGTTCTGGGGGTTGACAAGAACTTTTGTCCTATATATGCTCCGACCTCCCCTTCATCTCTGTCATGGGGCCCAAGCTGTGAGCCACACTGACGTAGTCTGGCTTCTCCCTCCACTGCCAGATGCAAAAGAAACACCCCAATATGGAGCATGGATCTGTTGTCCCGAACCCCTGCAGGCGGTTGGAGGCCTCGTCCTGGAAGAGGGAATGTGGTAGAGTTGAGCAGGAGATGGGAGGAGTCAGGTCGTCCATGTTCCTCCTCTCCTCCCGTTAACGGCTCTGAGGAAGCCCCAGCCTGATCTCCAGCTGAGGTTCTGCAGCCCAGCTGGTGGCCCCAAGCAAAGGTGGGTGTAAGTGAGTGCTCCCCACTCCCTTCCCGTCTCCCCTTGTCTCTTGTTTCCTCTCCCTCCTTCTAGTTGCCCTGGCTTTACCCTTCCCCAATAAAACCTTACCACTTTAAGTCCTGGCTCCTGACCTGTATTTTAGAAAACCTGGCTTCACCAGGATCACTTCTAAACTCAGCAGTCCCCTGGACATTTTCCGGACCACCCTGGGGCCGTGGATTGCAGCCCCACACCCGTTCAGGGTCAGCTCCTAGTTTTCTTTGAATTACTGTTCCACTCTACCCTTCACGGAGACAGAAATGGGTAAGTCTCACTCTGCAGGGAAGTTTGCTTTTACGCAGCCAGATTGGAGAGAGCCTTTCTCCTTGCTGGCACTGGGCTCTCTCTGTTTCCTTTCTGGGAGATGAAGCTGAGACTTGAAGACTCAAAGTGAGCTCCGGGAAAACCAGGGCTCCGGAGCTCGCTCACTCCTGGGGAATCATGTCTTTTTGACATTCCTGTTCTCTAAATATTTCTCTTTTTTCACCGTTTGCTTTTAAGAAGTGGTTTCCTTTTGTTTTACCTGCAGCATTTAAAGTGTCTTGACCTGGAAGGTTTT
Organism: Mustela nigripes; assembly: GCF_022355385.1. NCBI lineage: Eukaryota > Metazoa > Chordata > Mammalia > Carnivora > Mustelidae > Mustela > Mustela nigripes. Next base: position 16,840,429 of record NC_081560.1, read on the forward strand.
GGGGGACATCTAGTCTACAGTGTTGCCGGAAAAAAGTTTTGGGGAACATTTTGAAAAATTTGAAACAAGCTTGCTCTTATAGAAAAGTTGTGAACACTATGTGATTTTTTTCCAGAATCATTTAAGGTAAGTTGCCAGCATGATGCCTATCCCCAAATATTTTTGTCTGTGTTTCCTGGGCGAGGGGTAAGGGAGGCATGGGGGATATTTCTTCTAAGAAACCTCATATAACCATCAAAATCAAGAAATTAACAATGATATCCTAATCCCCAGACTCTTTTCACATTTTGCCATTCATCCTGATAACGTCCTTTATAGTAAAAGTATTGCCTTCAGGAGTGCCTGGGTGGCTCAGTCGGTTAAGTGGTCTGCCATCCGCTCAGGTCATGATCCCAGGGTCTTGGGATTGAGTCCCACGTTGGGACTGAGCAGGGAGCCTGTTTCTCCCTCTGCCTGCTGCTCCCCCTACTTGTGCTCTCTCTCTCTCTGCCTCTTTCTCTGTGTCAAATAAATAAATAAAATCTAAAAAAAAAAAAAAAAAAAAAAAAGGGTCCACATCAGAGCCATTTGCTTCTTTGGGTCACTGTGTCTTTTTATACTTTATTCATCGGTAACAGTTCCTCTTTCTTGCTTTGACAACTTTGATGATTAAAGGCTAGTTATTTTGTAAAATTTTCCCCAGTTTGCATCTGTCTGATGATGATGCATCCTTGGCAGGAGTATCATAGAGGTGAGTCTGCATTTATTATTACTGCATTTCCCCAGATGGCACACAATTTTAATGTCTCCGTACTGCCGGTGTCCGCTCTTGTTCACTTGATGAGCGTGTGCCTACCAGTCCACTCCACTGTAAAGTACCTCCTTTTTTGTTATATAATTGATAAGTATTTTGTGGGGATTTTGAAATTATGTAAATTTCCCATTCACATGAAAATTGCAATGCATCCACTTGGTAACCTCTGTTCGTATACCTGCCTTGTGTGATGGACCATTACTCTTGCTATCTGATGTGACAGTTCTGCTCAATGTGATGCTTAAATTGTCCCCTCTTTGGCTCCCATCCCCTCCAAGCATAGTAGGCTAAAATATATGTATTCATGAAATACACGCATGCATCTAAATCTACATTTGTTCTTATATCTATACTGAGAATAGGAATTCACGCAGATACCTCCAGTTCCAAATCTTCATAGGCTGGTCCCTTTCTACTTTGTAATTCTCCCCACACTCTGATATTGAAATGTCTAGTTCCTAATTTTCCTTAGTATATTTATTCATTTATTCATTAACACCCATTTATGTAACTAATTTCCATCTCCACTACCATATGCACACCTTCCTCACTCCAACACCATGCCAGACTGCCACCCCCAGCCCACATGGAATCACTCTCCTGGCCTGGGCTTGACCCTGTTTGGCAGTCCTATATAAATGCCTTCCTCACACAGCTGTCTGGACACTCTCCTCACCCAACCCAATCTTCCACACCCTGCCCCAAGCCACCCATGCGTGGATGCTTGCCGCCTTCTGCTTGGGCTCTGTCATCCCACTCTGGGTCACCATGACCAGCACCTGTCCACCCAAGCATGATGTCTAGCTTCCCTACTGGCTTTAAAACTGGATTATTCAGGAAGAAAAGGGGAAGGAGACAGAGCACTAGGGATTTTTAAGATTTTATTTATTTGAGAGAGAGAGAGAAAGAGAGAGAACAAGCAGTGAGGAGTGGCAGAGGCAGAGGGAGAAGCAGACTCCCCACTGAGCAGGGATTCCTGGCTCAGGGTTCGATCCCAGGAACTGTGGGATCATGACCTGAGCTGAAGGCAGACTTGGCCGACTGAGCACCCAGGTGCCCCAGCACCAGGGATTTTTAACGTGCACACTTAATGAAGTATAAAGTTAGTCCAAATACCTATCTTCACCCTAATCAACTCAAGGACTTCAGAGTTTAAATCCTGCACCTCTGCCTCCCACCCCATGGTCTTACATGTGGTTATTGTCATGGGTTTTTCCCTTCCTTTTTTGTATCTCCAAAATTCATAGTTATCTTAATTATGATTTTGTGGAGTCAATGGTTATTTATGTTGATCAATACTTTCACTCACTTATTTGTTCCCCATTACTTCTGATAGCCCACTTCATCTGGATTCAGTCCTCTTTTTTGCTCACTCTACCCTTCATGGTTTGTCCTTCAATAGTTCTTTTTTTTTTTTTTTTAAGATTTTTATTTATTTGACAGAGAGAGACACAGTGAGAGAGGGAACACAAGCAGGGGGAGTGGGAGAAGGAGAAGCAGGCTTCCCGCTGAGCAGGGAGCCTGATGCGGGGCTCTATCCTAGGACCCCAGGATCATGACCCAAGCTGAAGGCAGATGTTTAATGACTGAGCCACCCAGGCACCCTGTCCTTCAATAGTTTTATCACACTGTGTCAGCAATGTCTTGCAGACATGAACCTTTGCAGTCTTTGTCATACATTAATGTTTACTCTTATTCTTTGATGACAGTTTAATTGCAGGGAGCACTATAGGGCAACATACAAGTTGTCCCAGCTTGCTTTGGACTGGGGGTCTCCCAGCATAGGGACTTTCAGTGTTAGAACCAGGACCATTCTGGACAAACTGAGATGGTTGGTCCTCTACTTCTATATTTTATTATTTTCCCACAGTTGTATTAAGAAAGTGATTCTGTTGTCTGTTGATCAGTACTTCTGAGAAAACTTACATGTGATAAATTTGTTTCTTTGAGGGTAACTTGCTTCTATCTAACTTCTCTCTGGCTTCTTCTAGGATTTTCTCATGCCTTTGAAACTATCAGAATGTTGCTATAGAGATTTGTTTCTTATTCATCCTGTTCAGGATTATCAAATATGAATATTAGTATCTTATTATAAATTATGGAGATAGATATCTTTCACCAACTCTAAAACATATTCAGCCATAATCTCTTCAAATATTTCCTCCTCCGATTTCTAGTTATTCTTTTGGAAATCCTGCTGGATATACTCTTTATCTTCTCATTATATACAATGTGCTACTTAACCTCTCTTGCAGACTTTCTGGCTCTGCATTCCCAGTACTGCATCCCAAATAACTTCCTCAGTTCTGCCTTCCAGGTAAAAAGTCACCATTTCAGTAGTATTTAAACTGATGTTTTACCCATTCACTGAGTTTAACTTCATGGGCTAGATTTTTACTTCCAGAAGCTCCATTTGGTTCCTTTCCACATATTTTTATTTTTATTTTTTTCAGTGTAATGTGACTTACTTATGTAGATCTTTAAAGTCTCTTGAATCTTTACAAACACTTACTTTGTATTCTCATTCACATTACGTCCGTCATTGAGTTCAAGGACTCTACCCTCCCTGTGTATTGTGTTTGCTTTTTCTTTCTCTCTCTCTCTCTTTCTTAGTTATTTTGATTGATGATTTTGAACATGAGATAAAAGAGTGATGTGCTCTTCCTTTTTTTTTTTTTAAGATTTTATTTATTTATTTATTTGACAGACAGAGATCACAAGTAGGCAGAGAGGTGGGGGGAAGCAGGCTCCCCTCTGAGCAGAGAGCCCAATGTGGGGCTCGATCCCAGGACCCTGAGATCATGACCTGAGCTGAAGACAGATGCTTAACCCACTGAGTCACCCAGGCACCCCAAGAGTGATGTACTCTTTCTATGAGAAACCTGTGGGCCTATTTAAGGAAGTATATTTTCAAAGTAGTTCTGCCAGGTACTCCCGGTTATTAATACCCAATCACGAACTTTATTTTTTCAATTTAGAGATTTGAGGGACACCTACCTAGTTCTTAAGAACCCAAACTTGTGAGAAACAAGCCTGAGTTACAGATTCTTCTGAGGAGAATTTTTCTTTTAATCTAGAGTTCAGGTCAAAAGCAAGAATTTCCTCTTTGTCTCCTTATAGTGGTGGATTGTTTTCTAACACCTCTTGTAGTGAGGGTGGCTCTTTGAGGGTTTTTACTTTATGCATGGGTCTCATTTACAACAACACATCATTTCACTCAGGCTTCAGGTTACCAAGACAGAAACTCTCAGTCCGACCTCTACCCAAATCAAGGGTGGATACATGAGTGTTCCCAACATTCTGGCTTTAGTTCTTTCTTCATTTCTGGTAACTAATAGTCTTTCTTGTGATCAGAACTATGTATTCAAAATTATTTGAGCTAGTATTTCTGAGTCTTTGTAATGGGAGGTTTCAGACATTGCCTCAATCCTCCTCTTGCCAAAGTTGTAATTTCACATTATAGCAGGCCCCTTTCATGGACCACTTAGAAACACCTCAGCTACACCTGCCTCTTCTGGTATCTGCAGTTCTCACAAGCTCTGCTTGGGATCTGACCAACTTCATCACATGTGACTTGGCAGATTTTCTAACAGCCCACGCATTTCCCCCTAAACAAGGAAAAGAGATCAGGCGGTTCCTCTACAAGAATGCCAAGGGCATTAATAACAATCTCTAGAGTTTTCTGTACATTTTGATATTCTTTCATGCACATCCTATGCAGTGTCCATAACAGCATGGACTCCCATTCTCTGGCTCTTGCCTCTGCCCTCCTGCCCAAACGAGAGCTCTCAGCACCCACGCTAATTCACACATCATCACCACACAGCTTGACACTACCCCACTTTCCTATTTGGACCCCAGACTTTCTCATTGTTTCTAGTGTTAGTCTGCACCCCAGGTTCTAACTTGACCTTCTTCTAAGTAATACTTATTCATTCTACCTGTAGATCTTGCAAAGATAGGTGTTTCCTACCTTTGAAGAAAACTTGGCAAAAGCCAGGGCCATTTGCACAAGTTGCAGAATGAATGGGAATTTTTTTTTAATTTATTCTTGACTAAAATAAATTTAGAATTCTAAATTAGAGTCCCCAAAACCACACCAAGTAAACTAGGAAAGAATTTTATTCAGTCTTACAGTCTATCCAATGCTGGCCTTCCGTAGAAGCTATAGTGACCAGAAACTCCATCAGTCAACTATCACGTATGCACATACACACACACACACACACACACACACACACACACTCACTGCCCAAGAACTATTGTCTGGCCCTTTTCTTTCACTTTTATTGAGAAACTGCAAATCATGTCTCCCAGCACAGCAGTAAGTAGAATGGAGTGTCTGACTATAGCATATTTTGTCCTGGTTGTGTGGACACCTTTAGAAACACTCCATAGATAAAAATAGAATATCTCAGAGCCATGCATACAAAGAGTATAAGCTCTCATATATAAACAATTGCATGCATACAAAAGATTTAAATACTGTTTCTTACGTTCCATTGGAAAAAAAAAAAAAAAGATCTGGAAGAACAGAATATCCCCGTCAATTCCTACCAGATCATTAGAATTGGCACTGAGGATTCTGACCATGCAAACCACTCCAAGTCTAAATCACACAGAGTCATTTTTACTCAAAAGAATACTGGGGACACTTCATCAACCCTAACTTCTGACAAAACTGAGTCAGGACAAATCTTACCAATGTTGGAGATAAGCAATCTCTAAGCAAATAAATAAAACAGATTGGGCTAGGGGCACCTGGGTGGCTGAGTGGATTAAAGCCTCTGCCTTCAGCTGAGGTCATGGTCTTAGGGCCTTGGGATCAGGCCCCACATCGGGCTCTCTGCTCAGTGGGGAGCCTGCTTCCCCTTCATTCTCTGCCTGCCTCTCTGCCTACTTGTGATCTCTGTCTGTCAAAATAAATAAATAAAATATAAAAAAAAAAAAACAGATGGGCTAATAAAATATTTTGTTACAAGGGAAAAGAAATATTGTAAGGGAAAGAATACACATTGAAAATTATTTTCTGTAGAAACATTCTATATATATAAAATATATGTATTTTATATGTAGTAGTAAAATATACATAACAAAATATATCATTTTAATAATTTTTTTTATTTTTAAGTGTGTAGTTCAGTGGCATTAAGTATATTCATATGGTTATATAGCACAGAATGTATTTTTTTAAATTCCTTTATCGTACCCCCCCCAAAAATACAGAGATAGCTTCTGAGGGGGGATAAAAGTACAGGTTTAAAACTCTCTGTTTTAGAGACAGAGAGTGCATGGCTCTGCATGTGTGCAAGCCAGGGGGCAGGGAGAGACATAGAAAGAGGGAGAGAGAAACACTTTAGCAGACTCCATGCCTAGCTTGGAGTCAAATTTGGGGTGGGGGGGGTTGGCTCTCACCCCTGAGATCATGACCTGAGCCAAAACCAAGAGTCAGATCTCAACTGACTGAGCCCCCCCGGCTGCACCCCTAAAACATTTTAGTGAAACTGCACTAAACTTCACAGGAAGTTACCTCCTCCTTCACAGGAGGAGGTAAAAAGCAATACTGATAAAGAAGAAAATCTATTCAGTGATGTGGAGAATAATCTTGAGAAAGCCGCCAGAATAAAAAATAAAGAGGTAAGAAATACCAACAATGAGAAAGTTGGTAACAAAATAAAAGAAAGAAGTTTATGGGTCTAAGACAATCATGGCAGCCCAACCTCCCCCATCATAGTGATTGGTTCAAAATACCCATGTAACCTGTGATTATCCAATCAGAGTGAAACATGAAACTTTTATTTAAAAATATGAGAATAGATGCCATCTCTCCTAGATATGAGTAAGGAAGACTGTTGCCCCAGAAACAACTGGCCACCATCTCACTTAAATGTGGGAAGGTATGGGAGAATGAAGCTTATAAAGGATTAGAAAAGTGGAGAGCCAAGAGAATTGACAGCCTGATAGTGACATGAATACAGGGTATTATGTTGCTTATACACTTCCCTATCTTTGAATTGTTATGTTTTTAATCTAACAAATCTTGTTTATTGTTTAGGAAAATCTGAGATTTGAGTTTTCTTTTTTTAAATTCAAAAATCTTTCAGTGAACACGCTCAATAAAATCCCTCCCTTAGTAGAATTCCCTCAAACCAGAATGCTCAATGTGAAAATTATAAAATTAAGAGTATCTCTAAGACAATTTTAAAAGACCTGTACTTAGGTCTCACCTAGTGAGAGTCTTAAATGTCAATGGAAAGAAAAAATACTAGAAGCTTTCAGGCAGAAAAATACAATTAAATACCAGGCTGACCTTAGACTTGGTGGAAATACTAAATACTGGTAGGTAATTAAACAGTGCTTAATATAATTTTGAGGAAATTCTTGTTTTGACTCAAGAATTAAAAATGTAGAAAAAAACTTGTTCGGGTATGAAAACAATAAAAAGACCTCCCTCGTTATACAAAGATTATGAAAATATAGCAGTAGCCTTCCTTAAAAACAACAACAACAAAACAATCTTGCACCAAAACACTATATACAAAAACACTATATATGTGAGGGGCACCTGGGTGGCTCAGTGGGTTAAAGCCTCTGTCTTTGGCTCAGGTCATGATCCCAGGGTCCTGGGATCCAGCCCCACACTGGGCTCCCTGCTGGGGGTGGGGAAACCTGCTTCTCCTTCTCCCAGTCCCTCTCCTTGTGATCTCTCTCTCTCTCTCTGTGTTTCTCTCTCTCAAATAAATAAAATCTTTTAAATTAACCAATCAATCAATTAATTAATTAAAGAAACGGTAAACGTTTGATGTTGAATAGGACTTTTCCTGTCATGTCAGAATTTTGTTTAGAGCCCCACAGCTGAGTATATTGGAGGCCATGGATTGCCAAATTCTGAAGAGAGGACTAAGTGATTCTCATACACCATCCAGGGTTTAAAGGGGCCCCCAATGCCACATTCCAACCTGCTTAGGTAAGTAAAAATGAACAATTCAAAGAACTTCTGTTGAATGAGAAGAGATAGGTCTTATTGGGCAAATGGGCTGAGATTTTTTCCCCACCCCCCGGGGGGGCGGGCAGTGATTAAGGGGGTGGGGACAAAACATACACCCACCCCCAACCGCTCCCCCTCGCCCCCCCACCGTCCCCCCTGCCACCAACTCCATAAAAGCAATTTAGAGGGTTTAGGGTACCTTTCAGAAGAAGACATCTGCATCTCTGTCTCCTGTAGTGACCTGCAGAGTCTTGCAAACCCATCCTGGTGTTGGCCTCAGAGCAGAGGGGCATGTGGTAAGAAAATTCTTTGATGGGCGCCTGGGTGGCTCAGTTGGTTAAGCCTCTGCCTTGGGCTCAGGTCATGATCCCAGGGTCCTGGAATCGAGTCCTACATGGGCTCTCTGCTCAGCGGGGAACCTGCTTCTCCGTCTCTCTCTGAGTGCCTCTCTGCCTACTTGTGATCTCTCTCTCTGTCAAATAAATAAATAAAATCTTAAAAAAAAAAAAAGAAAAAGAAAGTTCTTTGAAGCTTGATGTGTCTCCCTGGGAGTTTGAGGACTTACATAAACATAGAGATAGTGTCCTGTGCTCCTCCGGAGAGGTTTGAAAGCTGGAGCCTGGTCAGGGTAGCATGGAATGAGAAAGAGAGGCAGCAGTGGGGTGGGACGAGATGGGAGTTTCATGTGCCTGAAAAGGATGCAGGGAAGGTGGACGGGTTGGAGCATTCTCGAAGATGCCCGGCCAAAGAGGGTGCCTGGCTGGGGTGGGGAAACTCAGCAGCAAGAAGCATGCGCTGGGGTAAGAGCTGCAGGAAGTTCCCCCAACACTAGAAAAATGCTTCAGCACGTGGTGTCTGGAGACCTCATATTTAGTGATTGTATATTAATATTTCAGTGCAGGTATTTCTAAATGTATGCCTATATTTACCATTAAAAATGATATCTACAAAAAGCTTTTAATTTCCTGGGCAACTACTTACTATATATTGTTAAACAACAACAACAAAGTATAAAATCATATCAATAATGTAAACTCAATACATTTTTAAAAATGAAAATACAAGGATCAAAGATAAATATGTCTAAATATTATGTAAAATAGCTGTCTCTTACTGCAGGAGTTGAAGGTAATTTTTCTGCTTCTTTCTGCTTTTGAGCATTAAAAATGTAAGAACATGTAGTATTATTTAAAAAGAGAAATATGCTACAAGCCTTCATAATCTGGGGTTGTTGATGGATGGGCTTCAACTTATCCATGACTCCTCTAAGACTGCTCGTCACTTTTTCTGTAACTAAGTTTGTCTGGAGAGAAAATGAGAGTTTTCAAAGGATTTCATCATCCCAGAATTACTAAATCCATGGACTGAAAATTTTTAGAAAGTGGCTTAAAGGAGTCCGAATAGCTTAGCTATCATGTTCAATATTTGCCCCATGCCTTTATATTAAAAAGTTTTATATTTTAAGTATAATTATTCAAAAAACTAAAGCAGTAAAATTTTACTTGTTTGACATTCAAATGCAAAAACTCCTAAGATATTCATGAATATCTTTCTCATTTAAATTATAACTGCTACCGAAACAGCTATTCCATAAATATTTATTGAGCAACTGTAGAAGCAAGGTACCAGGAAGCATGAAAACCTTTTTCAGCTAAGAACTCCAGGTCCAAGGTACAGGGAAATGAGGAAGAGGTACTACACCTTCGTAGGATGATTTGTTTATTTATGCATGTGTAGATGTATGGGTGCGTGCCTGTAAGCATTTGAGAATTTATTTTTATTCATGTTTTACCTTGCTCAAAAATATTTAGGGGCACCTGTGTGGCTCAGTCGGGGGAGTGGCAGACTCTTGATTTGGGCTCAGGTCGTGATCTCAGGGCCCTGGGATCTGTCCACATCTGACTCTGTGCTCAGTGGGGAATCTGCTGGAAGATTCTCTCTCCTTCTGCCTCTGCCCTTCCCCTTGCTCTCATGCACTTATTCTCTCTGTACAATAAATAAATAAATCTTACAAAATTTTTAAGGAAATGTAGCAAAATAAATATAACAAAATAAAATTTAAAATAAGTAAGTGAATCAGTTGGAACAAAGACTAAAATGAGGTAGAAAAAGTAAGACAAAGGCAAGAATAAGATCAGTGCTCTTAGTTCATACCAAAGTTTTAAGTTTCCTTGTAGCCTAAACAAAGAGGGAAACATGATCTGTTCCATGATTCTTGCTGCCCAAAAGATAAAAAGAAACCAATTACCCAGGAAAAACCCAACGACTGCTAGTTCTAACACCAAAGGGAAAGTTCCCCCATGGGTCCTCATAAAGAGGACACTGTGCAGGATAATGAACATCATCTTCATGGGATTAAATAATGAACAGCTGATTTCTATCCTGATAGAAAATGTGCAGCAAAATATCTGGGTCATCCTAGGCATCCCTGGAGAAGTCCCAATGGCCACGTGCTTAAAATGACAACTCCCTATCCCCTTTCCCAGCTCTGTTTCTTCCCACAACACTTGCCATCAACTTGTATTTTATCTTTTTGAATCTGTCTTCCCCACACTGAAATATAAATTTAATGAAGACAGAGACTTTGTCTATCTCATTTGTTTGCATTCCCAGAATTTAAAAGAAGAGCTACATATAGAAGTTGCTCAATGTATATTTATTGAAAGAATGAATTTCATGAATTATCATCATATAATAAATTATTATTATTATCGTCAACATGTTATTAGAGGGATTCACAGAACTCTTTTATATAATATCTTTAAGGTACATGAGGTAAAATTTAACTGATTTAAAACTTAAAAAGGCAACTCTATGAAAGTCACAACAATGTGGTATAAGAATGTAGATTTCAGTGGTAAAGATGTGAATTTTATGACATCTAAAAAAATCAATAAACTGTGTATTATTGGATAATCCCTTATAAATACAGATTTGATCATTACAATGAACCTGCAAATTAGGGTTGTATTTCCTGAAAGCAGTTAGAGACGAGGTATTCTATGTTTCTATATACAGCTATCTGGCTTAGTTCAGCTGGGTTAGAAATCAGAAAAAGAAGTCTAAAAAATGACACAATCCTGAACTGAAAATAAGTTTGGCACCCACGCAGGTGGGCCAAGGGATAACCCCCAGCCAGAGCCAAGATTTTTCTCAGAAAAAGATTAGGTATTCATGTGAACATAAAGACAATTTGGTGATGATGGCCTCAAATGTTTATTCTATAGTTTAGTAGCTGTTAAGTTTTTAGCCCAGGAAAAATTTCAAATAGGGTATCTAATGGCTCATCTGAAGCATCCACCATCTTTTTTTAATTATTATTAACATATAATGTATTGTTTATTTCAGGGGTACAGGTCTGTGATTCATCAGCCATACACAAATCACAGCACTCATCATAGCACATACCCTCCCCAATGTCCATCACCCAGCCTCCCCATTCTTCCCACCTCTCTCCCCTCCAGCAACCCTCAGTTTGTTTCCTGAGATTAAGAGTCTCTTATGGTTTGTCTCCCTCTCTGGTTTCATCTTGTTTAATTTTTCCCTCTCTTCCCCTATGACCCTCTGTCTTGTTTCTCAAATTCTGCATATCAGTGAGATCATATGTATATGTGTGTATTTGTGTGTGTGTGTGTGTGTGTGTGTGTGTGTGTATCCTACATCTTCTTTATCCATTCATCTGCCAATGAATATCTGGGCTCTTTCCATGGTTTGGCTATTGTGGACATTGCTGCTATAAACACTCAGGTGCATGTGCCCCTTTGGATCACTACATTTGTATCTTTAGGATAAATACCCAGTAGTGCAATTGTTGGGTCCTAGGGTAGCTCTATTTTCAACTTTTTAAGGAACTTCCATACTGTTTTCCAGAGTGGCTGCACCAGCTTGCTTTCCCACCAACTGTGTAGAAGGGTTCCCTTTTCTCTGCATCCTTGCCAACACCTGACTTGTTTCCTGACTTGTTAATTTTAGCTATTCTTACTGGTGTGAAATGGTATCTCATTGAGGTTTTGATTTGTATTTCTCTGATGCTGAGTGACGTTGAGCACTTTTTCATATGTCTGTTGGCCCCATTTGGCTGTCTTCTTTGCAGAAATGTCTGTTCATGTCTTCTGCCCATTTCTTGATTGGATTATTTGTTCTTTGGGTGTTGAGTTTGATAAATTCCTTATAGATTTTTGGGTATTAGCTCTTTATCTAATATGTCATTTGCAAATATCTTCTCCCATTCTGTTGGTTGTCTTTTGGTTTTGTTGACTGTTTTCTTTGCTGTCCAAAAGCTTTTTATCTTGAGAAGTCCCAATAGTTCATTTTTGCTCTTGCTTTCCTTGCCTTTGGCGATGTTTCTGGGAAGAAGATGCTGCAGCTGAGATCGAAGAGGTTGTTGCCTTTGTTCTCCTCAAGGATTTTGATGGATTCCTGTCTCACATTTAGGTCTTTCATCCATTTTGAATCTATTTTTGTGTGTAGTTAAAGGAAATGGTCCAGTTTCATTCTTCTGCCTGTGGCTGTCCAATTTTCCCAACACCATTTGTTGAAGAGACTGTCTTTTTTCCATTGGACATTATGTCCTGCTTTATCAAAGACTGGTTGACCATAGAGTTGAGGGTTCATTTCTGGGGTTTCTTCTCTGTTCCATTGATGTATGTGTCTGTTTTTTGTGCCAGTGCCATACTGTCTTGATGATGACAGCTTTGTAATAGAGTTTGAAGTCTGGAATTGTGATGCCACCAGCTGTGGTTTTCTTTTTCAACACTCCTCTGACTATTTTGGGTCTTTTCTGGTTACATACAAATTTTAGGATTATTCTGAACCATCCACCATCTTAGTAAGATTCCCATAAAGTAACATGCACTTTTAGCATCTTACAGTTGCAGAATATACACTTAAGCAAATAAGTTTGTCTTCTGGATAGAGATATTTTCTATAAGGGACTTAAATATCCAGAGATATTTACAAATATGAGAACTTTAGTTTGATTATAATTGTTCTGTCACTATTCTTTCTGAAACTAGTATCTAACAGAGTCAGTTGTCAATTCAATTGGTACCAGTTTTTGACAATAAAACCATATAATATTATCTGGAAAAGATTGTCTTTCTCTTGGAGACTGGGGAAGGGTAGATCATTCACCTAGGTCATCTTAAATTGGTATCATTTTTCTTTTTAAGTGAAAGGAAAGAACCACAAAACTTCCCTGTTTTATTTCCATCAAATACTATTATTGGATTCACAGAAGCCCACACACTCCTACCTGACTCTCACATTGACAACCAATGGTGATGCAAAATGGGAAGAGATGTGTGCCTAGGGCAGATGGTCAGCACAGATTCTCCAGGATAACTAGAGGACTCATGTCCCCAACTGCTGGGGCTGCTGCCCACATTTGGCCCTCACCTTTCAGCCCCTTTGGGAATTACATCTGCTGAGACAACTTGAACTTGGCCCAATATGCATGCACCCTTGGAAGGCTCTCAAGAGCTTCCTATCTCTGCATATCCAAATCTAGCTTGCCCATCAGGGCCCTGTTCAAATACCATCTTCTTCCAGAGACCTTTCCAGATTCCCCCAGTAACTGTTCCTTCCTTCTCTAAATGGCCCTGTTCCCTTCCCTGACAAAGTTACCAGATATAATACAGGACACCAGTTAGATTTGAATTTAAGATCAACAACAAATACTTTTTAGTATGGGCATGATCCAAATATTGCCTGAGACACCCATGTACTAAAAAAACTGTACGTTGTCAATTTGAAATTTAAATATAACTGGGCATTTGTATTTTTATTTGCTAAATCTAACAACCATATTCCCAGGCAGCCAGAACCCGATAAGCCCAACTTCCTCACCCCAACATAGGACAACTTTGAAGGGCTATCTTAGTTTCAGAGCATCCTTTGTGGCCAAACTAGGGTTTTCATTGACAATGACAATCTGTACCCAGATTTTGTCTCTGCCCAATCTTGCTTCCTACCCCATAGTAGTCCTTCATCCCAAAGAGCACCCCAAAATAAACCTCCAGTGCATTAATCTCCCTCCTAGAGTCTGCTTACCTGGAAACCCAGCTCTGGACAGTGCCTTAAGAATGGAACAATAAAGAGGAGTGGGAGGTTGTCTGGAAAGAAAGACTCAGGTGAACTTACAAAGAATATACACACACCCTGTAGTGAAATGTGTAAGATGGACTAGGTCATATAGGTCATAAAATATACTTTGGGCAATAATTTAGAAGTAAATACCTAAAAATCCCAAACGTTTCTCACTCCCTGTGGGAGGGATGTGAAAGAGGAGGTATCATAGTAGGAGGTTATTATTGCCTTACACCAGTGCTTCCTAAGCCTTCCCACCTCTTGAGGAGCAGAGAGCCCACGTCTGTCATCTGTGGCTGCATGAAATTCTTCTGAGGTCTGCTTTGAATACTAATACAGATCACACCATTTCATAATTTATTACTTAGGCATTTAAAACAAAATGCTTTTCCCAAAATCATTCCATTCACTGACTTCCAAGAAGATGCTCCACAACGTTCCTGTAGCTTTCTATACTTCGTGGAATCAGCCACTCATCCCTAAAGGAGTTCTTAACCCAGCTTGAGTAGCACAGCCCTAAAAGGATTTACTTCTTCCTCACAAGGTTGATTCTGGGGTACGTCATGTCAGCCTCTCCTGAGTCCAGGATCTCGTTCTCCCTCTTGCTTTCTCCCAGCCAAAGATTTCTGCTCCTGCGAAGTGGAAAAGTGTCCATTGGTATTCTAGCCTAATTCCAGGTATACCAGGCATACAATGCTTGAAGTTAATGTAGAAGTCTTTTGTCTAGGTTGCCCTAGCAACACCTGGTCACTACAGTCAGAATTTGCATTAAAGATAACAGGTCAGAAGCTGAAAACAGCTCACCAATCATATCATTGAATTCTATTATCAATACCTACCTTGGGTCATTTCCCCCTCAAGTTATTGTCTGCCACTTGCTCACACAGAAACTCATCTCCCATTAGTACAAAGTCTGACATTTCATTATCTAGAAAGAACACAGTTGTAAGGAAACCTAGAGTTCTACTGTGCAATCCTAATTCGGGGAATTTTCTATGAAAACCCTAATTTTAAAAGTCCAGGTTCTACTACCACTCCTCTAACATCTCATATGTAATCACTTGTCCATCTGAAGAAAGGCCCATTAACCCCTGCTGCTCATTTACTCTTATTAAATCAAATCTCTATTGTATTGGTTTTTCTTGCCGCTGTAACAAATTGTCACATGTTTAGTGACTTAAAACAACACACATGTAATATTTTATAGTTGTGGAGTTCACAATCAGACACAGGTCTCACTGGACAAAAATCAAGATGTCAGCAGGACTCCATTCCCTTCTGGGGACTCCAACTGCTGATCCATTTCCTTGCCTTTTCTAGCTGTAGTGGATTTTCTTGGTTCATGGCTCATTTCTTCCATCTTCAAAGCTGGCAACACAGCATCTCTCTGACCCTTTTTATATTATTCCATCCCATCTTGCTCATCGGAGCCTAGGAAGATTCTCCTCTTTGAAGGATCTATGCGATTGGACCTATGGGGGGCCCACCTGCTTCCCAGAATATAAGATAATCTCCCATCCCAAGGTGATTAACTTAATCATATCTGCAAATTCTCTCAAGTAACATATTCACTTGTTCTGGGGACTGGAGGGGTGGGCAGTAGGGGTGTTGTCATTCTATGTACCACATCCACCCATAACAAATGATTCTTCCTTATCCTGGGGTAAGTCATTAAAATAGACCCAAAAATATTTGGAGAGTTTAAAAAATAAATATAAGTGTATCATATAGGAAAAATTTTAATTACGATAAGCCACACCAAACCTCTCCTTCTCTGCATGACTTTCTTCTCTGTGAAAGATGTTGGTCAGATGACCAGGATGAAATCTCTCCTTGCAGAAACCTATCTCCAAAATTCTGTGTTGGCTAATGCAATTTCTAACAATGCAACTACCAATCCTGAATCCTAACAGTTCTTCTATGAAGAGTAAATCTATGTAGAATTAACAAATCATATTATTACTAGGATTCTCCTCAAATTGAAAAACCAGAGTGTTCATCAACTATGAGATGAGGCCTATGTTGAAGTGAAAGGTAACTATCGCATCTATGGGAAAATTTTTCAAAATGTTAAGATAATACTCATTTCAAACTCTCAGCTATGGAAGTAACTTATTTCTAAATCAAAATTTCTGTCATAACCCTATCAATGCAATATTTATATTCCTCAAGATGAAGTAGTAGAGGTACATCTTCTGCAGCAGGTAGAAGTGAAAAATGCTTACCTCTGGTTATTTGTGAAGTGTTAAAATAATCTTTCACTTGGAATTTTGTGAAAGTCCTAGAAAAATAAATAGCATAATATTTATAGTATGGGGGAAATAATCACCTATCTACTTTTAACAGTATAAAAGATAATTCTGTTACAAACTCATTCCCAAACTCTGCCTTTTTCAAATTTCTCAAGAAATCTACATACAAATTCTTATTCAAGAGGCAGCTTTTGCGACGATATACAATCAAGATTTATTGGTTCTTCTTCCACAGTGAAAATCTATCATGACCATTTGATTTTCTAAACAACTCAAGAAAACAGACCTTTGTGGGCATCGGGGGAATTTTTAATACAAAGTTACGAGCATTAACTTCCTACAGATCTCAACACCCCCTCCCCCAAAACTGTCCTTGGCCCCCTACCATGACCAAAGAACTAACAGCAAGTAGTGAAAATGAGTCTCCACGGGGAGCTAATTTTTTAAAAAAATGGCCAAGAAAAGAAAAACACAGAGAAAAATGAAGAATACGAATATGTCACCCTAAAAACACCAGTGCCTAGAGCAGGGCCTGGCATGGAGTCAGCACTCCATAGATATTTACTGAATGCTGAAGTTCTTTGTTTTCTATTGAACATTTTTCACTGAGCAATGTGTCCCAAGAGATACAGTTCAGTGATGATACTATCAGTGGGAAAGGAGTTGGTGAGGTGGGTGACTAAAGTTCTAGTCCAAGCTCCACCACAACTAAATGTCTGATCTGGGGGAAATGCCTGACACATCTGGATCTCTCATTCCTCTGCTGAAAAATGAGGCAAATAGACTATGATCTGCAAGATCCCTTCAAATGCAAAATCTAGATTCCTTGGACACAAGAAGGTATTCAGTTGTTTCAACGCTGTGCCCCAGGCTTAGCTAGCACTCAGCTTCATCTTCTCTTCTTCTCTCACACTCTTTGTAGTTGTGATCTCTGGCCTTGTCCTACTGTTAGTTCCAGTCCTACCATAGTTCCTCTGACCCCAAGGTCAACCAGTGGCAGCCACCATCATCTATAAGAATAGTGACTGGCCTGTGCAGGGACCCCCTAGGAAACTACTCTCCCTTTATCTCATATCCTCAAGGGTTTTTTTTCTTTTATGTATATATTGGATCCATAATTTTTCTTTTATTTGGAAATGATCCTACTAGGATATATTATTAGCTTACTTTTGGGCGTGGTAATAATGAAGTTAAGAGTATCAGGTAGATGTAACATTTCTGTTCCTTGAACGAACACTAAACTCTAATCGTACCTACCTATCTCATTGACATTGGGTTATAAATCATCACAGTTTCAAGAGAAATAATTCAGGCATAACCCAAAGTCCATCCTGTGAAAGTTTTTCCAAGAGCATTCCAATTCTCCGTTGCTGATGGTGAAGTGTATTGGCTGCACAGAAAAGGAAGTACATTTCTATCATCTCTTCTCTTTCACTCAACCCTGGCATCAAAACAGCAGATTCCTCATAAACAGACTGGAAAAAAAATTAAAGAAAAGAAAATATTTATATAAACCAGTTCCTGAATAACATTCAGCTCTTGATAATAGAAAACCTCCCAAATGCTTTATCCCAAGACTCCCTAAGGCTCCTAAAACACAAATACACACAAATCATGTTCAGGAATCCTTACTTAAAGTTGATTAACCCAGTCCTTCAGTTCTGCCCTGTCCCTGAGATATGATCAGGCGAACTCATTAGTAAAATACCTTTGTAAATGATGCTTTTAACACAAACCAGACGAGCAGATGTAGGACAGCAGTCAGGCCCACCATTCTGCCTCATTTTTACTGATCAGCCAGTAACCATGACAAACACTCAGTGAATTATATGGTTTCCTTAGGGAGAAAGACAAGCTCTTATTCTACAAATAAGACTTTTTAAAAAAATTCTAGAAGAAAAGACCTTGGCTTATTAATTTTGAAATCTGATGAAATGTTCAATTAGTGGCAAAGCACAACTTCTAAGTCTAATTTATGAACACAAAATCTAACAATGCAAATTTAAGGAGACCTAGGTCAATAAGGTTGACTCTCCACTAAATTGATAATCAGTGAGTTTTTCCAGAACTAAAAACAACTGAAACCAAGGTGTTTTCAAGAAAATATCACGGTAGATCTTAAATAATAATTATTTTGCCAACCTAAAATCTCTTGTGTTCTACCATCAGCCTGAGCAGGAAACTCATCTACCTCTTTTTTTTTTTTAATTTTTTATTTTTTATAAACATATATTTTTATCCCCAGGGGTACAGGTCTGTGAATCACCAGGTTTACACACTTCACAGCACTCACCAAAGCACATACCCTCCCCAATGTCCATAATCCCACCCCCTTCTCCCAAACCCCCTCCCCCCAGCATCTACCTCTTTTTTACACAGAACTTTGCACAGGGTCATAAAGCCAAAGCCTTTCCATAAATTAAGGTACCAAGTCCTGTTTGATGCATCGATTCTCCAAGAAGACTAAGGAATTTAAATCAGTGAGCCACATAAACAGGGACTTTTTTTTCCCATAGTAAAACAAAAGCAGGATTTTAAAATCAACTGGTTTTGATTTTACAGAATAGTATCTTTCAGATCATAATTATATTTTCAGAGAAATAATTAATGGAGAAGAAAATCAATTCCATCTCATTAGATAATGAAGGGCATTTTACATCAAGCAACAATACATTAAACCTTGCATAATTAGTCAAAACAATCATGATAACTTCAACCAATTTACAGAATAAACCAATGTAAGGGGAGAGTCCCTGAAGTAATGTAATACTGAACTGATATTTAGAATCCTCTTAAACAGAGCATATATCAGCACAGACATCTGGTATTTTCCTGTAGCCAATCTCAGCTTACATTTGAGTTTATTACAATAGAACAGAAAATTAAAGTTCTTAGTATCCTGAACAGAGCACTGGGCCAAATATAAAGTGACCTCCCGTTTATGGCAGTCAGAAGTGCAAATGAAATTCATCAGGTTGCTTTACTTCTTCCCAAAACCAATCAGAAATAAGGAACAATAGAAATGGGATTTGATGAAGGTAATTCTAAATGTTGAAAGACAGGTCAGGTCAAATGGGGGAAGGAGTTGGAGAGGGAAGGTTGGGGTGGTCAGAAGGCATCACAGGAACAATGGATGCCTTCCTTATATCATGAAGTAGCTATAAAGTAAGTTTTCCCAAAATCCTGCCTAGGCTGGCTCCACATGGAATGTTCCCAAATATTTCTTTGCTCCACCCCAACTGCCTGGTACTTGGTCATCATTCACCTTCCTAAGGTGACTGGGCCTTGAACTTACCAAAACTAGCCACAGAAATTGCTATCTCTTTCTTTCAATCCCATCATTTCCAGAAACTACTAGAAATGACAGAAACATAGATTTTTCTCTCATCAGGAAAACACATTAGTAGTTTTCAGATTTTCAAACCACTGGAAATAGGTGTACCTACCAGTGATTTACACTATAAAAAAGATTCTGAATAGGTATGCCCTTGGAGAAACTCTTGTCAAGGAATGACCCTCAACTCTTGATTCCCTAAATTTTTCTCCCAAACACACAGGATCCCATGTAGATTCTCAGTACTCTTAATGCCTTGGGACTAGTTTCTGCTTTAAGAGTCTGCTTGATCCAGTTTGTTTCATGGTCCATCCCAGATTGACCAGAGGGGTGTATATACAGGTGCTCTCTTGATTTTCTTAGAGAAGGAAGAGGTATTATAAGCTAGGATCAATCAGACATCAGGTGTCTGCCTCTGTGTTTGGGATTTCTCAGTGCAACCCAGCTATTCTAGCCCTGATGCTTACCTGATGGCCTTTAAGGTATGCCTTCTACAGTTCTGGTACCCCTCCAACACTCTGGTGTTGTGAAATGAAAAGCAAGAAGGCACACAAATTGTCATAACTTTTCTATCAATAAGAGATTGTCAATGGGTTGAAAAGGAATCTCATTAAAAATAATTCTTTACATAAACAGATCACTTGACATCCACAAATTATTTTCATAGTTTATATGGCAGAATCCTCAAAATGACATCTTGAGATGGGATAGATAATTTAATTTCCTTTTTTTAAAAGCAAACAGACTCAGAAAAGCCAAATGACTTATTTACATTATAGGATTAATATCTAATAGAGATGGAACTTGAACCCAGGATTCCAGATTTCAAGGTTGAGTGTGCTTTCCAATGTATCCTGGTACATGTCATATCTGAAATGAAGGAAACCAAGTCTAAAAGGCCAGCATACACCACTTGGGATACTTACAGATCAGACACAAGACAGCACTATAGACCAGTAAGAACTTAATAAAGCCAGAACCCCACCATTGGCCCATCTTTTAGACTTGGCTAATAGATTATCTTTGGTTTTATTAATCTCTTTGGCATCCTAAGTGATATGTCAGGGGTGTCCCATGAGGTCCAGAAGAGCAAATCTCCACCTTGACAGTTTAAAGACATTTTTGTTGAATATTTTTAAAATGCAGATGCCTAGACCTAGCCCTAGACCTACTGAATCTGAATTTCCAGATCCATAACCTTGGTATATGCACTCTTTAAAAAGCTCTAAAGTAGCTACTGATGCAAATCTAGGATTGTGAACCACTCTTCTGGAGTACAGTAAACTCTATTGTCAATTATACTCATAAAAAAACCATCAATGAAGGGAACTCAAGGTTTATTGAATATGGTAGTAGTAGGCTTAGTTATATGTTTTAATAAGCATTTTTCAGTTTTCTCAACCAATATTCATACTGTAATTCATACTGTAATAAAGCCACAGGAGGAGAAAGGGCCATTCTCCTCCACTATCTCTTATGCTTACCAATGAGGCAGGCTCATTAAAAACCAATTAAACAAGGGCACCTGCGTGGCTCAGTCTGTTAAGCATCTCGCTCTTGGTATCAGCTCAGGTCCTGATCTCCCAGTAATGAAATCAAGCCCTGTATCAGGCTCAGTGGGGAGTCTCCCTCAGATTCTCTCTCTCCCTCTCCCTTTGCCCCGCCCCCATGCACATGCTCTCTCAAATAAATAAATAAATCTTTAAAAATTAAAAAAAAAAAAAACTTTCTTCTTAAAAAAAATAATAATTAAAAAATTTCTCCGGCTTAGACTCAATCTAAAATATTCAACAAACCAAAGCCAGATCAACAAAAGAGTCCCTGCAACCTCCTTAGTGACTCTCCATAATCCCTATAGGTAATTAGTTAGAAAATGATTGTTCGATGTGCTTTAATCAGACTTTCATCTACTCACAGTGTCATGTAAGAACAGACATGGCATCATGTAACTGAGCATTGATTGCTAAAAAGTTTAAATACAAATTTAGAGTATACTCCTAGCAAAATTTATAAATTCTTATAAACATTTAACAATTTATTCTGTTTACTAATCTTACTTCTGATGTCATCTTATTATCTTATTATCCCAGTGCAATTGTTCCACGCTCTTAAATTAATTATATTTTATCTTGTTATATGCCATACATTTTTATAAGTTACCCCACATATTTTTTAGGAACAAGGAAAGAGAAAGAAGAAAAAGAGGAAAAAAAGAAGGGAAGAAGGTAGGAAAAAATACTCTAGAGCAGCCTGAGCTTAAATTATCCATCGTCTCTAAAGATTTTGTATTATCTACTCACTACAAATTATATTCTTACAAATGTGGGTATTATATGACTTCAAGTTATTCAGAACTCAGTGCTGTGGTTTTCTAAAAAGGTGCTTGTCTGTTTTAGTAAGAGTGAATATTCTTATATTTTTCTACTTAGAACTGTAAAATAAGTGAAGCAAGGGGGTAATATTCATTGATTTCTTTGGCAAGTTCTTTAGTGAGGGATGCAAGGTGGTAACCACTTGCCACACTCCATTGTAATTGTGTGTTAGCTTGTTTCCCCTCAAAGCCATGCCACACCACTCATCACATTATCCTGGCACATGGTAGTCATTCAGTTGAGTGACTATGATCTAAGCAAAGTCTTAGAGATTTGAGGACCAAAACACACATACAATAGGCCATCTACTCTCTGGGGTCTAGTATATAGACTGGGATAAACATATACCAATGAAACATACATGTAAGTGGAGCACCTGGGTGGTTCAGTGGGTTAAGCATCCAACTCTTGATCTCGGCTCAGGTCTTGATCTCAGGATTGTGAGTTCAAGCTCCATGTTGGGCATTATGCTGGGAATGAAACCTACTTTAAAAAAAAAACCCCACATATATAAATATATACAAATGATTGTCATAGAAGGTAACCTGTGATAAATATTATTTAAATGATTGAAAAAATAAGTGTTCTAGGAATCCAAGGATAGAAGAGGTTCCTTTCAGGTGAGCACTCAGGGAAAGATCCATGAAAAAGTGATTGTCATGGCCTGGAGGCAGTATGGGGCATTCCTTCCATGTAGAGGAAACACCACAGGAGCAAAGGAAATGTGGGGAAATGCAATTGGGTTCAGGAGACAAGTTGACTGAAGAGGTAAATTGAACTAAAGGGTGATGGGAAATAGTGATTGATGTGAAAGAAACTGTCAGTTACTTCCCTTCCCATCAACCCCTTCTTCCTTAACGACAGTAACCTGACTTTAGCTCGTCTCCTAGGTGCCTCACTAAAAGACATTCCCATCCTTTCTAGAAGGTAGGTATATCCACAGAATTATGCTTTGGCTAATGGAATATTATCTGAGGTGTCACATGGGACTTTCAGCAAGGCTCTGTAAACATAAGGGGGCACACCCTCCTTGTCTTCCCTCATGGACCAATACTTGTTTGTGTAGACCGAAGCCTTGGCAGCCATCTTTGACTATGAGGCTGGTCAGTCCTAGAAAAAGCCTTGCTTGGTTCTTAAGGACTTCATTGGACCACATACCAAGCAAGTACTACCCATCACTGGATTCGTTTTATAGGAGATAGAAATAATGTCTGTGTTGTTCAAGACTCTTTCACATCAGGTTTTAATGTTATGTAAACCAAAACCTGACCAAAACTGATACATGAGAAAAACATGTCAGCACAACCCACACAACATACACACACTATGAAACAAAAAAATGTTACCCTATTCCTGTAGGCTATTCAGCCAACTTTTCCACTCATCACTTTCTTGACTTTCCTAAACCCAGATGATACACTCTGCTACATTTAAGTAATGTTTACCACAAACAGAGCCCCTGAGAAATCATCTCCAGCAGCAACGTCGAAAGCAATTTTCCAGCATCTGATTTTGGTGTAAATCATTAAGATTCTCGCTTTGGCATGCCACAATTACAGCGAGGCAGGGCTGCAGTGTGGAATTAATCAAGGCGTAATAACCAGGTCAGCTTCAAAGGACTTCGTTCCAGCAGGAGAAAAAGGCAAGGACAAGGAAGGGGTCAACACTAAAACTTAACTGACCAGCCAAGGCGCTGCTGACAATCCCTAGGCAGGTAGAATAAAGTCCTAACTAATGTGAACCCTCCATTGAAAGGACTCATTTGTGCAGCAAGATGCAATCTTTATAATTACTTGCAAAGCAAAATCTGAAGTCTCCTGAATTACTTCAGGAAAGAAGGTTCTATGGTAGGAGCTCCGTGAAGTGTTTTAACAAGAACAAAAGAGGCACAGGAGTCGACAAAATGGAGTTTGGGAAAGCATGGTGATGAAGAAGGAGCCCGTGCTAACCGCAATTAACATATAAGAGAGGAGATCAGCACATCTCATCTGATTAATTATCAGCTCCCCACTTCTGGGCGGGAACTGAATGGCCCCAGGAGTTGTGTCAACCTTTGCCAGTGGCTTTGAAAGTCCCTTTTGAACAGAGGGGACAACAGAAGAGAGGAGGGTAACAATGCCTCCTCCTGACCGCACTTCCCATGAAGCACCTGGCCAACTTGGTCCATGCCCCAAACTGAGGCCCAGCCTTGGCTTCTCATTGGCTTCTTACGCACCACCCCTACCATCAGAATCATAAAAACAAAATCCACACTTTTACTACCGTTGCAAAGCATGTCCACCTGTATCTTTTGATGCTAATGACAATCCCAACGAGGAAACTGAATCACAAAGAGAGACTTTGAATTCACAACCATCACTGAGAGATTTGGGTTTTTTGGAAAGAGTCTGTTCTGGGTTATGGAGGTACTGACGGAGAGGAAGGAAGAGGGGAGGAAGACAGAGAGAGAGGGGACTGCCCAGGCGATGACAGAAGCCACAGAGTACAAGGCGCACTCAAAAAAGTTGTCTGTGTGTCAGTTGAGTGTCAGGTGCACAGAGGAGTAGAAGGAGGTCAGGAAGGAAAGGTAGGCGAGGACCCTGTTACGGAGGAATGCCTCCAATGCCAGGTCATGTGAGGTCAGGGACTGTATGAGTGCGGGCTAATCACATACCTTCCGAACTGACTTTAAGAAAACCAACTGGGGGCGCCTGGGTAGCTCAGTGGGTTAAATCTCTGTCTTCAGCTCAGGTCATGGTTTCAGGGTCCTGGGATCAGGCCCCACATCGAGCTCTCTGCTCAGCAGGGAGCCTGCTTCCTCCTCTCTCTCTCTCTCTCTCTCTCTCTGCCCACTTCTCTGCCTACTTGTGATCTCTCTCAGTCAAATAAATAAATTAAAAAAAAAAAAGAAAGAAAGAAAACTAATCAGATTGGGATGTGTAGGTTGTACGTAAGTAGAAAAGCTTGAGACTAGGCAGAAACTTTGGGGGGAAAGTTAATAGTAACCAGTGCAGTTTTCTCTCTCTCATGCATATGTACGCACAAGTTTTCTTTACAATGAAAACTATTCCTAAACTGAGGTTTCCTTTACTCTGGGATGATAACCACACCAGGCTCTGCTCCTGCATGTGAAGCCTGAGTGAAAAGCCCGTGTGCACATCACTTAAGGGACCCTGCTCCTTCTCCAGCAGCTGTCCAGCGTCACCACAAAACAAATATGTGGGACTGTTGACAGAAAGCCATAATCCTTCCTACAGCTGTTGCATAAATTGCCTATTAGCAGTCCCAAGCCATAATTCATGTCAGATCATGTAGATTCAGCCCTTAGGAAGAACTGGAAAAATCTTATCATTAAATGACGTTCTTTACCAAATCCCTAAGCATTTTCTTGTTATTTCCTAAAGCTGTTCCTCCTTCCAACTCATCCCTGAACTTTCTGAGAGCTGGCAGAATCAAACATAAGCAAAAAGTTCATACTCTGTGTATACTGTTCCTCTGGGGACAGGCCTCTTGGGTCCTTGGGATTTATATTTTAGTACCACAATTTAAATGCAGATTTTTAACTCCCATGTTGAGCAGCCAAAGAGGTTTCTGACTTGATTAAAATACTGATGCATAAATTTTATACTTAACATTTTTCTTCTATAACATGAACCCAGCTAAGCGGAGTGGTACTGAAGCGATGTTTTTAATGAACTTTCAGGTCATGCATAAGGTCTCCAAGAAAGTTTATTTTCACAGATCCATTCTCCAAGTCTTAAAGGAACAGAGAGTTCTCCTACTTTTTAAATAGGATTTTAACAACAACTCCTACCAACGGAAGCTCATAAACTGAGGGGACATATTGCTGCTTGGTCCTGTGGGTGGGGGACAGTGGCAGAACAGCTAAGAGACAGCAGAGGAAAGGTGGAATTCACAGTCCAACTAACCAGTGTTTTGCAATTTGGTATTGGGAAGCTGTATCAAGCATCTGAGCCTCAATTTTACCATTTACAGAAGTGGGGGTGCTTAGCATACCGACCTGAGGATGTCATCAGACAGCAGCTAAAGGACAGAAGTCACATGATAGACAGCAGTCCTCACTCCTTCACACAGGGCATCTGGGTTTGCTGTTTAGTTTGTGAACTTGTCCAATCTGGCCCTCAATTTCCTCTCTTGTAAAACTGAGGAAGGTAGGTGAGGTGATGCCCTAGGTCTCTTCTAGGCTAATACAATGACCCTCTGGTCCTGCTCTAAGCATCACAACCATTAACCACGACGGCCACAACCATGGCCGTGGTGGTGATGCAGTGGCAGGTGGCTCAGCAGGCAAGGAAACACGGAGGCTGCTAATCGTGTGGAAAAAGCAACCCAGCTTGAGAGAAGAGTGAAAGCAAGCCAACTTGAGCTACTCTGCCTTACCTTCACCTAGCCACGCAGAGGCCAGCACTTCAAGGAAAGAAAGAAAACAAGATGGCAGTGGGGGCAGGAGGATGTCCTGGTGGAGGGGGTGATAAATGGAAAAAGCCAAGAAGGAAATTAAAACAGAAAACATACTCCACGTAACTTAAATCTGATATAAGATGCAACTTATAAAGCAGAGGATACACAAAAATGCTCTAGTAGAGGCAGCCGTCCTACTTAGCGGCAACCCCAAAGCCAGCAACTCTTCTTTCACAGTTCCAGCCCGTAGAGTTATGAATGCAACCTCAGGCTCTGAGCACAAATCATGTTCTCTCCCACAAATGCAGTTCTAACTCTACTCGGTCCTACTCACAATGACAAGAGACAAAGAGAATGAATGTCATGTGTGTTTGCCAGCTGCCAGATGGAGACTATTGGTGAAGGATTTCAAAATTCATAAGGACCATCCATCCCCACTCCTTAAGAAGCAGGCGGTCTTCCTTCACTGCGCATGACAGTGTTCTGTGGGAATTCAGCAAGAGTTAAGCCTAAACCACAGACAGCACAGAAGCCAAAGACATATGACATTCCCCAGGAAAATTCACCGAAGACGTTCTTGGCATTCTACCACTCTGATACAAATAATTTTAAAAAGGAACATGTTGGGGCGCCTGGGTGGCTCAGTGGGTTAAAGCCTCTGCCTTCGGCTCAGGTCATGATTCCAGGGTCCCGGGATGGAGCCCCACATTGCATAGGGCTCTCTGCTCAGCAGGGAGCCTGCTTCCTCCTCTCTCTGCCTGCCTCTCCGCCTACTTGTAATCTCTGTCTGTCAAATAAATAAAATAAAATCTTAAAAAAATAAAAAATAAAAAAAATAAAAAGGAACATGTTACATATACTGAACTCAAGTATAGCAACCATACTGATGCCAATTAACCAAAGGAAATCAGAGTTACTCTTATCTTCAACTCAACCAAGAAAAACGTAAAAGCATGTTGATAATGGGCTTTGAGATCTTAAGCCAGAAATTTATGTGACTTGGTTACTGTAAAAAAAAAAAAAACATCCTAAGAATTACCTTTCTAGCAATATGATAGAGATATTTCCTGCCAATACCATCACCGCTCTCTTTACCAAGTGTATTTATCAAGAGTTGTGCTCTGTTAGGTTATATTTTTATGTCTGACTTGTAAACAAGCTGCCCCTCTGGGTTTGCCTTTTGCTGTTTGGGAATTTGAATTCTGTGCAGGTAAACTCAAGACTGCAACCCTGCCTTCGCCATCAAGTTTATTCCTCCTGGGGCCTCTCCCTCAGTGAGAGGTTTTCCTGGCTCTCTTGAAGCAGTAGGATCTTCAGGATTCCACACCCTACCTCCTGGACAGGCTTGGCTTATGTTCACTAGAGCCAAAGTTCTCACAGAGAGTAGGCAAGGTCAAAACTAGATGCCAGGGGCACCTGGGTGGCTCAGTGGGTTAGGCCGCTGCCTTCGGCTCAGGTCATGATCTCAGGGTCCTGGGATCGAGTCCCACATCGGGCTCTCTGCTCAGCAGGGAGCCTGCTTCCCTCTCTCTCTCTCTCTGCCTGCCTCTCTGCCTACTTGTGATCTCTGTCAAATAAATTAATTAATTAATTTTAAAAAATTAAAAAAAAAAAAAAACTAGATCCCAACTCATACTGAGGACTGCTGCTGTCTTAGCACAAAGACAAGTTCATGGTACCAAACTCAACTGATAGTTACTGTATGCTATGCTTCCGCATACGTACTAGCAGGTTAAAAACAAAATTTGCCTTATTTTAAATTGCCCCTGATGAGTATAAATAATTGACTTGATGACATCTCAATCCTGAATGTGTGTCTTTACTGCATTCGGTGCGATAAAAGGGAGGGAAGCCTACCCAAAGCACATCTGTTACACACAGTAGTTGTCCTTGAAACAACCATGTTGTCTCAAGGGAAAGCACTTGTTTAAGGTTTGAGTTGGGGACGGAACTAGCTGCTTTTCCAAGCAACATCATTTTGACTTGAAACAACAATGGGGAGGCAAACTATAGGGACTCAGACTTGGCAGACATTTTCTTAGAAATGAAGAGAGAGTCTGTCACTTCAAGGAAAACAAGAGACAGTGTTCGCTGCCCATGATAACATTTGAGCTTTCAAGCAAACAGTAGGTTTCAGAAAACCTGAGTCCACTGCTTGAGCTTGACACTTGCCCATTCTAAAAGATTTTTCTGGGAAAATCAGTGAGGATATTGATGAGCATAATTTTTTTATATTACAAAATGAAATGCATAGATATTTTAAAGATCTGTATAACTCAATGAATCAATATTTTCCAAATTATCAAAGCCTGATGTTAGGTTTAAAAGATCCAAAGCGCGGGCATCTGGGTGGTTCAGTCATTAAGTGTTTGCCTTCAGCTCAGGTCATGATCCCAGGGTACTCGGATCGAGTCCCACATCTGGCTTCCTGCTCAATGGGAAGCCTGCTTCTCCCAATCCCACTCCCCCTGCTTGTGTTTCCTCTCTCACTGTGTCTCTCTCTGTCAAATAATAAATAAAATCTTAAAAAAAAAAAATAAGGGAGAGAGTACAATTTGCCAAGTTTTGGTAGTATCAAAGTATGATATCCACCATTGTCTGAAAATTCACTTAACATAATTTTCTCTTTTTCAACTACGTTGAAAACAAATAAACCAAATAATCTCAAAAAATAAATACAAATGAGTAAAAAATAAATAAGTACAAAAAATAAACTAAACAATAAAATACAAATAAAATAAAAAACAAAACAAAAAAAAAACAAATAAATACCCAAAAATAAAAACAAATAATCTCAACAAACTGAATGTGAAGTCTGGTGCCTTATCAAGACCAGCCTCAAGCTCGAACCACCACCCGACTCCCCAGATCTGAGCTCCTGCAGTCTAACCCCCAACTCATGTTTGGTATAAAGACTCTCTGTATTCCCTATGCAGCATTTTCCATCAGCCATTTACTCCTCCAGCACCACTTGGCATTAAGTGCTCTCATCATAGACGTTAACCTGAGCCACTGGTGATTCCCACTAACCTGGATGGTGAGCAGGAGCACGGAGACTCACACCAAAGTAGGGCAGCTCCAGAATCCAGGCTCCCTCCTACCATACTTCACTGCTTCTGTGCTGGGACACTCTCTGGGTGAGGGGTGTGCTACGTCTTCAACCCAGAGCTGGGTTTGGATTAAACCATCTTCTCCAAAACACCTGAAAAGAATTCCTGCCTCTCTATTAGTTCTTTGGAACTTATACTTTTCCTCCTAATCCTGCCACAAAGTTAAAAAACAAGCTGCTGCTGGCTGAATTGTGGTCCCTCAAAATTCAGAGGCTGAAGCCCTGATCCTCAGTATATTTGGAGATGAGACCTTTAAGAGATCATTGGGTTCAGATGAGGACATGAAGGTGGGCCTTCATGATGGGATGAGTGCCCTTTATAAGAGACACTGAGAGCTTCCCTTCTTCCCCTCCCTTCCTCCCCCCTCCAACCCTGCTCCCCTCCCCACCCCCTCTAGTGCGACCATGGTAAGACCCTAGGCAGATACAGAGTTGGTACTGACCAGACACCAGCCCTGCTTGCAACTTGATCTTGGATTTCTAGTCTCCAGAACAGTGAGAAATAAGTGCTTGTTGTAGAAGTCACCTAGTCTGTGGTATTTTGTTATGCTGTCAGCCTGACCTAACATAGGAGCACAACTCAATTTTTTTTTGTTAATTCTGTGCCTCACTTGGCCTGCACTTAAGGTGCCTTCTGGTTCAGGTTTTCTCCTAACACAAGACTAACAGCGATGTCTTCAGAATGAACATGAGCTGATAGAGGACTGTACCCTTCCCCTGTAAGTCTTCAGCCCTCGGGAGACCCACAGCTCTGTCTCCAGTCCCAAAAAGCCAAAAGAGAGGTACCCTCAGAGTTCTTGCCCACATATTACATTTGCTGCTTTTAATCTTTCTGTTTTTTAACCTCCATATTCTCCTAAACTTCTTGGGAAACATGTAATGATATTTAATTTTAATTCTATAGCTACAATGGATTTGCTGACTAGAAATGGAGGCTTCTGGAGGCAGTACCTTAATCCTCTTTAAAAAACAGCTCCTGGGGCTCTCTGCAGCTGTAAATTATAAAAACAAAAGCAGGATTTAAAAAATACACGTGCGTCCTGGTAATCACTTAAAGTGTAACACATCAGGTTTAAACAGTAATATGAATGCATCCTTGGGATAAGCAGAGGCATTAGCAGTATAAATCTTGATTATTGGTTACAATTCTCCAGGTTTGTAATGTAGTAACAATTGAAATCACTCCGACTGGAAAAAATTAACCCATACCTGTCCCTTCTTGGGCCTGGAGACCCAGCTCCCAGGCGTGACCTGTCTTCTGCTTTTGTGACAAGAAGCACCATTTCTCTAGGGCAGGTCTGATGTTGGTTTTCATGACCATCCTTCTCCTAAGGATGTCAACCTAAGCAGATGTCTGATCCCAGGCTGCTTGGGACCTTTCCTATTTCAGATCCCAAAGCCCTACGTCCTAGGAAGCCCTCAGAACTATCGGACCCCATACCCTATTCACCTAGTTCAAAAGCCATTTTTGAAACAAACGAACAGCCCGAAGGACTCGCACATGTCATCTCTTAAAGAAAGAACATGAGGGATAGAACAGTGCAGTTGTCCAGAGCATAGCTGTGGAGCGGGATGGCTGGGTTCAAGTCCAAGCTCTGCCACTTACCAGCTACGTGACCTTGGGTAGCTGAACTTCTCTGGCCCTCCATCTCCTCTTCTGTAAAACAGGAAAATAATGGTACCAACCACAAAGGGCTGTTTCAAAATCCAGTTAGTTGATATGCGTAAAGTATTTAGAACAGTGGCCAGGGCACGCTATCAGAAATGATGAAAGCAACTGACCTAGTACTTGGTCCATAGTAGATGTCCCAGCTTATTTAAAATAATAGGGCCAGAGCAACCCTGGGCCGAATTGGGAAGGAAATGAAATTATTCTTCAGTTTTTTTTGGTTTTTTTTTGTTTTTTTTTCCGCCCTAGGCTTGTCCAAAACCAGATCAAGCACCTCCCTCCTGGGTATTTAGTAGAAATCCCAACTCACTCTGCCTCCCTGGACAGCGCTCCGTCCTTCCTGTCTAACAGGGCATCGCACATTCTCTGGACTCATTGCTTCTGTGCTCGTCAGCGTGCCCTCTGCACTCACCACTGCCTTTGCCCTGTTCCGGATGTCTGTTGCTGGTTGCTGATGAGTTCATTTGTGCTGAAATGCTTCCTCCCCACTGACCTCCCACCCACAGGGATTTAATTTTCAAAGGGAACTCCCAGAAACTTCATCTCTGAATCTAGGGAAACTAATCTCTAACAATTGGGACTTGAGGCTATGTGGGAAGGGAGGGGAGGACTGGGAACAGGGTCATTTCAATGGCATCTCCCAAATCCCCATGAAGACCCAGTGCCTGCTAACATGGAGGATGGTTTGACTGGAGACTCGTTCCACAGATTCTTGCTTTGAGACACGCATTCATTACTCGTCCCCTGATAGGTCCTAATGCTGATTATACCAGGAAGCTGCAAACAGATGAAGTCTTACCTCTTACCCTTGAGTAGAGGAGTAAGGAAACTAAGTCCAAAGATCTAATTTGGAGGGAATAGATGCTATCACCACACCACCCATTCACAAGGGTGAATTTTTGGAGGCAGAAAGAGAAAGGACTAACAGTAACTCATCAGAATGAGTGAAGAACACCTCCACTTGGAACTTTACATGGGAAAGGAGTCTTAGAAATGCCCAACTAAACACAAAACGCAAGTGACCAGAGATGAACTTAGAATTTCCCTTTCATTGCCAACTCCCTCAATTTTCATTGCCTAGACTCAGGCATTAGATGCCAGTTAAACCCACCCCAATGACCCTCTGAAGGCTGTTCTCCTAGATAGTCTCCCAAACTTCCAACCCCTCTCTCATCAAAACTTCCCTGCTCATGTCTCCTTCCTTCAGAACCCTTTTTCTAAAGCAAATCTAATAAACTGTATAAAGATCTGGTGGCTATTGGTGAACATGCAACCCCTCCCACTTTTATCCCTTTAGTGCCTTAACTTGAGGTTAATCTCAAGCACAGTAATGGATTTCAAGTATAATGACAGGTATATAGAGGAAATAATAAAGAGTGCACACGTTGTACCCTAAAGGCACACCCCCCCAAGCGTTCCATTGATAATTAGACAAGGTAGAATATAAGGCCAATAGTGAATCACTCTTTGTATGGCATGATTTTTACAAAATATTATTTTATTTTGCATTTAAAGTCTATTTAAAGACAAGCCATCTTTAGTTTGGTGTTTTAATATTAAAAATAAGAAAGGTCTTTAGCAAATCAAGTTGGAATTTGGCAATACCTCTCCACCCCTACCACCCTTGCAATGCTACTAAGAAAACTTCTACAAATAGTAACAGCCCTGAGGGACAAGACTCCTACCTCTTTCCTTAGTGACCCTGGACAGGTCCTGCCCTAGAACTGGGCCAGACACTGCTGCCCACAAAGCTTAATTAGGAATTGCTTAGAAGTTCTGAAGTTCAAGGTTAACAATAAGAATCTCAACAATATTCAGGCATGCCTTGGTGGCTCAATCGGTTGAGCATCTAACTCTTGGTTTTGGCTCATGTCACGATCTCAGGGTCATGGGATGAAGCCCTCCATCAGTCTCCACGTTCAGCTGGCAGTCTGCTTGCAAGTCTCTCCCTTTACCCCCTTCTCACCTGTGTGTGCAAGCACACTCTCTCTCTCTCAAATAAGTAAATAAAATCTTATTTAAAAAATGAACTTTAACAATATTTTCAGTTAACACATACTACTCAGTAACCTAAAAACTTGAGTCAGAATATGCTCTGTGGTATACAGCCTAGTTACTTGGGTTCTAACATAAGCTCCTTCTTCTTTATTTAGTTTTCCAGAGGCATGGAGAAGCAAGACACATCGTCCAGACCAGTAGAGTGAATCTTCTCAGAGATGATGTCATCTGAGGAGCTTTCAATTATTCTCCTGGCAAAATTTCTTGCTTTCCCAGCTGTCACAGAAGCTGAATTTTTTTTTAAAGATCTTATTTATTTGACAGAGAGAGACACAGTAGGCAAAGACAGGGGGAAACAGGCTCCTGCTGGCAGAGAACCCGATGTGGGGCTCAATCCCAGGACCCTGGGATCATGACCCAAGCTGAAGTCAGAGGCTTTAACCCATTGAGCCACCCAGGTGCCCCAAGCTGAATTTTTTATTCATTCTTCTCTACCAAGGCTGAATTTCTCTAAAATTCCCAGAAAATACTGTAGAAAGTAGTAATATGTTAATCCAACATCTATTGTTAAAACTTTTCATTCCATCCTCCATAGCAATAAGAGGAAGAGCATAGTATTTGGACATGGAAGATCTATTAAACAGTGAATAAACTAAGTACTTAAAGTGAGGTATTAGGCATTTCCCAATAAAAGTAGATTGATATGCAAGTGTTATGGGCTGAATTGTGTTTTCCCACAATTCTTATGTTGAAATCCCATTCCCAGGACCCTTTGAATAGAACTGCATTTGAAAATAGGATCTTCAAAGAGGTCATTAGTGGAGTCATATAGGCGGTCCTAATCCCTGAGACTGTATTTGGATATAGGATCTTTCAAAGAGGTGATGAAGGTAAAATGAGGCTGATAGGGTTGGGACCTCACAAGAAAAGGGAGAGACACCAGAGTGCATGCAAACAGGGGAAGAAGCCATGTGAGGACACTGTGAGAAGGTTGCAGTCTGCAAGGCAAGGAGAGGGACCTCTGGAAAAATCCACTATGCTGACACCTTGAATTTCTACCCTCCAGAACAGTGAGAAGACAAATATCTATTGTTTAAGCCAACCGGTCTGCTATTTTCTTATGACAGCCCTCACAAACTAATCCAACAAGAGTCCTATTTCTCTATGAAATAACACTGTGTTTGATTTATTCTTAAACACAGGCACCGTGTATGTTGGGCTCAGGGGAGTATTTCGGTGCCCAGAAGCGTTAGAGCTCAGTAAGTAGGTAGCTGCTGAAATGATATGATAGAGGAATAAATAAGTAAGCAAATTAATTGTATCAACTATACTTCAAGTGTTGCCTGACTGAGAGATAAACAGGAGAGGAGAGCAGGAAACATGTCTTTCTTTTAATGGTTTTAAGTTATTCCTCACCATTGATGTTACATGGTTGACTGGCTTTGGGCCAACTTGCTCAGACCACAGAGATTCAAATTCTCACCACCAATTAATTTGCTGGCCTTAAACCCCTAGATATTTTTGGTGGAAATTACATCTTTACTGTCTGTGTCTCCATCTGTATGTGGCTGGCTTTGTGTGTGTCTCTCTGTCCTTCTCTCTGTCACATAGCAAATTAATTGTATAAAATGAAATAGTGGGGCGCCTGGGTGGCTCAGTGGGTTAGGCCTCTGCCTTCGACTTGGGTCATGATCTCAAGGTCCTGGGATCGAGCCCCGCATGGGGCTCTCAGCTCAGCAGGGAGACTGCTTCCCCCCTCTCTCTCTGCCTGCCTCTCTGCCTACTTGTGATCGCTCTCTCTCTCTGTCAAATAAATAAATAAAATATTTTTTTTTAAAAAATGAAATAGTAACAAAGAGCCAAAACAAGTAGCACCTGAGGCAGCAAGGCCCTAGCAAACCCTTTCAGTGGCCAGTTCATAACCCTTTGAACCAAACACATACCAAGAATTACCAGTACCGGCATCTGGATCTTATTGCTTGGGTGTTTTTTATGTTTGTCAAAACCAGAACCCCCCATCCACACAGAGTTGGGTTAATTCATCACACACGCACACGCGCATGCACACACACACACCATATCACTGCCCACTGGCTACCTTTGGCCAATGACTGAAGGAGGTGGTGTGTAAATATGCCAGCCCTCACTCCATTGCTGGAGGAGCTCTGGGATGTGGGCTGCACAGCAGCCACATTGAGCCCGTTGCCCACACTAATGGCTTACTAGATGTGTGCTCTTCAACTGTGTGTCTTCTTCTGTCTTATTTCCCCACTTTTCTTTTTTTTTTTTTTAAGATTTTATTTATTTATTTGACAGAGATCACAAGTAGGCAGAAAGGCAGGCAGAGAGAGAGAAAGGGAGGCAGGATCCCCACTGAGCAGAGAGCCCGACACAGGGCTCGATCCCAGGACTCTGGGATCATGACCTGACCAGAAGGCAGAGGCTTTAACCCATGGAGCCACCCAGGTGCCCCTCCCCACTTTTCTTTCACATCCCAAATAAATGTCAGATACTTGAATCCTTAATTCAAGGTCTGCTTCTGGGTAAAGCCACATTGGGGCAAAATAGACCTGCTTTAGAATTCTGGTGATACCACTTACAAGGTTAGGCAAGCTAACGATCTCCCTCAGTCTTCACTTACCTATTTGTAAATGGAAAAGGTTAATACCTACTTTGTGGGTTGCAATGAAATAGCATGCATGTACTTAATGAGTTGATTTCTCCCTCTTTGGTTTGGCTCTCCCCGCAGGAGATTTCAAACCGGCAAAGAGTTCTATCATTTGATTTGCTATGTAACAACCCCTCCTGCCTCCTCAATTTAGTGGCCTAAAGCTCTGTTATTCAGCTCACAATCCTGGGGATGAGCAGTTTGGTTCTTCTGTTGGCTTGCACCGGGTTCACTCGGGCAAAGGTGGACCACAGGCAGTGAGGTGGGTGATTATGCTCCTGGGGGTTGACTAACTGCCAGGATGAGCAGGATAACTGAGCCACATGTCTCCCATCACCTAGAAAGCTGGCCCAGCCTTCAAGTGGCAGCTCAAATCCCCAAGAGTAGCAAGATGACAAGTCCTAACGCATTGGTGTTTTTGCACATTTGTCATTATTGCCAGTAGAAGGACTCTGTTTCTAGATGAGAAGAGCTACCAAGTGATAGTGCAAGAGTGTAGATATAGGTAGGGGGGAAATCTGTGGCCATTTGTGCAACTGACTACAAACAATATGCCTTACATATATCTCAGGGGCTTCTACAAGGCATCTGGGGACCACCAGTTTGTGGTGGGATCTCCCATGCCAGGTAGCTTGCTACTGATTGAAAAACAGGCTGGCTCTCTCAGGTCAAAAAATAATCCCTCAGCTGCGTTTACTAGGTAAATTTGAGAAGCAAAGTGTGTAGCTGTTATCTTTGACCAAAGTTAGAAGTTTTTGTTGGAAGATGATAAAGAGAAAAAGTTTTTTTAAAAAATCCAGAACTATATTTGTTTTACTAAAATGTTCAGATGTTACCATTTTTTTAATCACCTCTGATGTAATTATATTAATCACTGGAATGGCTGTGTGAATACAGATATTCACACAAACACATTCTTCAAGATGTTGTCTAGAGATGTAACTACAATCAATCCAGGGAACCAGTGTAAACTAAGCTGCTGCTTCCTTCCACCAAAAACCAATTAATTGAAAGCCTGAAGACTACACAGAAAGATTGTAATAATTGCTTCATTCTTGTAAAAGCAAACCATTTTTCTAAGTTGATTACAGGTCATAATTACTCATCTTAATTTCAATAATAATTACCTTTATAACATTCTTTATAAAAATAAAACTATAAAGACTTGCTTTATAAAAAAAAAAACTTTTCTAATAAAGGATGAAAAAAATTATAAATAACCTCAGGGGGGAAATAGTGCCTTGGATTCAGTAAATTGCAAGCAACATTTCTGGCTCCTGAACAAAAATTGGTCTGCTCAATAAAGTCCAGAGAGTCTCAGGGCACAGCCGTGAGATTGAAGTAATTCTCGTGCTGTTGTAATTGCATTTTTTTTATTAACTGTTACATACATACTTCTGATATTTTGTTAAACTCTATGCATAATTAGGATAAAAGAATTAAGACTTGACTGCTTTTTAGAAGGTTACTGAGAGGACCTAGGCTGGTGGTAACAATCCCCAGTCCACCCAACCCATATGTGTACCCACCACCAGCTTGAGCAAGACTCACTAACTTCCTCTAAGGAAGGCAGTCAGGCCCTTGGGACTCAGGGCAATGGCTAAGACACATCATTCTAAGTATGTATCTCTGGGCCTCAGAAGCAGAAGAATTCAGCTTCTCGCCAGGCACAGTGCAATTCTCTTAGGCTCTGCTGGAGGGACACCTCTCCAAGGCAGGAATAAGATCTGAGTCTCCCTCTCAACATGGACTCCATTAGGACGGCACTTTTGCAGGCAGAGGAAAGGGGAAATCTCAGGCATGAAGCAAGAGTGGGTTCAGCTCACCCATCTCCAGACAGATGAACTGCACATTGAAACAGGACAACACTAAGGGGAAGGTAGCCATGTTGTCTGTCATCCAAACCAGGATACTTTTTTTTTTTTTAAGATTTTATTTATTTATTTGAGAAAGGGAGAGAGTGCACACAAAGGGAGAGGGAGAGGGAGAAGCAGACTCCCCACTGAGCAAAGAGCCAAATGTAGGGCTGGATCCAGGACCCTGAGATCATGACCTGCCCCAAAGTCCAATGCTTAACCGACTGAGAAACCCAGTCAGGGTTTTTGCACATTTGTCATTATTGTGCAATAAGACTTTACTTAAGAACCCAGATACTTTCATTATGCCAGGACACAGGCATGACTCAGGGCTTCCCCAGAGTGGGTGGTTCTATGTGGGAAAGCTGATAATATATCTGATGACAGCAGGATATTTTCTTCTGACCTGGTGATAGATGCTGATCCTAAGCAACAACAAAACAGAAGTCGGTGTTAACCTCTCCGAGGGTCTCTTTCAGCCCCTGGCCTCCCAGCAGGGTTGTCACATGCTCCACACAATGGTCTCCACCCTCTGCTTCAAGGAAGCAAGGGCAGCTCCCAGAATCACACAGGAAAACACATGAAAAGACTTCATCTCTAGCCCTGGTTCTTCTACCCAACTCATGGTGGGAACCGCCAGTGAGGGAAGAGAAGGCTTTGATTGCACAGCTAACACAGATGCTTAATGGGACGAAATCCATGGCAGAAGAGTTCAAAAACTAAAATGCCCTCTGAGAATTCTCAAGAATTCTGACCACCCCTGTACAGACCTGGACCTGGGAGCAGGGACGGGGATGTCTTTGTAGTATCTTCCTGCCTACAGCTCCTTCCATGCCCCTTTGGAATGATCGCACAGCACTTCTCTGCACCCTCCTGGGGGCAGCTGTTGATGTTCCCCACACAGGAGGAGCCCCATTAAGTGCTCCCATAGCCAGCCCTCAGTCCTGGCACATTGATCTCGGGGGTTCAGACAGCAGCTTACGCTGCAGTTTTCTGCCCCTCTCCCTTTGGAGACAAGAGAAGGATTAGAATTTTTTTCTGCCTTTGATTATTATAGACTTTCTTTTCATCTAGGTGCTTCCTGGGGGCGAAACAACACCATTTCCTGCCCTAAGTGAATGCTTACACCAAGATGACAGTTGGAAGATCTTACAGTGACTCAGTAAGTATTAAAGTATTAGAGTTTTATCTCATTTTAAAGAGGATGGACTCATGCTGTCTGCATGCCAATCTTCTTTTCTTTTTGAAGTTGTCAAATATTAATGTATAAAAACAGGTGTACTCCATGATGCAGGTTGCCATGAAATCTTTAGAGTTGATATAGTAACTGCCAAACACCAAGTATTCTGATCCTGCCCATCACAGGAACACTCCTGTCTTTTGAGACCATCTTCTAGGACCCTCTCATCTCCAACTGTCCCATATCCAGTCACCATCACTTCTAAAGAATCAGCCCCTTCCTTTCATTTCCATTACCCCCCTCTCCAGCTGCTAACCTGACCTCACACCAACTCTAGAGTGAGAGCCTTCTACCTGGATCCCAGCCTTGGGTCTCCCCCATCCCCAGCTAACCCTGCCCACTAGCCTCCCCTGTTCTCCCCGCCTCACTGGTGGTAATTTGTTAGAGGAACACACCCTCACTGCTTACAAAGAAGCAGACACTACATGAAGGATTTAGTGTTCACTAGCTTCCCCATTATCCCCCAATAATATGGGGTGGTTACTACTCTTACCCCCATGTACACATGAGGGAATCACCCAACCTCATGCACCAAGCTAGTGAGTGGTGAAGCCAGATAACAAACTCAGGATTCTGATGCCAAATCCTAGGCAAGAAATCCTTTCGAACTCTTCTCAAATGTGGGTGAAGAAAGGCTCACAAGATAATAATGACAGAGAAAAACAGCATTGCTACCCCTTGGCTGGCAGACCATGGGAAGGAAAGAAGTCTTTGTTCTTTTCAGTCTATTTTGAGATGTATAAGAGGAGCAGACCCTCCCCACCTCTGCAGCCTGCAGCCCCAACAATCCAGACAATCCAACTTCTAGGAACGTCCTCACACAGTTCTTCCCTTTGGTTCTGGTCCATGCTTTTTTTTTTTTTTTTTTTTTTAAGATTTTATTTATTTATTTGACAGACAGAGATCACAAGTAGGCAGAGAGAGAGAAGGGGAAGCAAGCTCCCTGCTGAGCAGAGAGCCCGATTCGGGGCTTGATCCCAGAACCCTGGGATCTCTTGCAGGTTGTGGGAATAAAGGAGGGGTATGGGAATGAAGTTGTTCTGGGCACAAGTTTGACTCTTTCCTTCACTGAACAACCTCCCCCAGATAAGACCGAGGATCCCAGGCTTGAGGAAATGGGATGTTTCCTCCCAGGTTGCTTCAGATTTGGGTTTTAGTTCAACACCGCCTTTCCTGTTCTCCCCCATCCAGTGTGTCTTGCTTTCAACCCTCTCACAACCCTGAAAATCTCTCTGAAACATTATCACTGTGACACTTTTCCACTGTCTTTATGGACCTATTTAACTAAAGCCTCCACGAAGGTAAGGGTCATGCCTATTTTGGTTCACATTTCTATTCTCAAGGAAGCCTCCTTGAGTTCTTTCTTTCCTGAATCCCCACATAGAATCTTAACAACAAAGCCAATCAATTCTACTTCCTGATTTATAACCTGACTCTTTCTCTTGCCCTCTCCATTGCTGTCATCCATGGCCAACCCTTCATCGCCTCTCATTGGAGTTATTTTCACAGCATCTTGCTTCTAATGCCCACTGTCCAAAAGTCTCTGCTCAACAGCCACAGATCAAATTACAATAAAATCCAAACTCTTGAACCTGACTTGCAAAGTCCTGCAAAATCTGACCCCTGCCTTCTTTTCCAACCTCATGCAATGCAATCTCATTTTAAGGCCAAATGGAAGGTCAAGTTCATTCCAGCTTCATGGCCTTTGTCCTCATGTTCTCTGCCGGGAATGTGCTGCCCCTGACCTTCCTTCACATGGCTGACTCCTCAGCATTCAAATATCAGCAAGCGACACTGCTTCTGATGACCCAATCAACTTTGTTGCTCCCTGTGATATTCCCTTTATAAGTTTTCTACCTGGGACTTAGTACTTAAACTACTATATGATTTTTTTCTTATTTGTTTCTTTGTTGGTTGACTTCTCTCTTCATTTAAATTAAGCTTCATGAGAACAGTGACATTGTCTTTCTTTATTCGATCCCAGTGATTAGAACAAGGTGCTTGCTAAACGTTTGTTTGTGACTTCCTGGCACTTTGCCTGGTATAGTATACCTTTTCAGCAAATATTTGTCGAATGAAGGCATAGCAATCTGGTTTTAAATTATTAAAACTTTATGCATTTTCTATTTAGTCTGGCAAAATTAACACTATTTTAAAATCTGATTTCAAAGCATTAATTTGACTATTCAAACAAAAACCTAGCAAAACTTAAAGATACAAACCTGAGGTCCAGCAGTACTCAATGCAACTTGGCTTTGAGCAATAAAACAAAAGGTTGTTGCTTCTGTTCCCGATTTATGCACATTTTGAGGTCTACCTAGCAGACAGAAGCACAAGTAAACTTGTAAAATGCCTTCATGATGATCCCTTACGTGTGTACAGCTACCTAACAAATATCATGCACGTTTCCTGTGCCATTCCCGCTGGAATAAAAATGGGATCACAGTAAAACTCATAAAATGGCAAACATTAGGGGAGTCTCTTCTCCCAGTTTCTCTGAGAGGACCCTCTGACCAAACTTCCCACCCTTTCTTCAAACTTGTCATGGAAGTCACTCCCTGGGACTGTCTCCCATGTGCTACCTGAACCAGCCTTCCTTTTAGAAATATAAGTTCCCTCCTTTCCCACTTTTATTCACACTGGTGAAATCTCCAGGAGCTTCTGCTAACAAGAGCCCACCAAAGCCCCTGCTGCTGGAGCCCAGTGGGGTGGCCACCTCTCCAGGAACCTACTCTTATCTGTGCTCACGTGTTGAGGGTGCCATTAAAGTGTTCTGAAGGACACCGAAGCTCATTTCCTATCACTGCTGAGATTGCTGCCCCCAACCTCCTGAAACCTTCCTTGTGGTCCCAGTATTTCCCAGATATTTGAGAGAAACTATGGGTTTAAATTGGGGCTTGCCAGTTTGTTGGAAACTAACCCTAACCCGATCTGATAGATAGAAGTTTTATTGTGTCCTGAATCACTCTACCTTCCCTTAAAGCCACTACTCTTGAACCAACCTTGTATATTTCAGCTTTCTCTTTCTTTCAGATAAGCTATTTCCCGGGGCTTCTGGGTGGCTCAGTGGGTTGAGCCTCTGCTTTCAGCTCAGGTCATGATCTCAGGGTCCTGGGATTGAACCCCACATTGGGCTCTCTGCTTGGTGGGGAGCCTCCTTCCCCCCTCTCTGTCTCTGCCTGCCTCTCTGCCTACTTGTGATATTTCTCTCTCTGTCAAATAAATAAATAAAATCTTTTTAAAAAATAAAATAAAATAAGCTATTTCCCAAATAAATGGTAGATAGGTAGATAGGCTCTACCAGTCCGCAGAATGTTCCCGAGTTGAACACAGCTTAGGCTTATATTCACCAATGCAATTCCACAATACATATATTTTTTGGCTTCTCATGGCAACCACACAGTGTGATCAAGGTGAAAACTATCTTTCATATAAGGAAATAGAAAAAAGATGATGTGAATTATCTGGGACCAAACCATCATGTCACTGCTGAAGCTGGATTTCAATTCAGGCCTCTGGAAAACAGCTCAAGAGCTCTTTCTCATACGTGAAGTTCTACCTGCTTCCTCAACTCTTCCCCGGCCTCAGCCAAACGTGGAGCACCTGGAATCTCTTGGCATTCTACTGATTTTCAAGTGAAAGCTTTAGTTTCTACTTCCTGTTTAGCAATACCTGTTGTCAATTCTGCCCCTCGAAGTATTCGCTAATACTGTAAGGCTGAATTCTTACTCTTTCTAAAATGGGATCCAGCAGCCCATATCCCACAGTATCCACCAGGATCATTAGCTATGCCTCTTTGGAATAAAGACACAGATCTGGGCAAGTTAAGCCCCCTGTTCTTTTGCCTTTATTTCGTAACTAAATAAATAATTTCCCTAAAAAAGGATGTTTTTCCTTCTAGGAACACATGAATTACTCCCATATTATTCAAATTAATGATGCACTTTTTGGGTGGTGGGGTAGCTTCACATGTAATAATCTTCTCTGACCCTCAGTTTTCTCTTAGAGGAAAAAGGGAAAGTAACACAAACCCACAGAGTCCTTATAAACATCAAAAAGATAACCAGTAAAACACCAGCAAGGGAGAGAGCACAAAATATACACTCAATAAATGTTTCCTTACTTCCTGGCCTACCACAAACACAAATTTAACAATTAAAGTTTTCTATACATTCTCTGTTCTTTTCAAGTTTTACCTAATACATTGTAAAGCATCTATACAAAATCCTTCCTAAATTAATTTTTAGTCCTTTGCCTTTTTAGAAAATGTTGATTCCTTCTGTTATACAGAGTAAGTTGATTTGGACCAGAATAAATGTGCTCATCCTGGCCTTTGTCACCTTCAGTTTTTTGATCCTACTAACAAATGCCACTCAGGTAAAGCACTGCTTTATAATTACATCCACATCCACTTTCTCTTACAAGAATTCAAGCTCTATTAATTCGGATATGAGATGGAGAAAGAAAAAATTGTTTGGGTGACTTCACCTTCCAAAATCTGAACAGGGATCTTTGTATTATTCCTAATTGTGGAAAATAACATGAATATTTATAATCTCCTTGGCAGTTACCAAATCAACAAAGAAGTATCTGTTATTCCTAGAAATTAAAGAAAAAATTCCATATCATCGCGTACATTATACTGTGATTTTTTAAAGATACCTTATGTGGAACCTGCAGCTGAAAATGCTACACTAAACAGATAGAGCCCCATTTTTTACATGAGTAGAAGTAATTTACAGTAAATTTCTTTTAATTTTTAAAATAAGACTGAGAATGGCAGTAAACTTTGGGATCAAAATGGGTAGCAGCATTTAATAAGTCACCTAAAAGGTTTTTTTTTTTTTTCTCTTAGCTTTATTTTTGTTTTGTTCAATAGGAGAAATCACTATGGATTATATTGTTTAAAGTATAGTATTGAGGGGTCCTGGGTAGCTCAGTTGGTTAAGCATCTGCCTTCAGCTAAGGTTGTGATCTTAGGGTCCTGGGATTGAGCCCTGAGTTGTGTCAGGCTCCCTGCTCAAGGGGAAAGTCCAAGAACTTTCTGGTCTCCTTCTGTCTTGCCCCACCCTGCATGCTCGCTCTCTCTCTCTCTCTCTCTCAAATAAATAAATAAAATCTTTTTTAATTTTATTTTTTAATTTTTTTAAATTATAGTATTTGAATAACACAAGGGTCACTAAATCACAAGACATATTTTTTTTTCAGCCTCCAGATATCCCTGGCCACCATCCCCAATATTTTACAGATAACTACAAGATAGCTCAGAGGGGAAAGTAAATTATCCAAGGGAAGAACTAGAATCTACCACACCAAGAGTTTGAGGGGAAAAGCAACAAGCCCAACAACCATCACAACACACAGGAAGTCATCAGCAGAAGGCACAGGTGTTACTAGTCTCCCTTCCGGCATCCTTCTAAGAGATGAGCCCAAACCCAGCACAACAGGATGTACCGGTGGGGCTCTAGCACAGGGTCGCCACCCCCTAGTTTCGCTCTATGTACTGGGTGAGCGTGAGAGTGGCCTTATAAACAGGTGCAAGCCAATGCCTGGAATCCAAGCAATCAGAGTTTCTTAATTGCTGGCCACACAGAGCGAGTGCTGGGAAAGCATCAGAAGTCTGGACTCGTGAGAAACAGCAGTCCCTGCTTCTGGGATAAGGAAGCCATCACCTCATGAAAAGCTGAGTTCACGGACTTTCTGCACTTACCTCTGTTTACTTCTGTGCATCACAGCATGCTCCCTGTGTTCTCACTT
Organism: Mustela nigripes; assembly: GCF_022355385.1. Lineage (NCBI taxonomy): Eukaryota > Metazoa > Chordata > Mammalia > Carnivora > Mustelidae > Mustela > Mustela nigripes. The sequence goes on from NC_081560.1 coordinate 16,884,953, forward strand.
CTAGAGACACAAGTCATTATTGTCACTGGGCTGACTACTGGGGGAAGGGGAGGGGAGGTCTAATCTCTCTAGTTATAGGATTCAAGAAGTAAATTTCCCAACTTATTATATTTTCCAACTTATTATATTTGTCTTCAGGTTTTAAATAACTTGAGTACAAGAACCATATCTTAAACGTCTTCTCTAATTCTACATTACACCATAAAATGAGCTTTTAACACATACTTGTTGGTTAATGGATTTGATAAAGTTCTCTCATCCTACTTCCTGAAAATTCTGCATGTACTTTAGGAAGCCTGGTGGAAAGGGGAAAAGATACAGAAAAAAAAACCTAGTTAATATTATGTTTGATCAAAGTCAATCATCCATTGTTCTTTGTTCTCACCTCTGATCTCTTACATTAATGATTTGTGGGAAAAGGAAAGAGGGAGCCTATGTGGCCTTCTAGTTCCACTCTGAACTCCTTCCTTTGGGGGCAGATGATTTCTTGAGTGCACACACTGTCTACCAAGCTCTTTGCCCTCTTTGTTTGTGTGTAGAGAGAACCCTACTTGCCCAGGCAGTGGCTAGAGATGGGAGCAGAACATGGGTGAATGACCTGGTAAGAGTATTTCCCTGAAAAAAGGCGTACCTGGATATCCAATCATTTTGGTTTAAGCTTACTATTCTAATGCTTCTGGTTGGCTCTGTCTTTTTTATTTATTTATTCGTTTATTTATTTATTTATTTTTAAGGATTTTTTTTTTTTTTTTTGACAGAGAGAAATCACAAGTAGGCATAGAGGCAGGCAGAGAGAGAGAGAGGAGGAAGCAGGCTCCCTGCTGAGCAGAGAGCCTGATGCGGGACTCGATCACAGGACCCTGAGATCATGACCTGAGCCGAAGGCAGCGGCTTAACCCTCTGAGCCACCCAGGTGCCCTATTTTTTATTTATTGAGAGAGAGAGAGCATGTTCAAGACCAGGGGAGGAGCAGAGGGAGACAGAGAATCCCAAGCAAGCTCCACACTCAGCAGCCCAGAGCCCCATGTAGGGCTCAATCTCATGACCCTAAGATCGTGACTTGAGCCAAAATAAAGGGTCGGACCCTTAACCAAATGTGTCACCCTGGCATCCCTGGTTGTTTCTGTCTTAAGGCTGGTTTGTAACTTATACAGAATCACCAGACTTTAAAAGTGTAAAAGATGATTATTGAGGTCGTCTAACCCATTCCCTTTCAAATAGATGGTAAGCAGTTTCAACAATTTGGGTTTCTCTTTTAGACAAGGTTATACATTCCACTTCTAGAAATTCTAGTTCTTCCTTGAAATTTCTACACAAGCTCCCCATATTTGCCCTATTGGCACAGAGAATAAAAGTAATTGCCTTTGAGTATTTGGTACTGAGTACTGAAGTACTAAAGATACTATCATTATCCTCAACTTCTCTGTTCTCCAAATAAAAGATTCCATTCCCTTCAATGATACTTCCTTTGACAGAATTTTTAGACTCTTCCCCCCATATATCTTTCCTTTCTCTACATAACGACAGTGTCCTTATTTTTGTCTTGACTTTGCAAAAAGTGTCTATGTGGAAAGACCTTCAGGATTATTTATCATATGACCCCCATTGCTGTCTCTGGGTTGGTCAATTCCCATTAAGAAAGTAGGTAGTGTTTGACCTGCAGAGCTTACTGGATAGTTTCTGAACCGTCTTTAAGTTGCTTTTGTGATATTTTGGTGTTGAACAAACTTGAGTCTGATTCTTTAGTGTATTTTTTATTCTGTTTTGTTTTTGTTATTCCCAACTCTTTATGATCAAAAATCTCACCCTTCAGAAATTTTCAAAGAATAAGACAATGAACTCTCATATACCCTCTACCTAGAGTCCATAATTGTTGACATTTTGCCCTATTTTTATCTCTTTCTCTCTGTAAACACACTCACAGGTCCCTTGCAATCAGTATTCCATCTAAAGCCCCACTCATACAAATGAATAGACAACTCAGGATCATAAGTGCTTGAAAATAAAGCTTCAACATGAAAAACGAAGCCAATAACCCCCTACCAAAAAGAAAAAAAAAAAAAAAGGATCTCTGAAGAAATGGAGACATTTAGGTGACACTCAAAACAAAACAAAAATAATTAAAATTAATATCATCAAAGAGCATAGATATGCATCTATAAACTAAGAAAAAGATTTTTTTTAAAAAAACAAACAGGGACACCTGGGTGGCTTAGTTGGTTAAGCAGCTGCCTTCGGCTCAGGTCATGATCCCAGCGTCCTGGAATCGAGTCCCACATCAGGCTCCTTGCTCAGCAGGAGCCTGCTTCTCCCCCTGCCTCTGCCTGCCACTCTGTCTGCCTGTCCCCACTCTCTCTGACAAAAAAAAAAAAAAAAAAAAAAAAAAAGATTTAAAAAAAACAAGCAGAGAACTTTGAAATTAAAAACGTGATAACTGGGATTAATACTTAATAAAAGGAATGGAAAGCAAGGTCAAAGAAACCTCCTCAAAAGAGTAGAATCAAAAGCTAAAGCACTCAAAAAATAGAGAAGATATTTTAAAATGAGAGGACCAATCAAAAGGACCCAATATGTGATTATTTGAATTCTAGGAAAAGAAAAGGATGATGGGGTATTATAATTAACTAGTATAAAAATAAGCTTTGCAAAATTAAAGGCAAAAGTCTTAAGATTGAAAAGGCCCACAGACACCCATGGCAATAGTTTTTTTAACTGTATATCATATAATCATGGAGTCAGGCAACTCCGGGTCTAAACAGTAAGGTATGATTGCTTTCATCAAAGTATCTCCTGACTTCCCAAAAACAATACTGGATCCCCGGAGAAAGTGGGGTCATGTTTGTAAAATTCTACAGGAAAATTATTTTCGATTGGTAATTCTCCCACCAAACAAACTGGATATGCTTGTACAATAAGAAATAGTATCATACATGAATATGTATGGAATAAAAACTGTTACTTCGTGTGAAACTTTGTCAAAGGAAGCTACTGGGTTATAGTAGGTTTAAAAAAAGTTAAGAGAGAAAAGTCAAGAAAGGAAGACTTTGAATTCAAAATATAGGTTCTACACATGCCCAGGAAATGCCTAGACAAGACCTCTGTAGCAGTCTAGAGAGGCAGGGTGGTGGCTGTTGGGAGAAGAGGCAACAAAGAATGGAACTAATGACTGTGGCTGCTTGCAAAATTTCTGTCTGGGTAGTAGACAGATATTTAATAATAATTAATAGAGCTATAATAATAATGATAATATGTAATTAATAATAATGAATTGATGATAATATGTAATATAACCATAGAGCAAGTGGGTGTGGAGGAAGGAGAAAGGGAGAGGCAGGAAGGAATCCTCTATCACCTTGACAGGAAATCCATCCCTACTGAGTAAAATCAACCCAATCAAGAAATCGCAATAAAAGCATATTTAGATACGTGGAGATAAATATGAAAGGAAATAGCTAAAATTGTTGGATGTGGCAGCCTCTGGGAAGAACCTAGAATAGTGCCCAACATATTGCATATCAATCAGAACTATTTCCATTGCAAGTGACAGAAACTCAAATTAAACTAGCTTTAGCAGAAAGAGGAATGTATATTAGCTCACATAACATTTTAAAAAAATCATAGATCAATATAGCTGAATTCAGATTTTCAAAATAATGTTTATATAATGTCTGTAAGAAATTATCTCTTGTTTCTTATCTCTCATCCCTGCTTTCTTTCTCCTTGGTTGGCTTAATTCTCAAGCAACTTTCCCTATGTGGGGGCAAAGATAGTCCCCTGCATCTCTAGGCTTACAACCCTTAGCAGCCAAACTCTAAGAATGAAACAAAGGCCTCAGTTCTGGTAGTTGTAGCAGAAAACCAGAAATGCCTGGGTTCGGTCTTGTGCCCATTTTTGAAACCATCTCTTTGGTCAGGGTAATCCAATGCTATGATTGACTGAGCCTGTGTCACATGCTCACCTTGGAGCTGGAAAAGGAAGTCAGTCCCACCTGAAGCATATGGAATAAGGGTCAGGAGAGCTGTTCTCCAAAAGTAAATGGGGGTATGTGATGGTTAAGCCATGGTTCCCAGATATTTGATCAAGCACTAATCTAGATGTTGCTCTGAAGGTGTTTTTCAGTTTAGATTTAAATCAGTAGGTACACTTTGAATAAAGCAGATCACCCTCCATAAAATGAGTGGGCCTCCCCCAAGCAGTTGAAGATCTTAAGAGGAGGGGGAAAAAAAAAAGAAAAGAGCTGATATTCTTCCCACTCCAACTCCCCTACTCAGAAAAGAAGGAATGCTGCCTTCAGACTGTCTTCAGACTTGAGCTGAAAGGTCAACTCTTCCCTGGGTCTCCAGCCTTCTGACTCATGTCACAGATTTTGGCCTTGCAGGCCTCCAACAATTGCATGAGCCAATTCCTTAAAATCTCTCTAGAGATAGCAAGATGATAGAGATAGAGATAACGTATTGATTATCTTTCTTTAAAGAACTCTAATACAGGGAACTTGAACCTAAAGAAGTGAGTGAAGAAGCTGGGTAGACAAAAAAAAAAGAATAAATTACTCATTGATAGATTAGTTATTATTACAGGAGACGAATGGACCAATTTTTAAGGTAAGGCTCTATTAAGTGAAAGAACAGGATACCTGAATGTTCATAAATTCTGTTATAAATGCCCAGGCAAAGGTAAAGACACAATTCATCTAAAGTGATTAAATAGTTGTCTCTAAAAGCCAACTCCCTATTTTATTTCAAATATGGAAGATGACATCAGTTTGGAGACTTCCAGCAGATCAGGAAATGGGCACAAGTGGGTTACAAGTACCTCATGGATGAGCAGACACCTGTAGATAACAAAGAACAAGAGCTGGCACCAGAGAGGGTGATGTCACTTGTAGGATTCCCAACCAGGCTGAGGGTTCAGTAGTAACTCTTGAGTACACTAAACTTCTGGAGATACTTACACAAAGACTTCCGCTTGTCTCATCTTCCCAATGTCTCAAATATAATTATTGTTTAGGTTTCTTTTGCTTGAAAGCAGGATCCTTCTACTACATTATGGCCAGCATCCTTAAAAGTGAAGAAAATTGGTGTCAACATTTTGGGTACCATGGGAACAGATGTTCCTTTCCCCCCACCGCCAGGTCTTTGGACAGGGGCCCAAACTGCTCTAAGTGAAACAATCTTAAAAACTGATCAGGGCCATTTCTGTCTAAGACACAAGGGTTGACAATGAAGCTTACAATAACAACTTCTTCCAAAGGGCAGTTAGGAAGATAATGAACATTTCTCATCTACTGTAAACTATAATAATAGTAATTGTTAATACTACATACAGCCTACCCTTTACCAAGGAACACAGATTTTTTAATAAAAATTGATTTCAGGAATTTTAGGTTACTGACCTTCTGGTCACACCACCTTGTAGTCCAGTCCATGCTGAAAATAGCTTATATTCTAGCATCATGCTAACACCCACCTAACCAAAGCTAGCTTCCTATAAATCTTCCCTGAGAGCAGCATATAGGGAACAGTCTGGATTTCAGATAACTCCTGAGTGAAACATGCTCCTTATAAAAAAGGTATAACAGGGATCTGAAATGATGACAAAGCAAGTCATAAAAACTGGTACAACAAATCTGTCTAACTGGAGAGTAGTTTTCCTCTACTACATAAAAATGCAAAAGATTCCCCCAAAATTCAATTTCACTGTTTACAAAAAGCCATAGCCAGGACATGATCAAATTAAATAGATAAAATTAAAACTTGAAAAGTGAGCAAGAAAGACAGAATAGCATAATACGAAGACTAAATGGACATATTCAAGATAAATGACATATTAAAAAGACATATTAAAAAGAAAAAATGTCTAACTGAGAGTATTAAAAACAATGAAAATGAGTATTAGTAAAGGAGTATTCTAGAAGAATTAAATCGTATGAGAAAAGTTAAAAATCAAGAGAATACCAGAAAAAAAAGGAAATAAAATTACAGATGGTTCTAGAAATTTGGAAGTCTTGTGATCAATACCCCCATTAAGAAGTAATAGGATTGCTTAAAACAAGGTGACTGATGGTGGTTTTCCCCCAAACTGGAGATCACCGCTGCAGTTTAATGAGACTTGATATCCCGGGGAAATATCCCTAAACAGACGCAGGTCTTCCATAGAATGTCTCAAAGTTGGGCCTGTAGACCAACTTTAATCAAAACTCAAAAAAATCACATCATGGACAACACAACCATGGAAGCCAACCAGCTTCTTGGCAACCTACTTGGAGAGGAAAAACAAGACTCCAACAGCAGCCACTCTAAAACCCCAAGTTCTTAGAGAGCTGGATACCCACCATGCAGTGCAGAGCCTGAGAGTAGCTCTCCGCCAAACTGGGCAGAGGTGAACCACACCATGAACTTCTGCCCTTATGGAAAAGGTGGTCTCTTTTATCTCTAAACACCTCGCCCACTTGATATTCCTCCTCAGTGCCCATCATGGAACATGTCTTGTCTCAAACTAGAGGAGCCCAGTCCCTTCTGGTTTTCAGCACCTAGACAAGAGTATTGAGGACAGAAGTTGGAGGTGGGCCAAAGCCACATACCAAAATGAGCATAAGCAAGGCACAGAGTGCCCTAGTTAGCAGTGCTTTTCAAAGGAAGTTGTGTGGATGGCATTCCTCAGAGTCTCTGGGGGCACTAGTTCAAAGAGAGATTCCTAGACCATATTATAGACCTGCTGCATCAGACTCTCTGAGGTGCAGCCCAGGACTCTGCACTTAAAACAAGCACCACCTTCCACTCTCAAGAGATTGGTATGCTTGCCAGCCATAGAGATTTACTGCCTTAGAGGAAGAGCGGAAGCAGGGAGAATTGAACCAGTGGGCCAAAAATGTCTCCTCTGGGGAGGAGCAAGGGTGTAACGCACAGAGACTACAGGCACATCTAGCAGCAGCTGCTGGGACACAGGACACAAAGGCGCAGAATCAGGAAGGCAATAATGTTAGGGTCTCAGTGCATTTTCTAGCCCTGAGTAGACAGTCCCTCTTCGGAAGAGCCGCAGCCCCCTTTTCCCTGCAGGCATGCCTCAGCAGCCATTAAAGGCATAGTGTGCTGAGGGATTACAGCTCCTTACTAATTAAATTGTAAATCTCATTTCAACTGTTGGAAAAAACCAAGGGCACAAAAATGCAGGCATCTCTCTAAGCTAGAGTAGAGAAACTGTCTTAATCTTGAAAGAACATAGCACCCAACAAAATCTACATCAGAGGAGAAGCAAAGAGTCCTTGAGAGCTGGGGGGCGGCAGGGGGTGGGGGGGGGCTGTCAGCTTGATAGAGTGCAGTTCTCTGTTACCAGAGCCAGATGTACTGAACAGACCCTCAAAGTGTCAGCGACAACCCGAGAAATTTCCTTCCAGATATATAGCCCGCTCCAAGGTTCATGCTATCACACATCTCCAGTCTTGTGCTCAATTCTAGACTTCATCTGAAAACCTGAATCTCTCACACTATTTGACCCATAACCTTGGGGTTTCTCAAACCCACTTGTTTTAATGGAGTGCAATAATCTAGAGTCACAGGTCTAGAAGGTTTCTGGGCTCAACTCATCATGCCTCCATGTGAAGGGTAACCACAGATCCAGACACCGTGTTTACACTGGGTCATGCTAGGGACGCAAATATAAAAGGTCACAAGACCGACCACCTTCACACACATACACATCTCACCCAAGTGCCAGTTTCTTCCCACGAGGAAGAGAGATGACAGGTACTGGATACAGATACTGCCGCAATCTTCTGTTCTGTGGCTTCAGCTTCCCGTGAAATGGAAATGGCGCTCTCCTGACATCTCCCCGCATGCTCACTTATTTTATTCCATGATGGGTGAAATTCTTCCTATGGCTTTTGGGGTACTTCAGTCCCATTTTCCCATTCCTCTGCCTGTCGGCAAAGAACTCTGGGCTGATAACCCATCTCCTCAGAGTTGCAGGGAAACCCTCTCAAGGGGCAGGTGAGCCTCGCAGATTCTGGCATAAGAAGCCAAGAAGTTCAGTATTGCCGTGTGCCTTAGCCCCCATTCTCCAAACTCGCCTTTATTATAAGAAAAAATAAAGGATATTAGGAAACTCATTCACTTTATTCTTTCCCTATTCCTAATTAGCTCAAAACTCCATAGGAAGGGAAGTGGGATGGTATTTGGCTGTCCTCAAATCTCCAACATTTGGCTTCTACTTTCAGTTGAGGAAAAAGTAAACATAAATCCCTATGGTCAGAGAAATACAAGGCTCCCCTCAGCCCAGCCCCATGGGTCCAGATTGAGGGAGACAAGGGCTTTCCAGCATGGCTCTGTTACGCTGTTTTCAGAGTGGTTATTGGGAAAACAAAAGCAAACCAAGAACTATACCCTTGCCTGAGACTTACACAGCTGTGTGGGTAAGGATGACTCTTGGGTTGTAGATGACTTTTGGGTTGCTCTCTGTGATCCTTCATTTCTGGTTGAGTGGGCTAAACACAGGTGCCTGTTTGCTATGTCCACCATGTTTGATATTTTCTCCATACCTCTGGCCATGCTGTGCCCTCTGGAATGGCCTCTCTCCTGGTACCCCTTCCCCCACCGCTGTTCACTGCTTATGTGTAAAGACTTAGTTCATTTCATCTTGATCTTTTTCAGACAGAGCTACATACTTCCTTGTTTTCCTTTAACATCTTGTTTCTACCTCTAGTAATTGCTGCTGTTACTTTTTCCTGGCCCCTCTCCTTCTGCTCAATCCCTACCCTAGTAGCCTAACAACTCCAGATGGCATAAACTGTCTTATTCATGATCTTTATAAACCCGAACTCCTAACCCAGTGCCTAGCAATTGGGAACATGTGTAATAAGTATATGGAGACAGAGACAGATGGGGAGGGGGTAGAATGACACAGACACAGAGTCAGATAGAAGAGAGAAGAAGAAACATAGGAACAAAAGACCCACAAAGAGAGATTAGAAAGGGGAGGAGAAGCCATGAAGGGGGTGGGAGAGGAAGAAAAGAAAGATAAAGTCATAAACACAACAACATAGCCCGCCATAAGGATATCCCATAAGGATATCTGTGAAATTCTTACTGAATGCTAGAGATAGCTATTAATGGGGGAAGACCACACAGCACAACCAGAAACCATAGCAAACAGAGGTGGCCTTTGCAGCCAAGTAGCTGCCCTGGAAAACTAGACACCAGGCAGCCGGGCAGACCTGTGTGCTCATTGCTAGTCAAAGTGTAGGGGACAGAGTTTACTTGCTGAAAGTATTCATGAACCCTCCCATGCCTGGAAGCATCCTATTTCAACTGTATTAGAAATAAATGACTTTTCTTCCTGCTAATCACAATTCCCAAACCTTCTTAACTTGTCTCATTATTTAAATGATGAAGAAAAGAGTTCAAATGGATTCATTTTTAATTTTGACCTCAAAACCACATTTAGGAGATAATTTAATCCTTAACGTTTGCATCATAAGGCATTTGGTTCTGCAGGCATGCCGTAAATCTGCAAGATGAACTGTGATTCACTCGTGTAGGTGTTAGTATGGGATTATGTAAGCATTGCCAATAATGAAAATAAATTACTAGAAATTATGGCAAAGAACAAATAAAAGCAGCTATGTCTATAAAAGTGTTGCTCTCCAGGGGTTCCTGGGTGGCTCAGTGGGTTGGGCCTCTGCCTTCAGCTCAGGTCATGATCTCAGGGTACTGGGATTGAGTTCTGTGTCGGGCTCCCTGCTCGAGGAGGGAGCTTGCTCGAGCCTGCTCGAGGGGAGGGCTGCTTTCCCCTCTCTATCTGCCTGCCTCTCTGCCTACTTGTGATCTTTCTCTGTATGTTAAATAAATAAATATATAAATAAAATCTTAAAAAAAAAAAAAAACTGTTCCTCTCCATATAGTAATAAAAGATGGTCTGTGTATAGAAAAGTAATTTATAACAGCTAGTAAGCAAATCGACATTCTTTTAGATGATGATCAGCCAAAACATCATGTACCAAAGAGGAAAATATACAAAACAATACATAGTCATAGCAATAGAAATCACTAATTAGGGATTCTTTTTTACATTGTTTTATCCGATGAGTGGAATTATTTACTCACAAACAAGGCCTATGATATGTAGCAAGCGTTCCCTAGGTCTGCCTCAGTGTGTCTACATTAAGCAGTCAAGTCCCAGTGGTCAAGGACCAAAGTGATTCCTTGATTAGTATTTAGGACAACAGCCCTTGTAAATAGGCTTTTATGTTTCTTTCACGGTAGTGGTGATGGTTTTGAGGGGTGCTGGTTCTGGGTTTTGTGTTTTCTTTCTAACTCCATGCCCCTTCACGGAGAGCACCTCCTCTTGGCAAATACTGTGTTAAACCCTGAAGAAATGTATTAATAAGCAAATAAGGCTCAGGCATTATATTCAAGAATCTCACCGGCCAGGGGATTGGGCAGTGCTACAAGTCTGGAGACACAGACATTCTGTCTTCTATAGCCGAGGTCCCCACAGAACCCCCAGGGTCCTAACAGACACGGAATACAGAGGCCCCGTCTGCCACCCTAGATCTCTCACTTTCCCATGAAACCACCTCTCCCTGGGTTCATGTCACTCCTCCAACAATTATTTGGTATACCTTAGTGTCAGTACCGTATGTCTACTTGCAATGTCCTCTAAGCAGATCACAGATTCCTTGAGTATAAAAGTACGTCAGACTTGCTTTGGTGTCATTCAGAGCAAGGAGCCTGGTCTCTTGATTAGTAAACTGTTCTGTCTTATCTTCCTAAAGGCACCATGAGGCGGTTTGAAGACATGAACTGTGTCTGATATGTTCTGGTGATCGCTCGACACTCTAGCATAGGGCAAATCCCACAGGACACCCTTAGGATGTTTGTTGAGTGAATCAGAGGAATCTGAACTACCGAGAGCAGAAGCACTCCTGTCTGCGAACCTAATCCCGTTCTCTTCTGGCTCTGGCATCTAGATCTGCTGTTTTGTTTATTCCTCTGTAAATAACAATTTTATCTATCTCAAAGTGTATTATAAAAATGAGATAATTTTATTGTATTTTTTAAAAAATTTTTTAAATACGATGCCCAATTCTCAGCACTCGAGAGAACACCAGTAATGGTAGTTATTATAGAATGTAACTCTCAAGTGGATTGATCTTAGGGTGAAAAGAAATCCCTGAACTCTGACTTTGAGGGGGCAGAGGCATTGGACCCTGGTGCTCTAGCCTTAAGCATATATTCTCCATCCAAAATTCTTGATCTGTCCAGTTGACGGGCTGAAACTAAAGAAATTTCCCAGGGTCTGCATGAAATCATAGCAAATGACTTCTAGCTTAGAGTTCATGAATGGGCTTTGGCCAGTCCATTAACTCATAAATGTATTCCGAAACACGTATGTATGCATGTAGATGCTTTTTTCCATCTAATGATTACATAGCTTTGGTCAGACAATCAAAGGAATTGGTAGCTCAGAATAAAATTCAGAACTCCTACTACTCTGAATAATCCTAGGATAAGTTCTGCTTTTCCCTAAAAATCACTGGAGAGAATTTTCCTCCATGAATTGAAATATCCAGGAAGATCTTTTACCTAGGGTGTATATCATATTTTATAAAACCAAAGAATTAATGATTTTTAAAACCCAGAGAACAGAAAAAGGAGAGGTACAAAATATCAATATGCCCTATGAAACACAAGTGCCAGTGATTAAAACCTGACACATGCTCCCTTGAACACCTGGGCTTGAAATATATTAGAAAGAAATGTCAGAGCAATTAATAAGCTCCTACCTCCTGTCCATAATCATTGAGAGAAAAATAAACAGAAGCTTAGCAATTGCAAAGATCAGAGAGCCGAGTTTTGTTAGTTCTGCAAGAAATTCCAAGAAAATACATTTCTTCTTTTTTTTAATGAAATATACTACCAGCAACCAAAAGATAACATGATGGAAAGTTTTGTGGCGATTCAAGAATATTGTTTCATGCGGCCAGGCCCCTAACTCTGATTTCAACCATCACAGGTTTCAGAGCCTCCAAAATACCACTCTGCAGATATTCTTCTGTTAGTTTTCTTATTTATAAACTACCTATTTCCTTAACTAAAATTTTACCACTGCTTTCCATTCCATTCCAGTGGTCAGAGAATGTGTTACCTACAGAAAGGAAAAGATTGCTAATGTACTGCCTTTATATAAACTAATTTTTCCAAATGCCTTATTCATTCATAAAGCACACTGAGCCAGACACTGTAACAGATTCTAGAAGTAGAAAAGCAAATAAGGTAGACACTGACCCTGACATTAGAGAGCTTGCCCTCTAGAAGAGAAAAAGATAGGCAGGAAAGTCAAATAAAATCGTTTAACAATTGTATGCTATGTCTAATGCTATTTTAGAAATGATCAGGAGGTTTAAGTTTAGAATCACAAAGGAGACTTTATATTAGATAGTCAGGGAAGACCTTTCTATAGAAATGCCATGTAAGCAGAGACAAGAAGATAAAAAACTCTGTCCATACCTAGAATGAGAAAAGGAGAACCTAAGCTTAGGGAAACAGCATGTGTAAGCGCTAAGAATCAGGAAACACCATGTATTTTTTTTTTAAGATTTTTATTTATTTATTTGACAGACAGAGATCACAAATAAGCAGAGAGACAGGCAGAGAGAGAGGAGGAGGCAGGCTCCCTGCTGAGCAGAGAGCCCGATGTGGCGCTCAATTCCAGGACCCTGGGATCATGACCTGAGCCAAAGGCTGAGCCACCCAGGCGCCCCAAGACCATGTATTTTTGAGAAAGGGGAAAGTATGGCGAATTCCATCTATTGAGGGAGAGGAAGTCAAAACATATGGTTGGAGAAGAAGGGACAAGAGCATGCAAATCCTGGAGGTCATGATTAGGAGTTCAGACTTTGTTCTATCTACAGGGGCAAGTCACTGAAGGGTTTTAAGAAAGGGGGAGACCTGATGCAAATTTTATTTTAAGAATAACATCCTTAATAATATCTGAGTAGTGATTACTATGGGAAGACTAAAAGATGTTAATGTGGAATAAGTGGCCATGACATTGGAGTGAAGAAATGATTGAGACATATTTAAGAAATAGAATTAACGGAGTTGTCTGGTAGACCAGACATGGGGTCTGAAGAGAAAGGAAAGAATTGGTATTATTCTTAGGATTCTTGTTGGAGAGGATGGCAAGACCATTTACTGAGATGAAGAAGATTTGTTGGAGGTGCCAAGAATCCTTTTTCAGCTTGTAAATTTTGCCATATATCTGTTACATTCAGGTGGAAATGTCACGTAGGCACCTAGATCTAAAGCCTGCAGTCCAGATGACTGACCAGGGCCAGAGATATAAATTTGGTCTTCAAAATTGCAGTAGTATTTGGATCCTTAAAAACGGGCAAGATCCACCTAGAGAGAAAATTTGGAAAGGGAAAAGGACTGTAAGAGTCCTACCTCACACACACACACACACACACACCCCAACCATTTAGAGGTCAAGCTGGGAAGGGGAGTCCGCAAGGAAGTCTAAGAAGGGGTGATTAGTAGAGCAATATGAGAGGTGGAGAAGTGAGAAGCACTAAGAGAAGAAAATGCTCTTCCTTCCAGCTCACATGTCACACTCTAGGAAGCCTCGGAGAGAAGTCCGTTGGTCTCAGGCACATCAATCTGTTTTGCCCTGAGTGTTGATTTGACTTAAAATATACCTTAAACCAGTGCTTCCCAGCCTTTAACAAGAAGACCTGGGAAATGATAATATGTATAACTCCATGGTGGACAAAACGGAGGGTCTCTGGAGTCCTGCTGAGGCTGCTCATGGCCCCGGATGAATACAGCTATGGTATCCCAAACCACAGCAGCGTAACACTGTTGGCTCAGTCTGTAATGAGAAATATAGATCCATGAGAACTCCTTTGGTTAAAGATATAGAAAACAACCTGAACTAACTTAAGCAAAATGTAGAGAATTTAACGATACAGAGGTAACTCAAGAGACCCAGAACAGGAATCAACCAGGCCTGAGGAAAGATTGGAATGGAGAAATGGAAAGTCATCAACATCCATGGGTTCCTCTCTTGGCATCTCCTATTGCTGCTTCTCTCAGTACCCTGCTTTGTTAATTTGGGGGGCAGAGAAGCCCTCTCTGCTACTCCATGTTTATGGCATGCTGTCATCCGTCCCAAGTTCAGAGATTCCTTCCCTATGTCCCAATTTCAGACTCCTCAGGGAGGGACTCTGGACCAATGTAAACCAGGGGTGCATACCTCAGAAGAGGCCACAGGGAGGCACTATGGACTGGACACACACTCCAAAAAATACTGCTAGGTCCAACATGAAATTTCCATTTATCTTGATTATAATATATTTCTTGATTCTAAGGCATCATCCATTATAAAAAGCATCCATTCTGAGGCTTTTCCAGATAAAGCAAAGATCATATGATCTATCTACCTATCTATATTTCGAAGCCTACAGAAGTTTTTGGTTGTTCATCCCATCACATACCACGTTCTTCTCCACTATCACTATGACCATCAAAATGTGACTCTCAGTTTCTTTTACAAAATACAAAAATAATTCTGAGTCACTTTTAGATCATAAAGTTACTCTAATTTTCATTACCCATGCCCATTGTCTTGACAGATACTGCAATTTGGGGATTGGTAAAATAATTGAAAAGTGTATCAAAGAATCTGGAATTCTGTCTCTGGTTCTGCTTTGATTATACTTACAGGATTTTTAATTGAATTACATAGCGCTGGAATTTAACATGCTTTTCTTGAAAGTCAGCTAAAGGCTTTTATCTGATGTTCTGAGCTTGAATGATGGACCTTCACAAAATTAGTTAGATGCACCTTTCTCCTGGCTTTGAAAATTCTATGACGTATTCTGAAAAAGTTGGACTTCTGAAAAAGTTGGACTTCTCTGATCTCTTTAATTGCATTGCCTGATGTGTGATAGTCAAGTCTTCTGCATACACAGTCATTTTTCATTTCAGTGTTGTACAATGATGTAGACTTATTTAAAAATAGTTTTGTTGATTTTTTCCATTACACTCTTAAATTGAATTTAAATGCTATGCAGTCTTGGTACCACCGATGCGCCAACTCAGCTGAGGTGAACACCTACCTTCTGTGCCTGGCAAATTCGGCACATGAACATGAGAAAGCAATGGTAACAGCTTCTCTGGCCACCACTTGGAAAGTCTCTTCAGAAAGATTTTAAGACACATCCAATTTCAGAAATGTCAAAATATGGAAAACGTATACCTTGCAATCAAACAAATATATATATAAATATATATTTAGTTCTCTTTCACTGAGACTTATTATGTGATAGACATTTTTAAACTAAGTGATTCACATGGTTTAACTCATGTAATCCTCATGGCAATCTAGCCAGCTATCGCTCTTATGTCCATTTTGTAAATGAAAAAACTCAGGTTGCAAAGTTAGGTAATTTCCCCAAGATCACCCAACCAGTAAATAACCTAGCCAGGATGGAAGGCCAGCCTGAGTCCAAATCCTATGTGTTTCATCAGTGTATCAAAATGCTTCCTGATTAATTACATGGTAGTCAGCAAGAGTCATTAAAGATAAGATTAATTCATAAGATAAATTATAAGATTAATTAATAATATGAACATACCCACCTTGCTATTATTCAATTAAATGAGCTATTATGGGGAGGAGTCAAGATGGCGGAGAAGTAGCAGGCCGAGACTACTTCAGCTGGCCGGAGATCAGCTAGATAGCTTATCTGAAGATTGCAAACACCTGAAAATCCATCGGCAGATCGAAGAGAAGAAGAACAGCAATTCTGGAAACAGAAAAACAACCACTTTCTGAAAGGTAGGACCGGCGGAGAAGTGAATCCAAAGCGACGGGAAGATAGACCCCGGGGGGAGGGGCCGGCTCCCGGCAAGCGGCGGAGCAACCGCGCACAGAATCAGGACTTTTAAAAGTCTGTTCTGCTGAGGGACATCGCTCCAGAGGCTACCCGGGGCAAAGCCCACACGGGGTCAGCGTGGCCTCAGGTCCTGCAGGGTCACAGAAGGATCGGGGGTATCTGAGTGTCGCAGAGCTTGCGGGTATTGGAGCGGGAAGGCTGGCTGCAGAGACAGAGCCGACGGTGAGCTCGCAGCTCGGGGTGACCTTGAATCGGTCGCAGGCTCGGTGAGCTCGGAGCGCGGCCGGAGGTCAGGCAGACGGGAGTAACTGGGCGCGGTTCTCTGAGCACGCACTGAGGAGTGCGGCCCTGGGCTCTCGGCTCCTCCTGGCCGGAGACCAGGAGGCCGCCATTTGTATTCCCGTCCTCCGGAACTCTACGGAAAGCGCTCAGGGAACAAAAGCTCCTGAAAGCAAACCCGAGCGCATTACTCACCCCGGCCCCGGGTAAGGGCGGTGCAATTCCGCCTGGGGCAAAGACACTTGAGAATCACTACAACAGGCCCCTCCCCCAGAAGATCAACAAGAAATCCAGCCGAGACCAAGTTCACCTACCAAAGAGTGCGGTTTCAATACCAAGGAGAGCAGCAGAATTCTAGAGGAGGAGAAAGCAAAGCACGGAACTCATGGCTTTTTCCCTGTGATTTTTTTTAGTCTTGCAGTTAATTTAATTTTTTTCTTTTTCATTTTTTGTTTTTTTTTTCTCGCCTTCGGGTAAAATTTTTTTGTTTTTTAACTGTTACCTTTTTCTTTTTTAACGATTTTTTACTAGTTTATCAAATACATATATTTTTTCTTTTTTATATTTTTCTTAGGTGTTTTCTTTTTTTTAATTCTTTTCTTTTCTTTTTTTCTTCTTCTTTCTTTTTTCTTTTTTTCTTTTTCTTCTTTTTTTTCTTTCTTCCTTTTTGAACCTCTTTTTATCCCCTTTCTCCCCCCTCATGATTTGGGATCTCTACTAATTTGGATAAAGCATATTTTCCTGGGGTTGTTGCCACCCTTTTAGTATTTTACTTGCCCCTTCATATACTCTTCTCTGGACAAAATGACAACGGAAAAATTCAACACAAAAAAAAGAACAAGAGGCAGCACCGAAGGCTAGGGACCTAATCAATACAGACATTGGTAATATGTCAGATCTAGAGTTCAGAATGACAATTCTCAAGGTTCTAACCGGGCTCGAAAAAGGCATGGAAGATATTAGAGAAACCCTCTCGAGAGATATAAAAGCCCTTTCTGGAGAAATAAAAGAACTAAAATCTAGCCAAGTTGAAATCAAAAAAGCTATTAATGAGGTGCAATCAAAAATGGAGGCTCTCACTGCTAGGATAAATGAGGCAGAAGAAAGAATTAGTGATATAGAAGACCAAATGACAGAGAATAAAGAAGCTGAGCAAAAGAGGGACAAACAGATACTGGACCACGAGGGGAGAATTCGAGAGATAAGTGACACCATAGACGAAACAACATTAGAATAATTGGGATTCCAGAAGAAGAAGAAAGAGAGAGGGGAGCAGAAGGTATACTAGAGAGAATTATTGGGGAGAATTTCCCCAATATGGCAAAGGGAACGAGCATCAAAATTCAGGAGGTTCAGAGAACGCCCCTCAAAATCAATAAGAATAGGCCCACACCCCGTCACCTAATAGTAAAATTTACAAGTCTCAGTGACAAAGAGAAAATCCTGAAAGCAGCCCGGGAAAAGAAGTCTGTAACATACAATGGTAAAAATATTAGATTGGCAGCTGACTTATCCACAGAGACCTGGCAGGCCAGAAAGAGCTGGCATGATATTTTCAGAGCACTAAATGAGAAAAACATGCAGCCCAGAATACTATATCCAGCTAGGCTATCATTGAAAATAGAAGGAGAGATTAAAAGCTTTCAGGACAAACAACAACTGAAAGAATTTGCAAACACCAAACCAGCTCTACAGGAAATCTTGAAAGGGGTCCTCTAAGCAAAGAGAGAGCCTACAAGTGGTAGATCAGAAAGGAACAGAGACCATATACAGTAACAGTCACCTTACAGGCAAAACAATGGCACTAAATTCATATCTCTCAATAGTTACCCTGAATGTTAATGGGCTAAATGCCCCTGTCAAAAGACACAGGGTATCAGAATGGATAAAAAAACAAAACCCATCTATATGTTGCCTCCAAGAAACTCATTTTAAGCACGAAGACACCTCCAGATTTAAAGTGAGGGGGTGGAAAAGAATTTACCATGCTAATGGACATCAGAAGAAAGCAGGAGTGGCAATCCTTGTATCAGATCAATTAGATTTTAAGCCAAAGACTATAATAAGAGATGAGGAAGGACACTATATCATACTCAAAGGGTCTGTCCAACAAGAAGATTTAACAATTTTAAATATCTATGCCCCCAACGTGGGAGCAGCCAACTATATAAACCAATTAATAACAAAATCAAAGAAACACATCAACAATAATACAATAATAGTAGGGGACTTTAACACTCCCCTCACTGAAATGGACAGATCATCCAAGCAAAAGATCAGCAAGGAAACAAAGGCCTTAAACGACACACTGGACCAGATGGAAATCACAGATATATTCAGAACATTTCATCCCAAAGCAACAGAATACACATTCTTCTCTAGTGCACATGGAACATTCTCCAGAATAGATCACATCCTCGGTCCTAAATCAGGACTCAACCGGTATCAAAAGATTGGGATCATTCCCTGCATATTTTCAGACCACAATGCTCTAAAGCTAGAACTCAACCACAAAAGGAAGTTTGAAAAGAACCAAAATACATGGAGACTAAACAGCATCCTTCTAAAGAATGAATGGGTCAACCGGGAAATTAAAGAAGAATTGAAAAAAATCATGGAAACAAATGATAATGAAAATACAACGGTTCAAAATCTGTGGGACACAACAAAGGCAGTCCTGAGAGGAAAATATATAGCGGTACAAGCCTTTCTCAAGAAACAAGAAAGGTCTCAGGTACACAATCTAACCCTACACCTAAAGGAGCTGGAGAAAGAACAAGAAAGAAACCCTAAGCCTAGCAGGAGAAGAGAAATCATAAAGATCAGAGCAGAAATCAATGAAATAGAAACCAAAAAAACAATAGAACAAATCAACGAAAGTAGGAGCTGGTTCTTTGAAAGAATTAATAAAATTGATAAACCCCTGGCCAGACTTATCAAAAAGAAAAGAGAAAGGACCCAAATAAATAAAATCATGAATGAAAGAGGAGAGATCACAACTAACACCAAAGAAATACAAAGTATTATAAGAACATACTATGAGCAACTCTACGGCAATAAATTTGACAATCTGGAAGAAATGGATGCATTCCTAGAAACATATAAACTACCACAACTGAACCAGGAAGAAATAGAAAGCCTGAACAGACCCATAACCAGTAAGGAGATTGAAACAGTCATTAAAAATCTCCAAACAAACAAAAGCCCAGGGCCAGACGGCTTCCCGGGGGAATTCTACCAAACATTTAAAGAAGAACTAATTCCTATTCTCCTAAAACTGTTCCAAAAAATAGAAATGGAAGGAAAACTTCCAAACTCATTTTATGAGGCCAGCATCACCTTGATCCCAAAACCAGTCAAGGATCCCACCAAAAAAGAGAACTATAGACCAATATCCTTGATGAACACAGATGCGAAAATACTCAACAAAATACTAGCCAATAGGATTCAACAGTACATTAAAAAGATTATTCACCACGACCAAGTGGGATTTATTCCAGGGCTGCAAGTTTGGTTCAACATCCACAAATCAGTCAATGTGATACAACACATCAATAAAAGTAAGAACAAGAACCATATGATACTCTCAATAGATGCTGAAAAAGCATTTGACAAAGTACAACATCCCTTCCTGATCAAAACTCTTCAAAGTGTAGGGATAGAGGGCACATACCTCAATATCATCAAAGCCATCTATGAAAAACCCACCGCAAATATCATTCTCAATGGAGAAAAACTGAAAGCTTTTCCGCTAAGGTCAGGAACACGGCAGGGATGTCCATTATCACCACTGCTATTCAACATAGTACTAGAGGTCCTAGCCTCAGCAATCAGACAACAAAAGGAAATTAAAGGCATCCAAATCGGCAAAGAAGAAGTCAAATTATCACTCTTCGCAGATGATATGATACTATATGTGGAAAACCCCAAGGACTCCACTCCAAAACTGCTAGAACTTATACAGGAATTCAGTAAAGTGTCAGGATATAAAATCAATGCACAGAAATCAGTTGCATTTCTCTACACCAACAGCAAGACAGAAGAAAGAGATATTAAGGAGTCAATCCCATTTACAATTGCATCCAAAACCATAAGATACCTAGGAATAAACCTAACCAAAGAGACACAGAATCTATACTCAGAAAACTATAAAGTACTCATGAAAGAAATTGAGGAAGACACAAAGAAATGGAAAAATGTTCCATGCTCCTGGATTGGAAGAATAAATATTGTGAAAATGTCTATGCTACCTAAAGCAATCTACACATTTAATGCAATTCCTATCAAAGTACCATCCATCTTTTTCAAGGAAATGGAACAAATAATTCTAAAATTTATATGGAACCAGAAAAGACCTCGAATAGCTAAAGGGATATTGAAAAAGAAAGCCAACGTTGGTGGCATCACAATCCCGGACTTCAAGCTCTATTACAAAGCTGTCATCATCAAGACAGCATGGTACTGGCACAAAAACAGACCCATAGATCAATGGAACAGAATAGAGAGCCCAGAAATAGACTCTCAACTCTATGGTCAACTAATCTTCGACAAAGCAGGAAAGAATGTCCAATGGAAAAAAGACAGCCTCTTCAATAAATGGTGCTGGGAAAATTGGACAGCCACATGCAGAAAAATGAAATTCGACCATTTCCTTACACCACACACGAAAATAGACTCAAAATGGATGAAGGACCTCAATGTGCGAAAGGAATCCATCAAAATCCTTGAGGAGAACACAGACAGCAACCTCTTCGACCTCAGCCACAGCAACATCTTCCTAGGAACAACGCAAAAGGCAAGGGAAGCAAGGGCAAAAATGAACTATTGGGATTTCATCAAGATCAAAAGCTTTTGCACAGCAAAGAAAACAGTTAACAAAATCAAAAGACAACTGACAGAATGGGAGAAGATATTTGCAAACGACATATCAGATAAAGGACTAGTGTCCAGAATCTATAAAGAACTTAGCAAACTCAACACCCAAAGAACAAATAATCCAATCAAGAAATGGGCAGAGGACATGAACAGACATTTCTGCAAAGAAGACATCCAGATGGCCAACAGACACATGAAAAAGTGCTCCATATCACTCGGCATCAGGGAAATACAAATCAAAACCACAATGCGATATCACCTCACACCAGTCAGAATGGCTAAAATCAACAAGTCAGGAAATGACAGATGCTGGCGAGGATGCGGAGAAAGGGGAACCCTCCTACACTGTTGGTGGGAATGCAAGCTGGTGCAGCCACTCTGGAAAACAGCATGGAGGTTCCTCAAAATGTTGAAAATAGAACTGCCCTATGACCCAGCAATTGCACTATTGGGTATTTACCCTAAAGATACAAACGTAGTGATCCAAAGGGGTATGTGTACTCGAATGTTTATAGCAGCAATGTCCACAATAGCCAAACTATGGAAAGAACCTAGATGTCCATCAACAGATGAATGGATCAAGAAGATGTGGTATATATACACAATGGAATACTATGCAGCCATCAAAAGAAATGAAATCTTGCCATTTGCGACAACATGGATGGAACTAGAGTGTATCATGCTTAGCGAAATAAGTCAAGCGGAGAAAGACAACTATCATATGATCTCCCTGATATGAGGAAGTGGTGATGCAACATGGGGGCTTAAGTGGGTACAAGAAGAATAAATGAAAGAAGATGGGATTGGGAGGGAGACAAACCATAAGTGACTCTTAATCTCACAAAACAAACTGAGGGTTGCTGGGGGGAGGGGGTTTGGGAGAAGGGGGTGGTATTATGGACATTGGGGAGGGTATGTGTTTTGGTGAGTGCTGTGAAGTGTGTAAACCTGGTGATTCACAGACCTGTACCCCTGGGTATAAAAATATATGTTTATAAAAAATAAAAAATTATATTTAAAAAATATAATAATAAATGAGCTATTATATTTTTCAAGAAATGTGGACAGGCCTCCTTATAGGAGCTACTACATATGTCAGTAACGTTTCTGGTATAACTTGGATGAATCACTGTTCACCTATCCTTGATTATCTCATCTTTAAATTCGAGGAAATATTTTAGGTAATAATAATCATAATGAGTGGAAAACTACTTGCAGTTAGGGCTCCATACGGTGCTCAGCTCTTTCTCCCAACTGCCCTCATCCAGGTGTACAAAGGAGAGAACAGCCGGGCAGCTTCCTGAGCCTTACCATCACCTGTGCAGGGCAAGAGACAGGTCAAATGAACGTAAAAATTTCCCTGCTCTAGTAGCCCCCGATCCTCTCACGTTAGAATTCTGCCTCTGGGAATCACACCAATAGGTGGTGTGTGGGACAGCAAGGTGTCACCCCAAAATATTAAAAAGATGGCCAACAGACATATGAAAAGGTGTTCAACATCTCTAGCCATCAATAAAATGCAAATCAAAACTAGAAGTCACAAATTTTAGAATGGTTAACATTAAGAAGATAAGAAACAACAGATGTTGGTGAGGATGTGAAGAAAAGGAACCCTCTTGCACTATTGATGAGAATACAAACTGGTACAGCCACAGTGGAAAACAGTATGAAGTTTCCTCAAAAAGTTAAAAGTAGAAGTATCATAGGATCCAATTATTCCAGTATTGGGTATTTACACAGGGAAAACAAAAATGCTAACTTGAAAAGGTATCTATATCCTATGTTTACTCTAGCACTACTTTCAATACCCAAGACATAGAAGCAACCTAAGTGTCCATCAATAGACAAATGGATAAGGATATATATATACAAAATATTATTATATAATATATAATATATTTAATGGAATTTACACAGCCATAAAAAAGGATGAGCCCTAGCCATTTGCGACAACATGGATGGACCTAGAAGATATTATACTAAGTGAAATACATTAGACTAAAAAAGAAAAATACCATATAATTCCACTTATACCTGGAATCTTAAAAATGATTAAACAAAAAGCAGGATCAGAACTATAAATATAGAGAACTGTCACAACAGCCGGCACGACAAATCGACCAGGAACATAAGGTAAGAGGATGGTGAAAAGAAATTAAGAGACAAAGAGATGGGGGCAGGAGGAACACTGAGGATGATGTCCAACAGTGCCGATTTTATTCCACATCTTGCAAGCGTTTATAAGGCAGACCACAATAGAAGGAGTAATAAACATCAGTATCTAGTCAGATGACCGCAAGTTCCTATAACAAGTTTACATTAACTACAAACAAATCTCATGATGCCAGGTAGTCACAGTTAATGCCATTAGCTACTATTGATGCAAGACAATCAACCAGGGAGTGGGTTATGAGAAGTACAGGAGGAACAAGGACCAACTAAGAATTCATGACTCTGACCACATTGTTCCCTTCTGTAGAGAGAGCGTGTGGGAAGTCACATAGGTGAACGCACAATACATAGCACAGACCCTTTCTCAGTGTTACTCAACTTTCCCATCCTTAACCCCCTGTCAAGGCTTCTGGACTTTAAAGGAGACACAAGTCAGGGCCTGGTTTGGTCCTCGACTCCAACCGTGCCTTGGCCTCCAACAGAGAACAAACTGATGGTTGCTGGGGAAGGAGGGTTATGGCTGGGCAAAATAAGTGAAGGGGAGTGGGAGATACATGCCTCCAGTTATGGAATGAGTACGTCAAGGGAATAGAAGACACAGCATAAGGTACAGTCAATGATACTGTGACAGGTATGTAATAGGACACATGGTAGCTACACTTGTGAGCACGGTATAATACACAAACTTGTCAAATCACTAAACTGTACACATGAAACTAAGTAACATGATGTGTAAACTATACTCAAATCAATAAATATGTATATATATACACATATAAAAAATAAATAAAATGGACATGGAAGAAAAAATTATTAAGGGACAACCCCAGATACTACAGCTTTTCTTATGAACATCAGTACCATAAGAGCCTATTTCCTGTATTTGCTGGGAAATAGTGATGCTTCCTCATCCTAACCTGCCAGGAGTTGGTGAAGAGGGTCTTCCTGAAACCACAGCCAGTAGCAAACTTCTTGCCTACTGAGTATAAGTAAATAAATAAAACTCATGTGGGGGACACCTTGGTTGCTCAGTCAGGTAAGCATCCAACTCTTACTCTTGATTTTCGGCTCAGGTCGTGATCTCAGGGTCATGAGATTAAGCACCATGTCAGGCTCTGAGTTCAGTGCAGAGTCTGCCTGAGATTCTCTCCCCTTCCTCTGCCCCTCCCCCACTCACACTCTATCTGTCTCTCTCCCTCAAAATAAAAAAATAAATAAAATATTAAAAAAATAAAACTCATGATGAATATTATAATAAATTATACTCTATAACACATATTGAAGATCATATTATAATTATGGCATGAGGAACATTGTAATCTGTGCATGTTAACTCATTCATGGCACCTCATAAGGCTTCCTTCCCTGATGCTGGGAAACAGACCCTGAAAAATTTCATCAACCTTCCAAGGGCTGTGGTTGGGCTTTATTTAATAGAGTGTTCAATGAATTGTAGACAGAACCCATTTCTATTTTTAGAGAACCAAACAGATGACACAGAAATCTTTGTGTGCAGGTTTCAAATGTGTTTGCCTTGCTTCTCATTTTCCTCTATTACTTTCAGGTTCACAGATGGCTCTAAATCACCATCTTTATGATTTCCTTCCCGTTGACCCTGGTGCCATTTCTCTGTTATTGGTCATGCTCATCTATGTGGCTTTTAGGTTAAACTCCAACATCTTCTGGCGGATTCATCCTTTTCTCTCATCCATTCACTTTCATTCATTTGTGCTCCAAATATTGTATCCCTACTACATCTCAAGTCCTGTGTGTTTATCCAGGTGACTAACGCAATGAGAACACTGAAGTCAGTTCAAACAGGCATGAGATGTATTTAATAACAAACAGAAAATTCAGTTTTACTCTTCCCCAGAATCCCAATTGGCTCCCCTTTTGGACACCTTTGGACACCTTTGGATTAGAAGCCAGATCTTCAGTCATGATTGGTGCTGTCCAAAGGAAACTTTAGCAGTGGGTCAATGGTGGATTTGGACATTTAGCAAATCTGGTCCAAATTCTGCATCATTTACCAGTTATGAGAGCAGAAATAAGTTTGGTAAGTTCCCCAAGTCTCAGTTTCTTCATTTACTGAATGGGACAGCCACATCTATCTACCGAGTAGTTCAAAAGCTCAAACACATTACTATAAGTAAAACAATGGAAAAGAGGTAGTCAATAAATGTTATTTCTCCAATGCCACACGCCTTTCTTACTTGTGCCTTTGTCTTCTCTACATGCTGTCATGTATTCAGCCTTTATCTAGTGAGTACCTATTATGTGCCAGGCATTGTGCTATTTATCTTCTTCTATAATGAACTCAAGAACTAAATGGGAAGGACTTAGTCAATCTAGGTGAAACAAAGACTTTATTTGCAGAGCAAACTAGCTTTTTACTAAGAATTTATGTGCGAAGAGCGGAGAAGGGCAAGTGGGACCACAGATGGACAATGTGCCCCCCGCCCACCAGCACCAGCCAGCAACCCTGGCAGAGAACACCACTTCCATTGAGACCTCAATGGTCTTGGCTACTGCAAGACTTCTCCATGCACTGCTGTGTGCTAGGTGCCCTCACATATGAACAAGTACAAAGAAGGCCACTGCTTCCCACACCCTTGTTCAGTGGCCCCATCTCTCTTTCCAAACTGGCTCCCAGGCAGACAACTAAATTCTCTACCGATTAACCTTTTCTGCCTGACTCTGAATGATGAGACCTCTTAAACCAGCTTCCTTCTAGCTTAGTCCCTGAGTTATTTTCCTTCAGCTCACACTTCCATTGCTAATTAGCCACACATTTCTTCATTTATTATTGGTAACAAAACCCCTTTCCTTTTTATTTCTTCTGTGTTGAATTTTCCAATTTGGAAGGAAAATATTTCATGGGTATTTTAATGTCTGTTTAGTATTCGCTAGGCTACATTACAAATATACTGTATTGTTTAAATATTACAACAACTCTGAGATGTAAGTGCTTTTTAAAAAGATTTTATTTATTTGAGAGAGAGTGAGTGAGAGAGGGAGAGCATGAGTTGGTGGGGGAGAGGTAGAGGGAGAGGGAGAAAGAGGTTCCCTGCTACGCAGAGAGCCCCATACAGGACTCAATCCCAGGACCCTGGAATCACTATCCAGACCCAAGGCAGATGCTTAATCAACTGAGCCACCCAGGCACCCCTGAGATGTAGGTGTTGTGAGTCCTTCCATTTTGAAGATCGAAAAATCGTATCTTAGAAAGACTGATATGTGAGAAGGGACTTCAACTCTATATTCTCTTCCCATTACCCCAGTTTGAAGAATTACTACAAACATTGTGCAAACAAATTCACAAATGTAATAGACTACAAAAACGGCATCTGCAATTGTCGACTGATGCATACGTGAAATTGTCTTTGTTCTTCATTAGTTAGATATTCCGTCCTAAGCACTTGGACATCTTCTATCCTATAGAGAGTCAATGAATTTAAATTTTGAGAAGCAATATCTCAACTAATTCATCCATTTTGAGGGTTATTTAGTAGTATATTTTCCTAAGCATCAGTAGGCCAGATTATAATAGAGTACAATTATTACCATATACATCAATTCTTTGTGCCTGCATTGTATTTATCTACTGACAAAGCCTTTTTCCCCCAGTGTCAGCACTCTATCGTTAATATAGCTTTAGAACAGAATTGTATTCTCCTCTGACTCATATATCACTAACGAAATTACTAGCAGGGATCCAAGTCTCAATTACAAGCACAAAATAGGCCTCCATTTTAGTATATATCAAGCCTATCTGGGTCAACATCTATTGATGTATTCCATCAGGATGGGCCAAGTCATTAAAGACCTTGCAAGTCCCCCCAACAACATGTTATCAGGTTGTATTTTTCTTTTGGATCTTCAACATTTGTCCTCAAATCATAAAAATCAGTCATGACCAGTTTTAAAGGAGATTTTTAAAGGCATGTGTAACTTTGACATTGACACCTCACTATAAAGGTGAGGAAACCTTAGCAGACTTGCCCCAGAAAAAAAAAATCCCCTAATTTCATCAGTTGGGTTTTCTGGGGCAACCAGTTTACTGCTTTACTCTCTCTGACACTACGAAATATCCAACAACATACCTTATCCTAAACATCCAGTGTAAAGACCTGTCTCAGTCTGCTTGCGCCGCTATAACAAAATGCCATAGATGAGGAAACAACAGATGTGGGGAAGTCCAAGACCAAGTGCCAGCATGGTCAGGCTCTGCTGAGAGCTCTGTTATTGGCGTAGGGTGTCCCCCTTCTTGCCATGTCCTGACATGGCAAAGAAAGAAGGTGCAAGATCCCTGTTCTCTTCTTTTACAGTGTTAATTTTGTTGTGAGGACCCCACCTTCATGAACTTATCTAAGCATTATTATCTCCCAAAGGCCCACCTCATTTGGGATTATCTCCCAAATCCCCACAACGTTGAGGATTAGGACTACAATATTTGAATTTGGGGAGGAGGACATAAACACGCAGTCCATAAAATGCCCTCATCACCTATGACATAATCTTCCTAGAAAGCTCTATGTTGCTGGTAATATCACTGGCTTGTGTACAACTCCTAACCATCCCTGAGAAGAGGAAGAGAGTAAGGGCCATCCAGGCTATCCGGAGTGAGTACTTAGGCCCAGGCATAGCTTTATGAAGCTTCTGTGAACCATGTTTCCTGCAAAATGGCGGGAAGACTTCCGTACCAGTTGCCTTGAAAGCTAAATGAGATAGAAACTGAGAACATGCCCAAGGATAAAAAGAATGCACAAGAAACTTCTGTTAAAAAAAATAATAATAATAACTGGACAACAAACCCAATATAGCTTGCCTGGATTACAAGCCCGTTGGCTCCGCATCAAACCCATTTTGGTGGCTCCCCTCCCCCAATAGGAAAGTCACACCCAAACCTAATTCCACAGGGGACCTCAATATCCCCAAGTCAGTGAGTTTCTTAGACATCTCCTTAAACAATGGATTCCAAATCCATATATCCCATATCGATTTGTCTCACAGTTAACACGACCACTTTGTTTTGGTTATACTATAAGAAGGTAAAGCAATAGGGGGCAAAGTACCTTCACTCAAACATACACTATGGGCATGTCCAGCCAAGCTTGCTGCTCCAACCCATCTCCCTCCAGAGGGCAACCATATACCTTCCTTCCTGCTGACGCTTGCCTTATAAGTTCCCTCCAATAAAGTCTATTTACTATTCCTTCTGGCTGGCATTATGAAATTATTTTTCAGCCTTACTGCAGACAGATAATGATCATGAAACGACCCATCTTGAGTAACAAGTGGTAGCCTCAGAGATTTACCCTGCACAAGTACCATATTCACATAATGAAAGGTGATTTCATTTTTAACAAAACAGCATTAAATAAATATTGTAAATTGGATTCTACTGGTTTTATAGGTTATATATAATTAGCTTGTAAATTTGATTTGGATTGTAGTTATATAAGAGCTATAAGCATAAAGTGTTTCTATGGGGTTCTATATTCACATTTCATCAGTATTTTAACAAAAGAATGTAAATCAATACTTGTGGTTGGAAGATACCGCTATGTTTGTGAATTCTGGGCTTTGCTCAAGCCCAGGTGAGTAACACCAAGACTTCAGCAAGCACAGTTTTGCTTCCCCATGAGAAGACCTACCTAAGAGGGTACATCTGGCTAAAAAATAACTTTCTATTATACCACAGTGGCTGTTACCTGAGTGGCATTCTGAACATTTGAGTATGAGGAAGCCTGAATGAGAAAGATGTTACTCACCCCTCAGTATTAGAAACTATACATTGGGCTAGTTTTCCCTCCCCGGTCACAGGTTGTACTGAGTCAGACATGCTCATTTGGTACTCCTAGAGCTTGATGGGAGACTCCCTTGGTGTAGAACTTTTCTTAGCCCAAAACTACTCAGGTGATTTCTGACCTTATCAAAGTTAAAGACTCACCTGGAATTTGGGAAGGAAGCAGACATGCTAAGATACTATATCCTTACAGGAGGACTGAAAATATTCCCTTGAGTTTGCATGTGGAATCAAGTAGTCCCAGTCTTACTCTGGGACACTAACACTCAGTTTGCCTAGGAAACTTAGAACTTAGGGAGCTGTATCAGACACCAGAACCAAACCAAGTAGTACAAAGATGAAAGATAAAATCTCTGGATACACTGGAGTTTGTTTATCAAATCTATAATCCTAAATCCCATTTTCACTTCGACCCTTGCCTTTAGAGACCTCTTCACAAAGACATGATCACTTGGAAATTAAGCCACAATGGCTGCATCTCTAGTCAAGTTAAATCGGGTTCTTCTCTCATTTGTTTTTCCATAAACCATTTAAGCTGCTGAGTTTCCCAACAAGCATAATTTCCAAATTCATTTGCTATTGGGGTTCTCCATAAAACTTTTTTTTCTCTCCATATAACTTTAATTCTAAGCTTTAATGAATTGGCTTATAGCAATATTCTGACTATGTCAAATAACACCATAGATTCTCTCTTGGCATACTTGGCATACACCTACCTATATAGTCATCCTTCCAGGGAATTAAGTTATGAAATCAAAGTTCCAGGAGATGATATTTAATCCCACTATTGCCTGTAACTTGAAACAAATGCAGCCATTGGTTTTGTATAGAGATGAACCAGCCAGCTGTAATAGCAACATATAACGTTATCAAAATGTATCATGTCAAATGTTATTAATATACTGATTATAATTGTTTTATTACAATAAAGTATAATATCAGATAGTATCAAGTATGTTAATGTTTATATGTATTTTAAATCAAGCATCTGTTTTGTAGTCTTTTAGGAAGAGTTTTTATAATTGATTTCCTGGTTTGTATTGAATTAAACTAACCAGGTGAGTAGAAACCTCATAGGAACTATTCAGACAACTGAGGTAAGAGTTAAAAAAATAGAATTATACTACTTAGTTGTTTTTTTTTTTTAATTCCCATAAGATATTTGAAGGAAATCATCTGAAGAACTGTAGCAGGTTAGTTGTTCTGGAAATGATGTTTCCTTAAAGAGAGAGAAAAACCAAGATGGTACCAAAGAAATGGAATTTAAAAGCAACTTTGAATTAAAATTAAGATACAATGTAATGTCACAGTTCATAGGAAATCACTACTGAAAATAAGGTGTCAGCCTTCTGGTGACCACACTGTTCTCCCTGCAGTGACCCATCACAAGCTTCCCTCTCTGCTCACACTCTCCATCTGGTGGGGCTCACGGGAGAAGACTCTGCCTTCACACCTTCTCTAAGAGTGTGGTCATGTCAAGGAACATCCAGTGTGTTTCTGGGGATTTTATTTCTATGTGCCCAAGAAGCTGCATGAAGGAAATTAAGATGTAACATGTTACAGTTAGGGAAGGGAAAAAGACAAAGGCTCTCGCACCAGACAGAAAAAACTAACACACCCAGAGGTAGATTTAAAATATTTCCCAGAGGGTATAAGCGCGCGCGCACACACACACACACACACACACATACAAACACCTATATATGGATATGAATGTATATAGATATATACTATAATAGATATATCTATAAACACATACATAGATCAATATATCATACATCCAGGTATGTACACATGAAGAGAGAGAGTGTGTGCTTTCTTCAGGAATATTCTGCTCATTTCTAGTTTGATCTTTCTGTGCATAATCATTTAAATATTTATTACATATTTTAAAGATAACCTATATAAATTTGGATATAGATATAAATGTGTTATTGGTAGCAACAAAAATATTTTTAAAATATTGAGGAATAAATCTAATTAGAAATGAGCAGAAACATCCTGAAGAAAATATTTTATCTCTACTGAGGTCCATAAAAGACCAATAAATCACATACCTTCTTCTTGGATAAAAACCTTAAACTTGTGGGGCACCTGGGTGGCTCAGTGGGTTAAACCGCTGCCTTCGGCTCGGGTCATGGTCTCAGGGTCCTGGGATCGAGCCCCACATGGGGCTCTTTGCTCAGCAGGGAGCCTGCTTCCCCCTCTCTCTCTGCCTGCTTCTCTGCCTACCTGTGATCTTCCTCTGTCAAATAATAGATAAGATCTTTAAAAAAACAAAAAAACCTTAAACTTGTAAAGATGCCAGTTCCATTTATTTTAGTCTATAAATTTAGTAAGATCCAAATAAAAATACTAGAAAGGCTTTTAACCTTGTGAAATTATGTATTTTTTTCCTTTTGTAAAATTTTATTGGCTAATTCTTTCAGAACAAAACTAAGTAACAGTGATGGGTTTTCATCATTGTCTCACTTTTTTACTGTTACTTGTAATACTTTTCACCATTAGGAGTTATACCAGGATTGGCTGAAACAACACAGACATACTGTAATGTGTTAGATGAAATCAACTCAACACTTCCATATTCTAATTGTCCTGAACTTCATAAAAGGAATCAATGCAGCTTATCTTATCTCTCTTTCCACTTTTTTCTTGTGGTTTCTAATGCTGCCATCCACTCCTGCCTATCCTTCACTATTTCCTTTGCTGTCTATGTCACGTTAGTCCAATGTCTATATATTGGAGATGACTCAGAACTTGTCTATCTAAACTCTTGCCCATGTAATCTTGGGTCCATCTATACAATCCTAAATTAAAAGAGCCAACCTGCACCTTTCATTTAAAAATAAATAGAAGCACACATGCACACAAATATAATAATATAAGTAAGTATAAGTAAAGCTAGGGAAATTTGATTAAGACTGATGGATTGTATCAATGTCGATATCCTAGTCGTGGTATTATACCTTTGGCTTTTGAAATGTTACCTTTGGGGGAACTGGGTAAAATATGTGAGGAATCTCTCTGTATGTGAACAACTGTATGTGAATCTACAATTATTTCAATAAAAATTTCAGTGAGAGAGATCAAAGATCAGGCAACCCATTACATCAAAACATTTTCAGTTGGCTATTGTATTTAAATATATATATTTTTTAAAGTGGGGAGAGGGAGAGAGGGATCTGATTAACTTTTAATTTCCACATCAGTAATTTTCTCTCATTTCTGGTGTTTATATTCGGGTTTTTTTCCAACATAAACAAATTTATTTTACCCAAACTGCTATCATGTATTGATCTTTAGCTAGTATTTTATGCAGCAATTCTTTCCCTTTGATAAATCTAAATTTAAACTTCCCCAACCCATAAAGTGCACAAATCATTGTACTGATATGATCTCTTATTTAGTGAAACAAGCAGACCAAAGAAAAATGATATGTTGGGTAAGAGTGTGATTCTGATGTACAAACCAGTATTTCTGCAAAATTCTGAGCATGTGCAGCTAGGCTTGGAGGAATCCTGATAACTGGCATCCAACTGAAGAGCTAACCATGGAGCCCTGGGAGTCTGTCTGGGCCTCCCCTGTTTTATTCCTTTTCTTTCTCCCTGCCCTTCATGTTTCCTCTCCTTTTGCTCTTTTTTTTTCTTTTTTTTTTTTAAAGATGTTTTTAAGTGACCTATACACCCAACATGGGGCTGGAACTTACAACCCTGAGCTCGGAAGTCTTCTGCTCTACCCACTGAGCCAGCCAGGCACGCCTCCTTCCTTCAGGGTAGGAAGTATCAGGAGTTTATAATCTTCTTCACGTGATTCCAATATGTAGCCCACTTTAAAGGCCTTTGGTGGTTGGCAAAGGTCTCTTCCTGTGGGTTTTTGATGAAAGAGGAAGTTTTCCTAACACATGAAGGAGCCGGGAACTCTCCTGGTTGTCAGCCCCTGCTTCCAGATGCTTTTCAACCTCCGTTCCCTGGTGAAAAGCACCCCGCAACCACTCTCCCAATGCCTCTGTCTCCTCCCTCAGACCTGAGTCTCCAAGCTGCCAGGGCCCGTACCCCATCTGACTGTGTTCCCACCCCCTTTATGGCAGAAGCTGCTACCTGAGTCTCTTCTGCTCCATCCTCCTCCCCAAGGATGCTGATAGTGATTTTACTTTCTGGAAAGGTCATTCAGGCTTCCTTGGCCGCGCCCCTCTTTTAGCACTCTGGCATGCAGGGAACCCAGAAGAGAGCCTAAGAAGAAACAGTCTGGACATGGGTTACAGACCCCTGGGCAGAAGTGGGCTTGTGGAATGGAGCACAGGAGGAAGAAGGCAGGGGCACGAGGCCCTGAAAGCACTGAGTGGTGAGTTCTGCGCTGAGAGTGTGTGCAAGCATGTATGTGTGTCAAACTGCGTGTGTAAGAAGGATTCGTGGTTTGCACTGTGAATAACGAAAAGGAAAACTGTAACATTTTATCCTGATTCCGTAGAAAGTAATACATGGTAGTTTTCACGAGTTGTTGATCATTTATATAATTATTATGCAGCATGCAGATTTATGTCCATATATACATAAATACATATTATATGTATTTTATATATGATTTTGTGCCACACGAATATATGTAGGTATATATGTATATATCAGGCTCACTCATGAATGTCACTTGACCGTGATGCTCACTGCTGCTTGTATCCCTCATGCCACAAGTTATAGGTTTGTAAGATCACATCAGAAATTTTGCTGTATGAAGTTGTGAAGTCCATTGTTTAATCTATAACATACCCAGTTACTGCAAACCGTGTCCTGCTCTATCCAGTGATTCTTCACAGAGATTTTTATGATATTCTGTCCTATTAGGTGCCATCCTTTTTCTGTGACCTGGTCTAAAAACAGGAGTGAGTAACTAAAATATTTTCAGCGCATTGTACATAGCTATAAAGAGTATGTAATATCCATTCTTCCAGCAGGGGGCTCTCTCACCATTAAAAGTATACACGGGGAAAGAGAAAAAATGATTCCCTCAATTGTGCATTCCTCTTATTTCCTCATGCACCAAAATATCAACTTTCTGCTCACTGCCAAATTCAGTTACTTTCCGGGGATAGGGAGGACTTCATTCTCCTGGAACTTAGAATCTAGTGTCTAATCGTCGGTTACCTCTGCTTGAAACAATTACTACCTCCTGAGTAGAAGTTGTTATTACCAGGACTTCCATTTAGAGAGGAGGTGATTCCGCTTGCTGAGAAAGCCAGTACTTTGGAAGGGAGTTTGCGTACACATTAAATTTGATTTGCTCTCCTCTGTGCTCTGAGAGATGTATTCCCTCTTGCAACTAGAAAAGAAATTGCCTCTGTTTCTCTCATAGCCTCTCCTGAGATTCAGCCACTGCTCTATTCCGAGGGGGGAAAAAAATGACTAATCCAGTGGGACAAGCTTTCTATGCCAACAATATCAAATGGCCTTTTGTGCCATTTCAACCTAGGGAAGGCTTTTTCAGTCGAACCAGGTCTCCAGGCTAAAGAATGAGTTTACAAAAATCAAAATGTTTCATGCATATGATTGCAATACAGGTCAACCCAGAAATTCCAAACACTACTCCCTCCACCCACATCCCAGGGCCAGGGCTCAGGGTTAACTGGGTTTAAGTGGATCAGTGAATGCCTAAAGGTCAGGGCTGTCTCAGGATCACTACGTTGTCATGAAGCAGATATTCTCCAATATCTAGAGGTAGAGCCATAAGGGGTCTTTGAGTTCAAATAATAAGCATACCAAGCAGCCTACCAGGGAATCAACAATGCAAATTTCTTCTATTACTAAAATACTATATGGATGTTTATGCAAATCAGTGAGTACAAAATACCCATTGCAACAATTTCTAGATAATGTCCATTTTCTAAAACTAGTTTCAGCTAATTAACCATGGTAAAACTAATCTATTGCCCTCAATCTTGCTGAAACGCTTTATGAGACTTTCGGTAGCTTGGCAGTCACTCAAAATGGTCCCGGATTGATGCCAAAAAGTCCATACTGGCAAATGCCCAGAATTTTATAGGAGCCTCCCACACCTTACATGAATTGCCCTCTGCATCTTTTCAGCCAGAAACCAGCCACATGCTTCCCCTGATTGTGAGCATGTCAGGGGAGACATTCAGAGGCTTACAGTCACTGTGTTCACTGGGTCAAAAATAAGTTCACTTATGTGAGCCATGGAACAAAATATTTTAATCTGTATCTTCATAAAGTTTAGAGGTCACTGTACCAATACCTCTCCTCATTTGGACTTGGGCCATGTTTAGTTTTACTGAGATCATGTCCTAATGTGTAAGCTATTAAAATATTTCACATGCACTCCTTTTACTCTCTTTGGAGATGTCTTTAGCCCTCAAACATGGGACATTAAGATAATTGCTAATAATGTTCCTACTGCAATTTTGGGGATATCTTGCAGAAACTATTTTGCCTTCATCAGTAATCTTGGTACACATGTATTTTGTTCATCCACATTCTGCAGAGGAGGAAACTGGGTTTTAGAAGGGTGAATCCACTTGTCCAAGGTGGTTAGGTAGGAGGTGACAGAACTGAGATTGGATCCCAGGTCTGTCTCCAGAGTTGAGGCAAAATACCACGCTTCACAGAGACTGCTTATCACTGAGGAAGGGAGGGTCTGGATTAGGGCTCTATATCTTCTACCTGGGAAGCAGGTAGAAGGCGGGGGGGGGGGGGGGGGGTCTGGGTGGCTCAGTGGGTTAAGTGGCTAAGAAAGCCTCTGCCTTTAGCTCAGGTCATGATCCCAGGGTCCTGGGATCGAGCCCCACATCAAGCTCTCTGCTCAGCAGGGAACCTGCTTCCCTCCCTCTCTCTCTCTCTCTCTGCGTGCCTCTCTGCCTGTTTGTGATCTCTGTCTGTCAAATAAATAAATAAAATCTTTTAAAAAACAAAAACAAAAACAAAAACATCTGCTCTGGGAAGGACTTATTTCACTCCGACGCTCTTCCTAAACATCAAACCAAATATCTACACCTACTTCCTAAACTCTTAATTTTGAACATCCTCAAACCACCTTCAATCCGATGGTGAGGTCCAAGCCCATCAGCTCTTTCTCCACCATTGGGAAGACAGCTCATGTGATGAAAATCGCACAGGGTTGGAAATCAGAAAACGGGGGTTATAATTTCAGCCTCACCATCTACTATCGTGGGTAATTTAGTCCTTGGAATCTACTCCTTCAACCCTAAAATGCAAAGAGTAATGACATCTAGTTTCCTAGAGTTGCTGATAATTATTAAGTAAGAATTATGTATGTACAAAGTATTTTTCAAAATCCTCTACAAACATTCTAATTATTATTATTCTCTGTGTTTGTTGATACAATTTCCATTTTCATTCGTAGATGTAGCTATCTGGGATACTTTCATATTTCCACACAATGTCAACAGAGTGAAGGAATTTTTGAGCGTTAATTTTCATAGTTTGTCAAGCATCCAGTGAAAATGCTGAAGCTCAGATTTCCTTACCACTTCATTTTGCTTGCTCTAACAAGTACGGAGAACAATGAACATAGCTAACAATGATTCCCCATCACCTCTCTAACATAAAGCACTCAGCTTTTATAATACATGTGAAGCAAACAATAAGCACAGAAATACGTAATTGCTTTTTAAGAAATATTTATTTCCACTTTATATTTCAGTGTAATGTGGAGGACTCAATTATTTTATTTAAATGGACTTTTGTCGGGTAAAACTCTCAGTATCACTCATAGATTATGACACGGGAGCATAGTCATGGGAAAAGGAGAAGGAATTTTTAAAGGCATTAGACCTTAAACTGTATCAATATTCACAAACCATAATGAAGGCCACAACCATCTGTTAATGCAGTAAAATTAACAATCACACTTTGTATTATATCTGTATACAGTTAGACATACTCTGGTGTTGTAACATCTTTAAATGTAGTTGTTGATTTTTTTTTAATCCAAGGTTTGCTTTCTTATAACCAAGAAACATAATGGATAGGTGTCCGTCTCACTGCTAACTTATAATTGAATTTCCTTTGTCCTGTATCTTCTTATCTTTATGTCGGAAAAAAAATCATGTTTAGGAAATGTGGATCAATTTACACCTTCCAAGACCTTCCCAGTTCTAGTGATTGACTCATGTGTCATGCGTGTTTCCTCTGCCTGCACCCTGCTCCTGAACTCTGTTTCAAGACATTCCTGAGTCAAAGCTCGCTGTGATTTGTGGGGTGCCCCTCCTGCCAAATTTTACCCTCTTCTAGCTGTATCTAGTTGTTTGCTTCACATATCCAGTCATCGGCAAGCAAACAGCTCCCTTCACGGAAGTAACGTAAGGCCAGTAGACAGGATATCAGCAATCCCCATCCTCAACAGAAAAAGATGGCTTTGACAATAGTCTTAGACTATTCCCTGTCCAAAAGCAGAGATCTCAGGTAGTCTTCAAACAAATATTTGTGCACAACTACATTCACTTAGAGGTGATATAACAAAACACTAAGAGCATCGTCCCTAAAACGGGATTGCGTTCCCAACTCTGCTGCCTATTAGCTGTGTGACCTTCAGTGATGTCCTTAACCTTTCCGTGTCCCAGTTTGTGCATCTCTAAAATGTGGAATGTAACTGTACCTATCTCAGAGTTATTGCAAGCAGTCTTTGGGTTCATACATGTATATATAGTATTTAAACAATGTCTGGTGCATAGGATATGCCCAATGTCTTTCCTATTAGTGTTGCTACCATTTTTGTTTTAGTCATTCATTAAATATTTATTGGTCTCTGCTAGGGCTGTTACATGGGGCATTGGAATACAAACCTGAGCAAAGCAAACACCGAACAGCCCTCATGGCATCTAATGGCACACACAAATCAGATAAACTCCTGAATATTTACTAGGAAACATGATATAAATAAAATACATGAGGTATGACTGTGCCCCTAAAACTCATGGGCCTAGGGCACCTGGGGGGCTCAGTCCATTAAATATTGCCCTTCAGCTCAGGTCATGATCTCAGGGTCCTGGGATCAAGCCCCGCATCAGGCTCCCTGCTCAGCTGCAAGTCTGCTTCTCCCTCCCCCTCTCCCTCTGTGCTCTCTCTCTCTTTCTAAAATTAAAAAAAAAAAAAAAATCTTTTTTTAAAAAATCATGGGGCTGGTCTACCAGATTATCTTAGCCTCTGCAGTTCCTCTATTTTTTTTTTCCCAAGGGATAGAAAGGAGTCTCCTTGCTCCCACAGTCTGTGAACTAGTACGGACTTGCTTGTCTGCTTCCTTTGTGCCCTAATTTCTGGAGAAAAGCCTGGTTCCCACTCCTCCACTGCTTAGTTTGAAACAGCTCTGTTCAACCATCCTCATC
The DNA here is from genome assembly GCF_022355385.1 of Mustela nigripes. Classification (NCBI taxonomy): domain Eukaryota; kingdom Metazoa; phylum Chordata; class Mammalia; order Carnivora; family Mustelidae; genus Mustela; species Mustela nigripes. The sequence goes on from NC_081560.1 coordinate 16,923,335, forward strand.
TCTTCCCCCACCAGCGCAGAGCTGCCCCTTTGAAAATCAGCCCGGGCCCTGATTCTATTTAAATCAGCAGTCCTCCTGGACTCTGCTGCTCGGCTGGGTGTTGAGTTGTGTTGTTAGACATATTACCCTGGCTTCTGCTTCCCCTGGTTGCCCATCTTCCTGCTACGTTCTACACACGCTTTAGAACATGTGGATCTGGCATCAGATGCTGCCTTTATACTTGTTATTCTCTGAGTTCTGCTAAGCTTCTCAATCTTTCTTGGCCCTTATAGTTTCATCAGTAAGATAAGAATAAAAAATATCTACACCATAGACTTGAGGGGCTTAAATAAGATAAGAATTCTTAAGCAACTTTTAAAGTCTAACGCTCAGTAAGTAAATTCATGCATGCAACGAATACATACCCCTAGACACTGAGGACATTACTCAACAAGTGCTTATCCTCAAGCACTGAAGATACATGGTAAAAAAGACATCAATTAGTTTCTTCATTTGTGAAGATTATATTCTATTGGGAGAGGCAGCTAAAAAGTAAAAGAATGTAAATTGTTGTTGTTATTTTTGTTTTAAGTTTTGCTTTTTATTTTATATAAGCTTCCTGGCCAATGTGGAGCCCAGTGCAGGGCCCTAAGCCTGAGACTCAAGCTGAGATCAAGAGTGAAATGTTGAGCTGAATGAGCCACCAAAGTGCCCCATAAGATAGTGTAAACTTTAAGTATGTACAGGAAACAAAAAAATTACTTAGAAAAAACAAGGGAGATTTACTATAGGTAGTGGTCAAAAAGGGGGTGGGGGAATGGCAGCCAGATAAAAGACCATGTGCAAAGGTCCTGCGGTGAGAAAGATTAGCAAGATTGAGGGCCTGTGGGACCACAGTGGCCAGAGCCTGGTAAGCCAGCTGTGGAGTGGCACAAGATGAGACTAGAAAGGGGAACCTGGTAAATGGTTTGGATCTTCTTCCCACTACAACCTCTAGCCCCCAGTTTTGTTTTTTTAAAGAACTACTGCTACACAGAAGACTAGTTGATTCCCATCTTAGGAATTCGTTGTGTTACTACTGATCCAGTTCTTTATGGAATAAAGAAAAGAAGTTTGAGATGGATGGTATGATATACATGATGTTCTTCTGTTTTCTTCCTCTCTTCAAATGCTGGTGCACCCTGGGGGTCATTCCTATTTCATGCTTCCCCTAATCTGTTTCATTCTCATGGACTATGTAACATTTGTACGCCCATGAGTCTAGTTTATATCTCCAGCTCCTAGTTGGCAGAGCTCCAGATGCATATCTAACAGACCCCTTACGGGTGTCCAAATTTAAGATGGTCAGAAGAGAGCCATACATTTTTGCCCTCCAAGCATGTTCTTTCCCCCAGACTTCCCCATGCCTACCAGCATCCAACCTTTCATTCAAATCAAAATTGCAGACAAAATCCCTGACTCCTCCCTTTCTCCTGCCCTCCTCCACCCAATCCATGGAGGCCTGGCAGCTGGACATCCCCAGAACATCCCTTATCTATTTCTCTGTCTCAGCAACCATCCCATTCTAGGGTCATACTGCAGTCACTTGGGCTAATGGAGCTACGGGAACAGTCTCCCAGATGGTCTACCTCTTTCCCATAGTCAGTTGTTTGTTATTCCAACAATCAATTCTCCACACACCAGCCACAGGGATCTGTCGAGGACATGAATGTAAATTACATCATGTCACTCCCCACTTAAAACCTGCTGTGCTTCCCACTGCACTTAGCACTTAATTCAGAGACCCCTGACCCCGGACCGTGAGACCCTAAACCATCCGGCGCCTTAGCTTTCCTCTCCTACCTCACTTACTATCCCTCCCCTCCTGTATCACAAAGCTCCTGCCACACTGTCTTCAAACACATCGCAGCAGTTTCCATTCAAAGGGCTTCGGGTGTCTTGTTCCCTCTGCCTAGTGCCTTGCCCTCTGAGCTTTGCAGGTCCGGCCTTCATCTGTCCTCCAGATCCTATCTCAAGTACTTCTCTCTCAGAGAAGCCTTCTCTAGCTTCTAGTTTTAAAGAAGTTTCTCATTCCCCTACTTGTTCTGTGCCACAGCTCTGCCCAACAGAACCTCTGTGAGGGAAATGTTGGAAATGTTCTACACTCGGTGCTGTTCAACACAGCAGCCGTGAGCCAAGCCCCATGTGGCTCTTGAGCACTGGAAACGCAGCTACAGCCGCTAAGGAACTGAAATTTTAATTTTATTTTGTTTTAATTTATTTTATTATAATTAGTCCTGTGTGCAGACAGGGGCTATCCTGTTGGATAGAACAGCTCTATGAAATCACCTTATTTTATTTTTCTCAGTGCACTCATAACTACCGGAAGTCATCGTGTTTATTGCTTTTATACCTCCGTGAGGGCCAGGGTTCTGGTCTACCTAAAAAAACAGTACTGGGCATACAAAAGGCCTTGTATTGATTATCATAAATTCAGCAGCTTAAAACACACACACACACACACACACACACTTATTATATCACAGTTTCTGGGAGTCAGGAATCCTGGGCGAGCCTTAGCTGGGAGCTTTGCTTCATTGTCTCTCACAGGTCTGCAGTCAAGATGTTGGCAGGGCTGGGATCCCATCCAAAAACCTGACTGGGGAGGGATCTGCCTCCAAGCCCGAATGGTTGTTGGCAGAGTTCAGTTCTCTGAGGGCCACTAGAAGGAGGGTCTCTTCATGGCTGGCTGTTGACCAGAAGCAGTGGTCCGTTCCTGGCCATGTAGGAACTATATGACAGCATATTCCATGCCAGCTCTCCATCAAGGAAAAAAAGAGATTCTGCTACCAAGACATAAGCTGCCATCCTCTGTAATCATGGAAATGATAGCTCATCACCTTTGCTGCATTCTTTTGTTTGGAAGAAAGTTTGTAGACCAACCTGCCCTTGAAGGGAGAGGATTACTCAAGTGCATGAAAACCAGGAGACAGAGATCATGCCAGGCCATTTTAGGGGCCCGCCTGCTCTAAGCGGTTATTGACTGTTAGCTGAATGGATGGCTGAGTGGATAAATGAAGACTATTCTTGCTGAGTAGCTGTGCCCCTTGCAGCAATTTTATTCCTCCCTGTGGAAGGCAAAGCCTCTTGCTTTAGAAAGTATCAAGGAAAAAACAGAGGCTCTTTCCCTGAAGAAATATGAAAAATTAAAACAGCAATGAAAAAGGAAGCTCCTTAGCAAATTGGGCAGACCTTGACTTGATAACTACTAGAAGCACGGGCCCTGGATCACAATGCTCAGTTTCAACCCCCAACACTGCATTTTCCCAGGTGTGTAGGTAACTTCCTTGTGACTCAGTTTGCTTCTCGGATGGATGTCAGGATGAAATGGATGTGGCGATCTTAGAACAGTGCTTGGCAGAGAGTCAACACTCAAGGAATGTTAACTATTGTTGTTATTATTACTGCTACTACCACCAAATTTTGTGTTGAAGACACACTTTCCGCTTTTATTGCAGTTAATGGGGTTCTTATGAGTTAATGATTGGATTGCTCATGGTTCTTAGTTGCAGGCAACAAAAAGCTACTCTGGCTAACATATGCAAAAAATGGCATTGTTAAATACATAAGGAATGGCTACCAGAATTCCTGGAAAAACTAAAGAACTGGCATGGGGCTTCAGCCAATAACACTACCCAGAGCCATGAGGCAGAGCCTGTCTGCTGAGACCCCTGCCCTTGGTGTCCCCACTACTACGTTGTCCCCTCTACACCTCCCATGTGATCACCGTCACATCACCAACACCCCCAGCTCCAAATGCCATCTGCCCAAAGGAACTGAGTGTCCATCGGATTTCACCACCACCGAGCTAGAGGCTCATAGGCCTCCACATCACTGGCTCTGGGTTCTCAGCGGGCTCCATGTGACTGATGGAGGCTAGGTCTCAGACAGAGACCAGATAAGCAAGGATTTGGCAATTTCTTTCTTTATGGTTGTAAATAAGCCTGCTTCATTCCAAGATTCATTAGAAGGGGAATTTCCAAAACAGAGGATGAACATTGCAAAGCTGGACGGCCAAAATAACTTTTGAAGGCAAATGTCCACTAAAGTTGTCATTAACGATTTCTCTCTGAGCATGATTTTTTAATCCATGCATTAAAAATTCAATAATTTCCCATGAGGAAGTTCTCTCAAGCATTTACATCTCTCATTAAATTCCTTTATAAGTGGAAGTGATAGTCTTGGAGCTAAAGTGAAAGATTGGTCAAAATAGTAATTGTTTGACTGATTTATTTGTGGTTTATTTTTTCACCAATGGATTTTCCTTTTCCAGAAAATCATTAATTGCACATTATATTCTCCACCATGACTTGTACCCTTTCTGCACTCAGATGCCATGCTATTACAAGCCTCTTGCCCTATAAAAAGGGAGATGTCTCTATTCATGACCTCCTTGGAAGAAGTTCAAATTCTTATTGCTTGTGGTATTTTAATTTTATTTTTCTAGCAGACAGTCATGAGAGTTTCTTTCATCAGAAACTTCAGAATAGATGGCTTTGAGCCTTTGTGATTCAGCCCCAGTGAGCTTGATATCCGGTGGAGACTCCTCCACACATCAGAGAAGGAGTGTCTGACACCAAGGTCAATGTCAGATGGGCCTCCAAAAGGATTGTACCTTTTGCAAGCCTACCAACAGCTTAAAGTTGATACGAAAGAAAGATACTCTGGAAATTTCTGCTTTGAGGAATATTCTACTTCCACTGTCTCAAGAATCTGGAATTTTTCTCTGGTCTTTTACCTTAAGGCCACAATTTTGCCTATTATTTTTCCCTGATAGTACACGTCTATCGAAGGTTGCCCAATAAGCATACAAGTGGCAATTTGATCATATTGCTTTAAAAATACTTTATAACAATGTGAGAGGAGAAAAAAACAAACATTGAGATGCAATCCATGTGCAGGTTGGTAAATTTGAAGTTTAAATCTTGGTTACCTAATTCAGATTGATTCATTTTATTTTATTTGTTTTTTAAGATTTTATTTATTTATTTGACAGGAGAGAGAGAAATCACAAGCAGGCAGAGAGGCAAGCAGAGAGAGAGGGGGGAAGCAGGCTCCCTGCTGAGCAGAGAGCCCAACATGGGGCTCAATCCTAGGACCCTGAGATTATGACCTGATCTGAAGGCAGAGGCTTTAACCCACTGAGCCACCCAGGCACCCCAGATTGATTCATTTTAGATAATCGTTCTCAATCAGGGGTGGCTTGGCCCCTTAGGGGACATTGGCAATTCTGGAGACATTTTTGTAATAATAGGGGGGGATAGAAGGGAGTGATGTTATTGACATCTGTTGGTTAGAGGCCAGGGATATTGCTAAATGCCCTACAAGCCACAAGACCATTCTCTACAACAAAAAATTATCCCACCCAAGATACCGTTTATGTTGAGGTTGAGAAATCCTAATGTGAACTCAATGACTTTTATAGGCATCTCCAGTTTTCCTTCCTCAATCCATAGTTCTGTCCTTTCTTGGCATAGAGACACCCCTTCTGACTCTCAGATCTTTAAAAAGCAAGATTCTTCCTGGGCGGTCCATCCAGATCTCATTCTCAAGCCTGAAGTTGTGGAGGATGAAGCTATGCCCTGATCTCCAATTCTGAAAATTCTCTGAACAAATTTACCTTGGTAAATACTCCTTGGTTTTGAGCCTTTTCTGAAACATTTCTACTCGGTTAAGTGTATTTGAACCTCAGACTTTAACAAAATCAACTCCTGTTCTTAGCACATGTACACCCTTAGTTTTTCTAAAAATTGTAGTCCTAAAGCACTGGGGGCATCCATGTTCTCTACCTACAATCTAGTCAGGCTTGTCATGTAAGCTCTTGTCATTTTATGTCCACATCTGCAAAATGATTTCATAAAACTAACTTCACAGGGTAGTTTGATCAGATGAAATAATATAAAAGTGTTTAATAATCTATAAAACAATCAAAAGTTTGCTTTTACTGTTAGTGTTCTTTTTCTCCCCACCTTCTTTCTCTACCCCATCCCCTATGGTTAATATGTGTAGGGCTCTCTGGTAAGGATGTCACATAGTGTACCCATCAAGCATTTAGTATTGGCAACAAAACCAGTATACCTAAAACATGCATTTGTATTACATTTGGCCCTACCCATAAAGACAGTGAATTACACAATCACGTGTTTTGAAGGATAGAGAAAAACATCACACTGCAATTAGACCCTCCCCCAATTTAGCAGGAAAAAATTACAAATGGGTCGGGATTTTTACTATATGGTGCTTGGGAATAGAAAATAAAATGAAACTTCAGAAAATAGCTTATTTTTTTCATAAGAACAATCTTACGATTCATGGTTGAAAAATGGGGTCAAATAAAGCAAAGAAAGAACAAACAATAAATAAACTTATGTCATCTTTGAAAAAGAAATATACTCAAGCCATAGAAAATAAATATGTGTTGCACGTATTGATACATAATATTTTTGTTAGTCTTAACATTTATAAGACTTCTTATTGATGACTTGGATAGTTTGTTTTATATAAACATAGTTCATGGAAGTTTGAATTGTTGTCTTCTTTTTCTCTTAGTAAATTTCCCTAAACTTAGCAAAAATAATCAGCCTCTTTCCATCTACCTTGGAGAGTCTTGCCGCATTGAGATCATTATTCAGAGTCACTGTAAGATCTAGCCATTTGACTCTTTCCCAAAGAACTTCAGTTCAATTGTTTCTATCCTCCAGCATTAGATGGGAAAACAAATGACACAAGGAAAGCTACAAAGAAGAAGTCACAAAAAGAACAGTCATAGTCCATTGACTGTGAGCTTTTGAAGATATTAAGGAGTCCCCAGAGCTTTTTGATGGTTGGGCTATGGAGACACAGTCATCTCTTCCTCATACTGTTCCCCTGGGTTACTGCCCAGAGTCAGCAGCATGAAATACTACTTCAGAGCCTGTGGAATGAGTGAGTCTATTCGCAACAAAGTGAATTGTAGGTATTCGTTACCCAGTTACACACACTAGTATTCACTTGTCTATCTTCCCTAGTAACACTTCAGTTTCATAAAATATGATTCTTTCCCCCCAGATGTATCCTTTAGTGAGTATATACAAAGAAAAACATTTCAGAATTATGATAGTCAGGAATGTTATAAATGCAGACATTCCGATATGTGTGTCTTGAATCAAAAATCCATTTCCCCCCAGCTACAAGCATGTTTTTGGAAGTTACTTCTGATGCATGTGATCAGACTTTATATAGTCTCCATGATGTTATCATAATCAGCACTGGCAATTTACTGGTGTCCGCTCTTGTAGGCAGATGGTTGTTTTTACAGTCCAACAAAATTTTAACTCTTCCTTTAAGAAGTGTTGAGTTGCGTCACAACCTCAACTCAGTGTGGCAGACTTTGAGAGCTAAATCACTGTCTCTTAATCCATCAGGTCTAGGAAAGCTGCCTAAGGGTCCGTTTCAGCAATTGCTGTCCCTTGTGGCAATATGACATTTGCCATATTTCCTATTATAGGCTCAACATTGCAAAGTTAACACTGCAGAGACCATTCATTTCAACCCAGGAATGCGCCAAAAATTCAGGTACTGCCAAAGATGCATCCTGGGGTCTGGTGCAGGAATCCATTTAAGAAGGGATTAATAAAATCAAACAGCATACTTTTGTACTGATAGTGTTTTGTTCAAACAATATAATTATTTCCATAACCAAGGCAATAAACAGTAAATTATCCTGTATGAGTTAAATATTAAAAAATGACACATGATTCAGAACAAAGAAATTCAAATGTCTTAGAAGAGTTAAGTTTTTAGAAGTGAGAGTCTACGGTAAGTCCAGATCTCCCTTTATCTGAACTAAACGTCTCTGTTTGGTCAGCTTAACTCAGCATCTTCCCAAAATGGCTCCTTTCCTCTCAGCTAAGCCAACCAAACTCTGAGTCTGCTATTGCCACCATGATCCAGTCCTTGGAAGGGACACTCTGAAGGATCAGAGCTGTATATTCCCTGGCCCCTGATGTACTTCACCTTCCACACTGAAGCTGTTTAAGCTTTCTTTACTCCCATTCTAAAAATGAGTCTAGATCCTCCAAAGCAGAAGCACATAGGCAGCTCTGTCTAGCACAGTACTCACTCACTCTGGTTGTGTGTGCAGCCCACATTGGTAAAACAATTGAACTAAAGGTACCACAAGTGTGGTGGTCTCCCAGATCCATAGCTACACACTTACAACATGGCCTGTAGGCTGGCCTTCTGGCCCAACTCTGGTCTTGGACCATGGCTCACTGATTCATCAGCACCTGCTGCCTGGCATTGGTGCTGATACCATGCACTTATTTTAGAAGGCTTAATCAGGTCATGATGAAGTACAGGATTCCTTGACTTCATCCTGAAATTGTTGAACTGTAAGGATCTTTACTGTGCATGGCACTGAGTCTGCATGAGGTACAGGACCTAAATGTGAGCTTGAGAGAAGCAAGAGATGTGGGAAACTGAATTTTATGCTCAAGTAGATATTCTGTGTGATGTTAATGCCATTTTAATACTGCATGTCCTTTAGCACTGCATTTTCATGTTTGAAAAGTTTATCAGGAATATTCCATAGGCCATAGTTTCTCCTCACTCCCTCCACCCCCAAAATCCCTACAAGATATTCAGCAAACCCACATTATTGTTAGGACTAGCTCAGACTTTTGACTTACACATTCCTGCTATCTGAGCCCCACCCAATCCCTGATTCTATCAAGCTAATAACCTTCCTTGGCCTTTGCAATTGCTGCTCCTTTCACTTGGAATGCTCTCCCTGCAGAAGGTTGAGTGGCTCACTCCTCATGCCAGTCTCAGCTCAAATGCTCTGCTCTCAAGCAGGCTTCTAGCAAACATGGCCTCCTTCCAACAATACTCACTATTATGATACCCTCCTTTAGTTTCTTCATAGCACTAAATACACCTAAATCATCTCATTAGTTTGTTTATTTTCTTTTTCCCCCACTAGAATATTTATCTTCATGAAAACAGGAATCTTATCTTAGTTACCACTTTCTTCTGGACTCTTAAAATAGTGCCCAGCACTGAATAAATATTTACTGAATTAATTATTTGTTGTAAATTCATTTTATGTTTGAATATCTGGTAGAGCTATATCCACCTCATTACTCTTTCTTGTCACCTCACTTTCATAAACTTTTTACTGCAATATCTCAAACTCCTTCAATTTAATTGGACATAAGTTCTGCTCTACATAGATACACAACTTAATAAAATAATTTCTTTTTTCTGATTCTTGAATTTATATTTGTTTATAGAAAACTTAGAAAATATTAAAAAGCATAGGGAAGAAAGCAAGAAATCAACCATACTCATACAACTCAGAGACTGGCATGATTAATATTCTATTCCTTTTGGTGTATTTTTCTAGAAATGTTTAGATACCAACTGGGTGTCCTACAATTCAACTCAATTCTGACACTGTCTACCCAGAGATGGCATCAGATTCTACCAGTTAAAGGTTCAGTCCTACAAGACTATCCCCTCAATACACACACATACACACATACACAACTTCAGACTCAGTGTAAGACCAGGTTGTCATCTGTGCTTTTGATTGCCTATAGCCTAGAGGTTCCCCCAACCCTCTCTTTTGGTTCAATTTTGCTAGAGTGGTTCCCAGAACTCAGAGAAGCATTTTATTTATGAGATTACTAGTTCATTATAAAATAATAAAACTCAAGAACAGCCAGATGGAAGAGATGCAGGGAACAGGATAGGGAAAGGACGTAGAGCTTCCATGCCTTCTCCAGGTGCGTAATTCTCCTAGCACCTCCACACGTTCACCAACCAACCCAGAAGCTCTACGAGCCCCATTCTTTGGGGGTTTATGGAGGCTTCATTACAGGAGCACGACTGATAGATTGATTCAATCTTCAGGCCCTCCTCCTGCCCCAAAGGTCAGAAGGTGGTTGGTTCTTTTGGCAACAAGCCCCATCCCTAGGTGGATCCCTAGGTGGGGTCCAAAAGTCACCTTGTTAATGTAACAAAAGACACCTTTATAGTTCTCATCACTCAGGAAATTCCAAGGGTTTCAGGAACTCTGCACCAGAAACACGACAAAGACAAAATATATATTTCTTATAAGTCACAATATCACAATAATACTCACAGATCCAACTTTACTATCTCAAATTAAAAGGGCGTATTACAGCTTACCAGTTGGGCTAAACACTGTCAGCCCAGTGGTGTGATGTAAGGGAGAGATCAGAGACTGCAATAACGGGTATTTTCTCATTTTACTGTACATACAATGATGTTTTCTTAAAATTTAAAAAATAAGTATGCTTTCATATATTACTTTTGTAATATGAAAATAAAAAGACATGGTCTCAGTTAAACTTCTTATGGCCCTATTTAAGAATATGATTTTGTGTGTATATTTTGAAACAGGTCTCAAAATTCTTTTAAAAAACTACTTAGAGCCTGTTTGTATTCATTATTTTGGCTCACCACCATGCAAAGGTGAAACGACTGCCTATTCAGATATGACTCTTGGTTAATTAAGATTCTTGATTATACTATGAGATTAATCCATTCAGTATTCATTGAATATTTTTGAGCACCTGCTATGAGACAGCATAGGGATAAATATTCAGTATATAACTGGCAGCAAGATAGACAAGATTCTTGTCCTCATTAGGCCTACCTTCTAATGTGAGAGGCAGACAGTAAGTTGATATTTTATTCAGAATAAGCTAGATTATTCTGCAATGATATACAAACCCCCAGATCTTAGTAGCTTAAAACAAAAGGTTTACTTCTCACTGAGGCTGCATGCCTTTCACAGGTTGACAGGGGAATTCAGGAACTCAGTTTGAGGGTTGTCTATTGGAAAAAGTACATTGGAGGAGGTAAAAATGGCATTTAAATGTTTAAATTTTCTGACCTAGAAATGATTTAATAACATTGATGTTCATAAGTCTTTTTGCCAGAACTAGTCACATAGACCCACCTAACTACTAGGGGACCAGAGAGAGTTCCAAAGTGGGAAACATGAGCAGATGAGACTAGTGACAACAATCTGCCCTTCTGGTCATTAGATATTAGGTTTATCTTTCTTCCCATTTGCAAAATATATGCATACCCTCTCCAGAGAAATAACCCTAGAAGTTCTATCACAGTGTCAAGCTAAAGTCCAAGAAAAGTCTAATACTTAGGCTTAGATATATCTTCTCTTGATCTGGAGACATATGAATTAAGTAAACAAAATATCTGCACTATCCTCCTTATCTCTCCACCCCACTCCTAATATATAATGGTAGAATAGGAACAGGATCACTATCATAAATACTCCCCTTTAAAAGGGAGAAGAATAGTAGCTATTGTTGGTCCATGGCAACTGTGGAATCCTGCCAGGCAGACATTGAGGGTCTTAGACACCAGGGCGGAGAATGTTCCTTGGTTAAGTACCAATTCTGATTCATGGTAGGCTCTCCTCTCCCACTGTATTGCTTTCTGTGGTCCTTAGCCCCACCTTCTACCTTCTAGAAGAGTTCATTTCCATTATCCTCCATGTCCTTGGATTAAGTGAGCATTGGAGAAGATGTCCTCAGTTTTTGAACAGCTTTCTCAGACTACTTTCTGCTCATCCTTACTCACAGAAAGTTGAGGCCCAAGTCTTATTTACAGTTTCCTTTAGTACTCACTGCTAGATATTTTGGCACCACCCTAATAAATGTAGCCAACTTCTTCTACATTTGAGTCAAGTCTGTTCCATGTGCCATAGGCACAGCCACTGTGCTTTCTGGGACACATATTTTTCTTTAATGTCTCTTGTGGGAAGCTTGAGCCCATCAGGTTTTGTTAGTGGGAAGGCCTGTATCATTTAATTCATCTGAAAGTATTTACTGGGCACCACTTCAATCTACTCAGAAATTTTAGTCATGAATGTGGCTGTCATATCCTTGATTTGATCCTTTACACAAGGCTGAGTTCTAATCAGTTTTTCTGCTCATCTCAGTTATTGACGAGAATTGTTTATATCTTCTAATGATGCAAGTCTCCAAATCTCTGAACTTTCTATGATCACTTTTAGTTCTAGTTGCAAGCTGGACAATTATTTCTGTTTCATCTCTCCCTATAGTATCTTATGTAATTAGTAGTTACCAAAACCCAAATGGACATAATAGACATATACAGAACATCCCATCTGACAGCAGTAGGAGATACATTCTTATCAAATGTACATGAAACATTTTTTTAGGATAGATCATATGTCTCAACAAATTTAAGAAGACATAAATTATATGAAGTATCTTTTCCAACCATAGTGGTACGAAACTAGAAACAAAAGGAAAGCTGGAAAATCCACAAATATATGGTAATTATACAATGCACTCTTGAACAACCAATGGATCAAAGGAGAAATCAAAAGAGAAATTTTAAAAAAAACTTGAGACAGATGAAAATGGAAACAAAAATACCAAAACTTATGAGATGCAGCAAAAGCAGTTCTAACAGGAAAATTTATGGCTATAGATGCATAAGTTAAGAAGAAAGAAAGATCTTAAATAAACCTAACATTATACCTCAAAGAACTAAAAAGGAAGAATAAACTAAGTTCAACATGAGAAGGAAGGAAATAATAAAAATTAGAGCATAAATAGAGAACAAGAAAACAAAAGAAAAGATTAACAAAATAAGAGTTGACTCTTTGAAAAGATAAACAATCTTCACAAACCTTAGCCTGACTCCCCAAGGAAAAAAAAAAAAAGAGGACTCAAATAAATAAAATAGAAAGGGGAGAGGAAATGTTACAATAAATATCACACAAATACAAAGGGTCATAAGAGACTGCTATGAACAATTATATGCCTAGCTTGTTCTAGAATAATATAGAAGAATGGATAAATTCCTAGAAAAATACAACCTACCAAGAATGAATTATGAAGAAATAGAAAATCTAAATACACCAATAATGAGTAAGAAAGTAAGAGACTAAATCAGTATTCAAAAACCTCCCAAAAAAGTCCAGGATTTTGGTTTCAGTTGTAAATTCTACCAAAAATACTCGAAAGATTAGTAACAATTCTTCTGAAACTTTTTTAAAACATTGAACAGGAGGGAATACTCCCAAACTCATTTTAAAAGGCCAGAATTAACTGGATGCCAAAGCCAAATAAGGATACTATTAGAAAACCAATACGTTTTCTATACTGATAAGTATATAAATATAGAAATATATATAAATATAAATAAATCTATAATATATAAAAATTCTCAACAAGATATTAGCAAAGTGATTCAATAGAACACTAAAAGGTTCATACACCATGATCAAATGTATTTATTCCTGGGATACAAGGATGGCTCAACATACTCAAATCAATAAATGGGAAACATCACATTAAAAGAATGAAAGACAAAGATCATGATCACATCAATAGGTGAAGCATTCAACATCTTTTCATGACAAAATTCAACAACTGGATATTGAAAGAAGGTACCCCAATATAACAAACAGTGTATATGACAAGTCCAGAGCTAACATCATAGTCAAAGATGAAAGATTGAAACTTTTCCTTTAAGATCAGGAACAAAACAAGGATGTCCACTCTCACCACTGATTCAAATAGTGCTGGAAGTCCTAGATAACAATCAGACAAGGAAAAAAAAAGGCACCCAAATTTCAAAGGAAGAAGTAAAATTGTTTACAGATGACATGATCTTACATATGTAAGATCCTAAAAACTCTACCAAAAAACTGTTAAAATTAATCTATGAATTTAGTAAAGTTGCATGATACAAAATCAACATATAAAAATCAGTTGCATTTCTATACACTTAACAATGAACTATCTAAAAAAGAAAACAATCCCAATAACATCAAAAAATAATTTAATTAGGAATAAATTTAACCAAGAAGACAAAAGATCTGTACACTGAAAACTGTATGACACTTGTGAAAGAAATTGAAGAGGATACAAACAAATGCAATGATATCCCATGATCATGGATTGGGAAAATTAATATTGTCAAAATTTCTACACTACCTAGAGCAATCTGTAGATTTAATGCAACCCCTATAAAAATTCCAACAGCATTTTTTACAGAAATAGAAAAAAAATCCTAAAATTAGTGTGGAACCACAAAAGACCTCAAATAGTCAAAACAGTCCTCAGAAAGAATAAACCTGGAGCCATCACTCTTCCTGATTTCAAAACATATTACAAAGCCATAGTAACCAAAACAAATCGTACTGGCATAAAGACAGGCACATAGACCAATGCAACAAAATAGAGAGCCCAGAAATCAACCCACAAATGAACTAACATTTGAAAAGGAAGCCAAGGAGACTCAGTGGGGAAAATACAGTCTTTTCAACAAATGGTACTGACAAAACTGGACAGCCACATGCAAAAGAATGAAATTAGACCAATATCTTGCACCACTTAAAAATTAACTTTGAATAGATTAAAGACTTAAAGGTAAGACTTGAAAACATAAAACTCCTAGAAGAAAACATAAGGAAAATGTTTCTTGACATTTGTCTTGATGATGAGTTTTTGCTTATGATGCCCAAAACACAGGGAACAAAAGTAAAAATAAACACGTGGAAATGTATGAAACAAAAAGCTTCTGCACAGAAAAAGAAATAATCAACAAAATGAAAAGATAATCTACAGAATTAGAGAAAATATTTATAAATTATATATCTGATAAGAAGTTAATATCAAAATATACATGGAATTCATACAGCCCTATAGCAAAATAACAAAGTATCCTATTTAAAAATGGGCAAAAGACTTGAAAAAGCATTTTTCCAAAGAAAATATGCCAATGGCCAACAGTTACATGAAAAGACGCTCAACACCATTAATCACCGGGGAAATGCTAGTCAAAACCATGGTGAGAGATCTCCTCACGCTGTTAGAATGGCTATCATGAAAAAGCCAAGAGTTCATAAGTGTTGGAGAGGATGTGGAGAAAAGACCACCCTTGTGTACTGTTGATGGGAATGCGAATTGAGGCAGCCACTTGGAAAACAGTATGGAGCTTCCTCAAAAAACTAAAAATAGAATAACACTATGATCCAGCAGTTCCAATTCTGGCTATATATGCAAAGGAAATGAAATCACTATCCCAAACTGACATCTGCACCTCCATGTTCGCTGCAGCATTATTTACAATAGCTAAGAGATGAGAAACAGTTCAGTGTCCACTGACATGAATGGCTAAAAAAAATGTGGTACATACACACCACGGACTATTATTTAGGCATAAATAGGAAGGAAATCCAGCCATCTGAGACAACATGGATGAATTTTGAAGATATTATGCTAACTGAAAGAAGTCAGGCAGAGGAAGACAAATACTGTATGCTCTTGATCTTACTT
Organism: Mustela nigripes; assembly: GCF_022355385.1. Taxonomy (NCBI): domain Eukaryota; kingdom Metazoa; phylum Chordata; class Mammalia; order Carnivora; family Mustelidae; genus Mustela; species Mustela nigripes. The sequence goes on from NC_081560.1 coordinate 16,938,706, forward strand.
ATATGCGGAATCTAAAACAACAAACAGAAAAAGAGAGTAGATTGGTGGTGGCCAGAGGTTAGGGGTTGGGAGAAATGGGTGAAAGCAGCCGAAGGGAACAAAATTCTGGTTATGAGGTGTCACATTCTGAGGATCTAATGTATAGCATGATGACTACAGTGCATACTGTATTATATACCTGAAAGGTTTTAAGAGAGTAGATCTTAAAAGTTCTCAACACACACACACACACACACACACATCCTTACTAAGATAATCATTTTTGCAATATATGTATATATCATATCATCACCTTGTATACCTTAAACTTTCACAATGTTATATGTCAACTATATCTCAGTAAAGCAGGGAAAAATAAATAAAAATATGCCCACCACACACACAAGAAAATAGTTACCAACACGAGTAACCAGCTTTCCATTGTCCAGCCTCTTCCACTAGAGCTACAAATGTACAGGGTACATTATCTGCCTTCCAGACTTCACTATGCTACCATGGGAGACTGTTTTGCCAAATGTTTCACTCCTATGAATACGAGTCATCATCCTTATGGCTTCTAATATCACTTCCTTTATTGTGTACTGTTTAGTCCATAAGCCAAAGTCGTCTATTTAAGACTTTTGTTCTAGTAACAGCTCTCTTCTGACAATAATTTCTGCATCAGTCAAGATTGGCTCAGTGTTACTCACTAATAAATATTAAAATCTCAGTGGCTGAAAAGTTTGCTGCATATCCATTGTGGAATGGTAGGGGAGCTCTGTTCAATAGAGTCACTCAGAAACTCAGGCTGATGATAGCTGTTGTCTTGAATGTTGCTGGCGGCTGTAACAGAGGAAATCAAGAGCTCTGAAGGGTCTTGCATTGGCAAGCCTGAAAGTGACTCATATTACTTCTGCTCATAACTAATAGGCCAAAATTAGTTACATGACATTATTCAACCACAAGGAAGCCAGGAAGAGCCATTCTCTCTTGTGCTCGGGATGGTAGACAAAAGAAAATAGTTTTTGAGCACCATGAATACCTAGCAAAGTAGGTCGACAAACAAAAAGAAATGAAAAATCTGTGATAAGTGAGGTAAAAGGGGAAAAAGCTGGGCTATATGGTAGAAGTAATTGAGGGACTTATTTAAAGTGGGTGGTCTGGGAGGTCTGATGATGTAACATTTGCATTGAGACCTTGAAGTTCAGAAGGAGTAAGCAAGAATGAAAAGAACATTCTTGTAAGGGGAAAAAGCATATTGGAATGAGATTGGTTATTTCCTAAAACAGACAGAAGACAAGATTTTGAGGAACCCAAGAAGCAATGAGAATAGGAGCGTTGTATCAGAAGAAGGGAGCGACGTCAGATTCAGATCACAGAAGACCTGAAGGCTGTAGCAAATAATTAGGATTTTATCCTAATGCAATGGGCAGCCATTGAAAGGTCTTAGGGTGAAAAGAGACTGTTTATGTTTGAAAAAGGTAACGCTGGCTATGTGAGGAATCACTAAGAAAAGAGAGGGAAATGGGAAACCAACTGGGCGGGTACTGTAGCCGCGGGACAGGTGGTGGGGTTGGGAAGGTTCATGGAAGGGTATCAGTAGTGAAGACCGTAAGTGGTGAACAATTTAAGATATTTTGGAGGCTTTACTGATGTATTAAGAGAGAAAGATCAGGAATGATAGGAATTATTTATGACTTCCATTGTCAAAGATAAACAAATCCGGATACTAGTAAAGTGGTAGGAACAGATTTTTATTGGTAACAACTTGTTGCAATAAAAAATTGGAGACCAGCCTTGAAAAGTCCCTGAGCAGACAATACCAGTTCAGTCATACAAACAAAGATTAATTTAACTTATTTTGCAAGACTAACTTGACCTTGGTTATTTCTTACTTGTGCCTCTGAAAATCACAAGTGAAGCTTGAACTGTTTCCCAAGGTTGATAAGAACAGTGCCCTATCATTTAAGAGAATTCTAATATTATAACCAGCCACTGTGAAGAGTAGTCTGCTTTTCCACTACATAATCTGTTCTTATAGCAATATACCCCTGAGCCTCATTCTTGCTTTGGTTTGAGTACTCCTGGTTTGCAACTGTCTTTTTGGTATGTGCACAATAAACTTTGACTAATTACTACTACCGGTGATTCATTCATTTTGCTTCTGTTATGTCTGAACTTCTGACAAACTATTACGTAGGTAAAAGAATCCAATGTGAAATGGACTCAACTTTGATATGCACAGAGATTAATTGGTATTTTAAAGGAAGAATGAGAGAGGAAAGCGGAGGCAAGTGGGGACTCAACTGAGAAAATGCAAGTAGGCCAGCTGTGTATGCTAGCTGGCAATCCCTGAAGCTAGGTTTCTACCTTCCAACAGAGACTGGGAGACAGAAGCCCTAATCTCAGGTATCAGCTGAAATGAAAAGAAAAAGAAATTGGCAGCCTTGAGTTTTCTCAGGCAGATACTTTAAGGGGTCTGAGTTCATCTTAGGATGTGGCCTTGATCTGTTAGAAACTACATTAGTGTTGGTTCAAGTTTTTATATGCCAAGGTTGAGGCCCAGTTGAGAACAGGCTCTCAGAGGACCCTGGCATCAGTTTGGTCAAGGAGAGAATCTTTGTCACATGTTTCTGCTTCTAGTGACATGTGGTTGGTGATGTCATTCACAGAGAAGGGTAAGTCTACAGGGACAACTAGGTTTAGAATCTAGAGGAGACCAAATCCCATGTTAAGTTTGAAACATTTGAATGGCTAAGAAATTAAATACAAGAATGGTTCGTAGGGACACCTGGGTGACTCAGTGGGTTGGGCCACTGCTTTTGGCTTGGGTCATGATCTCAGGGTCCTGGGTTCGAGCCCCATATTCGGGCTCTCTGCTCAGCGGGTAGCCTGCTGCCCCCTGCCTCTCTGCCTACTTGTAATCTCTCTCTCTCTGTCAAATAAATAAATAAAATATTTTTTTAAATGTTAAAAAAAAAGAAGGGTTTGTAGTAGAAGTCTGAGCTAGAGCTATAAACATAAATCAAGAGCTGTCATCATGATCTAACTGGAAGATCACACAGGTGGGAGTGGGAGATCAAGAAGATGTAGGGACTCTAGGATTTGCCTTACAAATTATTCCTTGAGATTTCTTTCTAGAAATGTATCACCATTAGGTGGATGGATCTGTGTTTTTGTCAGAAAGTCAAATTAAAAGAACATCAATCAAGGTAGCTACTAAATATTTGATTTTTCTTTTGATTTGAAACCTATCTCCATTTACTATTTCTAAACCATAGCAAAAAAAATTACATTTATTGTTCACATTAAACATATGTAGCAAACTGAACAGAGAAGAGTTAAATAACTTTTGCCTTACAAAATTAGTAAGGATTAGGTCCTGTATACAAAACCTAGCAATCTCTTTCCAGAGGCTATGATCTGAACCCCTCTACTATATGGCAAGCATGTTTAGTAGCTCGTCCTATTTACTTAGTGGGTCATAAATAATAGTCTTTTATATACATGTAATAGTTCTGGTAAGTTTTTATTGGATCTATGTTTATGTGTGCATGTCTGGGTCATTAGGGTTGGGCACAATTCACCTAGAGGCTGTGCCCTAAGGTAAAACACACCCAAACTCTAAGAAGCAATTCACCTAGAGGCTGTGCCCTAAGGTAAAACACACCCAAACTCTAAGAAGCGTAGAACTGGCTTCACGAGAATAGCCCTGAAGCTTCAACCCATTAAAAAGCAAACGAACAAACAGAAAATAAAAAAAAATAAATAAAAACGCAAATTGTACAGTTGGGTTTGCTTTATCCTACGGCATCAAGCTGAATTCCTAGTCCTGGACGAAATTCGTTAGTCTGGGAGAGGAGTAAAAATTTTCCCCCACCACACACTGAAGTTTTCTCGCTCCAAACAACATCATACATGGTTATTTTACTGAATTCACCCGGTTATCTTAAGTATTGAAGAGGTCTTTGACGGCAGACATTGTTTTATCCATCTTTCTTACTATACCCTCGGTGGCTAACAGAGTCTAGCATGGAGGAGGAGCCCAGGGATGCCTGATAGTGTAAGAAGAAAGAGAAGTAACAGAAAAGGAAGGAAAGAGGGTAAGAGAGAGAAGGGTTAAAAAAAAAAAAAAAAAAGGTAAAGGAGGGAACGAAAAGAGAAAGGAATTCAAATCGAACATTCCTACTGGACAATTAGAATGTGAGCAAGGTGCCCTCCAAGGCTGTGTTTTAAAAAAAAGTTTTTCCCCACGTGTGTGGTCTGCAAAACACATCCTGGTTCTACCTGAAATAGCCTAACTGGGCCTCCGCCCTGGGCCCTTGCAGCCCACGGACTCGCTTCACTGGCCTCTCAGTCCCGCCCACTCCCCCCGGACCCGGTCCCTCAGCCTGCCTCGCCACTGCGCCTGCGCCCGTGGAGCGCTCCGCCGCGGGCCGTCAGGGCGGGGTCCCGAGCGGGGTGTTCCGCCCAAGGGAAGAGGAAGAGGAAGTTGGGGGAGGATCCTAGCTGGGAGTGAACCGGAAGTGCAAACGCTCCTGCTTCTCTTCGGCCAGGCGGAACCTGCTCTGCTGGGCCGGGTGGCCGCAAAAGAACTTTCTTTCTCCCGCCCAGCGGTCGCCGCGGCCAACTGCCTCGCCCGCCTGGCAGCCTTCCCCGCCTTCTCTTCCCCTCTCCAGCTCCGCGCGGCCCTGTCTCCCTCTCGCCCCGCGGTATCCGCTTGCTGCTACCACCGCCTCCTCGTCTTCTGCCCGGCCAGGCGGCCCGCCCCGCTGCAGTGATGTGCGACAAGGAGTTCATGTGGGCCCTGAAAAACGGAGACTTGGATGAGGTGAAAGACTATGTGGCCAAGGTAAGCGGCGACGAGTGGAGTGCGCGAGAACACGGAGGTGGGATGCCGATGAGGCTCTGGAAGCGGACGGGAGCTGGGCTGGCGGGGGTGGGGGTGGGGGTGGGGGGGGGAGAGACAGCCTGGATGGAGGTGGCCCCGAGGAGAGAGGGGAGCCTGGGAGCGTCTGAACTGAAGCAAGGGTCCGGATACCACGGTCGCGTTCTGTCAGGTAACTGGTTGGTGTGATACGGTCAGACTCTTCTTGTCCGCCTGCTCCCTGGGGGAGGGGAGGAGGGGTAACCCTCTTTGAGGGTCGCTTCTGAGCCCTGGTCATTTGAGTTTGGTCGTCTTCTATGGCGGAGTTACTTCAATCTTTCTTTGAATGGAGGTAATTCTCCATCTTGGACCTGCCGGTTGCTGAATGAAGTAACCTCAGTGATTAGAATCAGAGGAACGTTTTCTTGAACTTTGAACCTGTTGAGAATTTGAAGTATTCATTGACCCTGGAAAAGAGTGCCGAAAATAGCAATGGTTGAAATTTTGAAATTCGGTATCACTTCACTGTGAAGTCTTAACTTTGGGTGTGGCCTTTTTCCTCTCCCACACTACAGCGGACAGGTATTTGCTTCAAGTGGTGAGGTTGTCAGTCAGCACCTGGCAGTGTTTCAGATAATCAGACTAGTTTTCAGACAAGCAGGTTGACTTCAGTTACTCCATGTTTATCCTCGATCCCACCTGAAATGCTCAAACGTGTAATAGATAGTATGCAGTGTAGTCACAGTGTGTTTAGGGGTAAAATCGTGATGAAGAAAGCTCATCTCAAACCTAAACTCAGAATAGAAAGTTGACTCTGCTTTGTGGTGGAGTGGTAAGCTTAGAGTCCCACGCTGACCTGCCTCTGGACCCTGAAACTGTGCCTTTTGTAATCGTTAGAGAACTGACCTGCGATTATAATACGATGGTAATGTAAAAACAGATCTCCCAAAACGAAAGTATAACCTTATGACGTAACCATGGAGGGTGTCTTCTGAAAAATATAATTTTATGACATAACCAAGGAGGACATCTTGCTCATCTTCTTAAAAAGTGAGAATTGGATCTGGATTTTAGTTCTTCAAAGGGTATGACCACTGGTATGTTGTTTTTGCTTCAGAGATCTGTGTTAGGAAGGAACTAAGCAGAAGCAGTGTTTCTTAAAACTTGCAGGATTGTGCAAGGCAAACCACTGCTAGTTTTTACTCATTTAATACCATTACAGTTTAGACTTTTGCATGCAGAATATGTATTTTTGTTGTTATTTGCAATGGATTCATAGGACACCATTTGCTGCCTTCTCAGGTAGTGGCAGTCTGAAACCTGACTTACTGGATGTTTCAGTGTAAGACTGAAAGGAAAACATGACTGGGGTACTTTTATCCATGGTACACTTTCCAGTGATGGGACACTGTGGTACTCTGGAATCAAGTGGGCTTTTGTTTTTCTGTTATGGAAGAAGCTAGGTTATTTGATATACCTGAAATATGAAAAGTTGGTAAATATTAATGGAGCTTACAGCTACAAAACAATACCATTTATGTGGTGTCTTCCTGATCCATTATTTTATATCATCCTTGTGAGTCTTGTGAAAGTCCTTTTATTAATCCCATTTTACAGATAGGAGTACTGAGATGCAGGGTACTTAAAAATCCAACATATATATATTATATAGAGATAACAGATAATGAAGCCAGAACTGCTGACTCCAAAACTTAGGCTCTTTTAACTGCTCCATGCAGTCTCTCCCAATATAAACTGTAATTGTGAAAGTATTTGATATCAAGATTCTAGTAGAACATTACCCAATTTTTTTTAAGAGTATCAAAATCAGGTCATTATGTTCAGTTTGATTTTGTTCTTTCCCTATACTATCCTACTGCCTATTCTCATCAAAAGAGAGATGCATGAGAGGGAGGCTAGGCATTCAAAGAAAAGCAAAAGGAAGTATTAAGAACTGGCTTATCTCAAAAGTTTGACTATAATGTAATCCTGTGAACAATGAGCTTTTTCCTTAGTTTTATTGAGTATCTCGAGTCTCTTAAAATATCTTTTGTTAGTGAAAAATACCCCCAAAACCCAAAATCGCCAAAACCCACCACTCCAGTATTTACTGATTGAGTTCCCTTACAGTGCTATTCATACTCTCAAGTGCTTATAACATAGTTTCTTCTGCTCAGCAGCCATCTTCCCTGCTTATTCATTGCCTCATCCTTTTCATCTACCAATTTATGAACACTCATTATGATACTGAGTTTATGTAATGTGCATTTATCTGAGTAAAAGTATGTAGACAAAGTACATAAAGGAAGTTTGGACTCATCTAATTTTCCTTCTAAGTGGTGAGTCTTTAAAAATATTCTCCTCAGTACTCCTATGAAGATCTCTCACATTGTTAATACATAAGAATGGACCCATAGGTGAAGTATTTTAGTATTTTCCCTTTTTAAAACTAATATGTTAGGGGCGCCTGGGTGGCTCGGTGGGTTGGGCCGCTGCCTTCGGCTCAGGTCATGATCTCGGTGCTGGGATCGAGTTCCGCATCAAGCTCCCAGAGCCTGCTTCTCCCTCTCCCACTCCCCCGGCTTGTGCTTTCTCTCTCTCTCTCTCTCAAATAAATAAAATCTTTTTTTAAAAAAACCAATAATCTTACTTTTCTACCTGCTATTGACTTCTATACAGAAATCGGAAATAAGGATAGGCATAAATTACTGGTTTTGAGTGAGTTCTTAACTCTGAAAAGTAAATTCAGAGTCTCCAGATCATTGAAAAATCTATGTTATTAAATGTAAAAAGCAGCATATAAAGAAAATTTTAGGTTAATCTGTATTAAATGTTCATCTAGAACATTAAAAGCAGTATCTAAGACACTTTGGCTTCTTGAATTGACCTAAAGACCACAGTCGGTTAGTTAATTCATTTTTATTAGGCATCTTGCAGGTCCCAAGCACTCTGCTAGGCCTGACCCGATAGTGAAGAAGCTGGACACGGTGCTCAGTAGACTTAAGCATCTACATTCAGCAGACTTGTAGGGGGCAATTTTCATGCTTTTAAAGAAGTATGAAAACGATAAGTAACATCTCACTTACATAAAATTCAGTTTGTCCAGTTGGTAAACGAGCGAAAGCCAGAGAGTGAGATCTTCATGAGCAGCAGTAATACATACTCGTAGCCCCATCCTCAGTCTCTGTACTTCTGGGTGACGTTACCTTTGCCTCATCTGCATTTCTATCTCTCTGTCCATTTCTTCTGTCGCAGTTAATTCTGCTTTCACCTGAGCTCCCATCTGCCAAATGGACGCCTTTGTTCACATAAAATCCAGATTGAGCCCACACTGTCTTCTCAGAAACTTTTTCATTTTTGTTGTCTCCATTTTGACTAATGACCTCCTGACCCAGCAATTTGACCAAATGAGAAATTGGGGGATTTTCCCCAACTACTCAGTGTTGTCAAGACTACCCACTTCATCTCTCTCTTTACTCATTCTTATCACTACTACTTGTGATTAATTGCTGCATCTTTCCCACCTGAACTGTATTTTCCTTGACTTTGGTAGTCCTCTCTTTCCTGGTCAGTTTGCACATCTTAGTTGGGGAGATCTCTCTGTATTGTGAATTCTGACCATGTTATCTTTTTCAGCCAACCTCCTCCACTGTCCTTAAAATACTTTGTGATTCCCCATTATTATTTTTTCCCATTAATTAATTTTAAAAAGGGCCAGTTACTGCTTGGTTTGGAGGATTAGGCCATTATGATCTGGCCCATGCCTACCTTTCTAAACTCTTCTCTCTACAAACGCTCCGCTCCAGGCTGTGCCAGGCTGTTTCTTACTTGTATATCTTTACATGGGCTCTTTTTATCCTCCCGAACCAAGTCTGTGCACCTCAGTCCCTAACCCCCAACCTGGTTATCCCCTGTTTATCCTCTGAGCTTAAATTCCACTTCTTCCAGGAAAAAAAAAAAAAAAATTGACTTAAGATGGTGCACTGCTTCTTTTACTGTTTGACTTATCAAATTGCTGTGACTTTGTTTACATGTCTGTCTTTAATTAGGCTCTGAGCCTCTGGAGTTTCGATACTATATTCTTTTTCATCTTTGTATCTCTAGTACAGTGCCAAGGAATTTCACACATTAAAAGCATATGTTCCAAGAAATTCTTTTTATTCTTGACTTAGCTACAGTTTCAATATACTTCATTAGCTGTATAATAAAGATTACCATTAACAGTGATTTATATTGCCGGGTACGAGAAGACACTCTGCACGATCTTTACCTAAGTTTTCTTTTACTTTTTACCCCAGCATTTCAATATAGCTAATAGTATTCCCATTTTAAGGATGAGGAAATTGAAACTTAGAGAAACTAAGCAACTTAACAAGGTCACAAAGTCAGTAGCATAAGGATTTAAATATAGAGCTGTCTGAATCTACCACCCGTATTTTTTTTTACTGTATCAGTCCGCCTTGAAATGGTTATCTGGTTTCTTAGCTCAGAGTAGCTTAGCATCCGCACCTTAAGAAAAAGAAAGGGGCTTGCAAGAAGGAGACACAGCACGTCATCTCTGATTATGAATAAAGACATAGGAAAAATGGCTATAATTTTTGAGATTTTTAGCTGTAACAATATAGAAATAGCATAAAGACAGCATCTCTTATAAACTTTAAATCTCCTCAGAGGCTCTCTTTGCTCAAGGTACTCTCTGAAGAGACTGATTATTTGATAGCTTGTGGAAACTTTTGTATTTATAGTCACATGTTCTTTTTTTTTTTTTTTTCTTAAGGTTTTGTTTTGTTTTTAAATACCTACACCCAGTGTGAAGCTTGAACCACAACCCTGATTCAGAGAGTTGCACACTCTACTGACCGAGCCAGCCAGGTGCCCCTGTAGTCAGACAATCTTACAATTTATATTCCTAGTGATGACCCTGTGCAGTGCAGAAAGGGTTAAATTATGTCTGCATTAAGAAACAAAGTAAAGTATTGAGATCTTTATTCAGAATGGTTTCAATTAACAAATAGCACTTTTTTTTTTCAAAAAGTATGTTCTTAAAATTTTATTTGAGCACTGTCATGCCATGTATAAATATAATTTCATTTACTTATATCAACCCATGAGCATAGTTAATGTTGTTAAACCCCCATTTTAGAGATTAAGAGACTGAAGCAAAGATTAAGTTAGCTTGCCTAAGGTCATAAAGCTCTTGAGTAGTGAAGCCGAGATTTGAACTCTGACTTCATAGCTCCTTGCTATATACTTCAGCATACCATTGACCTTCATTTCTCAAGAATGCTATGTAATTCAGGGGGTACTGTTTTATGCAAGTCTTAAAAATAATCACAGCAGGATGGTAATTATCCACTGAGACTACTTAGAGGTGAACTTTGTGGTAGAGTTTGAAGATCCAACTATCCTAGGGGTGAACGTTTGTGAGTTGTATTAATGGGCCCTTATAACCTCCAGTAGGTCTGATGTATGTACTCTCTTGTTTACATGTGCTTCTGTTTCACTTGCTGTGAAATACTATACATCAGGTCTCTAACTTCCCTTTCTCTATGGTTTCCTTTCCCTCTCCAGCCCCCATTCTAATTACATCTGCCTTTGACACTCTGATAGGTTTGAAAAGCCACAATTGTGCACCCTTTGAAAGGATAGGATCTCTTGAACCTGAGAAAAGTATCAACTCTAATCTTTAGAAATTGCAAGACTTATTTGGATCGCTTTTCACTTTCCTAATAAAATAGGCGATTTAAAAGCAGTCTTAATTTAATCTGTCTTGCATTTATTCATTTTAGGCAGTTTCCAGTTTTTCCATTCCTTTTTTAGATTACCGGCTTCTTTCTTATAAAGATTTGTCCCTGTATTCTGCCCTTTCTACATCAGGGCTAGTGACTCAGTCAGAAAGCAGATATATCAGCTTGTATAAATAAATATAGGTGCCCTCAGAAGATAGAGAAAATTTAGCGTAGATACACTTTTCTGTCTGTTAGGCTTTTTTTGAATGTAAAAGAAGATCTTTTTATATTGGAAGGGTAATGTTCACTCTGATATATAGTGTTTGGTTTGAAATTGTAGACATTGCCCTTACACTAGTGCAGGCAGTTAAAAGTATAATATATTAAAGCTGATTTGATTACAAAAATATAAGCTTTTACTATGTAAAAGATAACACTGCACTGAATATAATACATTGAAGCTAAGTGTCCCATTGCCCATTTCCCCTGCCCAAGTAGTTTCTTAAATATAGGTTGTATTAGGTATTTTTAAGACAGAAAAGCATTAAAAAGACAAAACTTGCCCCATTATTCTACTACCTAGATAATTCCTTTCAATTTTAAAAATCAATTAATCTTTTAAATTAATTAATTAATTCAGGAGCAGATTAAAAGATGCAGCAGCTATGACTTCCTTCTCTGGTCTCTGTGAACAAAGTAAACCAACAGTTTCACGTAATTTCAGAAAAACACTGGAAATTCAGTTACTCGTGTACTTCCCCACTTAAAAACAATTCTGTACATACGTCTACACTTGCGTTTTTAAATTCCTTGATAATTTATCTTAAGTTCCACAGTGAAATTTACTCATTTTACCCCCCCTTTTGTTCACTGGGGCATAGTATTCTATTTTATGGATATACCGTAATTTATTTGACTAGTGTTCTGGGGCGCCTGGGTGGCTCAGTGGGTTAAAGCCTCTGCCTTAGGCTCGGGTCATGATTCCAGGGTCCTGGAATCGAGCCCTGCATTGGGTTCTCTGCTCAGTGGGGAGCCTGCTTCCTCTTCTCTCTCTCTGCCTACTTGTGATTTCTGTCTGTCAAATAAATAAATAAATAAATAAACCTTTAAGAAATATATTTGACTAGTGTTCTATGATAAATGTTTTTTCCAGCTTATTTTTGTAATTAAACAGTGCTATCATGATTACCTTTGTATACATACCTTGGCAGTTTTCAGGTTGTATCTGTATTACTCTCCCAATAAAGTTTTATAAACTTAGGCACATATCAGTAAGCACATTAGACCTATTATTCCCTGACAATATCAGCAGCACTGGGCATCATCACACTTTTAGTTTTTGCTATTTGAATAAGTTGCTTCCAATTCCATTTTTAATGAGGAAATCAAACATCAAAACTTTATTAGCATTTGTGTTCTTTCCCCCAAATTTTTTGTTCATATCTTTTGTTCATTTTTCTATTAGGTAGTTGGTCTGTTTTTTATTGATTTGCATGAGCCCTTTATAAATTAAGAAAGTTCATTTTGTCCCATACTTCGTAAATTTTTTTTTCCATTTTATCTCTTGACTTCATTTATTTTGTTGTTGTTCTATAACAGTCCTTAATTTTTATGTGGTAAATATATCACTCTTTCCCCTTTTGTGACTTGAATATTGTCTCCTACTTACAGAGACATCTTTCTTCTCTGTAAGATTATAGATAAATTTGGTCTTCTAAAACTTCTTTTTTTCTTTTTTTGGTATTTTAGGCATTTGATCCTTCTGCTATTTACTTTGAAGTGTTTGTTTTTATAACAGTTTGTTTCCATACCATTTATTGTGTATACCATTTATTCTTCTTTCCTTACTAATCTAAACTATTATCTTCATCACTGGCAGAATTCTGTGCTTGAATTTCTTGCTCTGGTTCTATCTATACTAAATTGTTTTAATTACTGTAGCTTCATAATATATTTTAGCATGGAATAGAGCCATTTTTCTCTTATATTCTCTTTAGAATTTTTGCATGAGTGTTCCTTTAAGATTTTTTTTCCTTTTTTCTGTTGTCTTAGGGAAAATATGAGCATTTTTGGAACTACCTCAAGTTTAACCCTTATGTCTCCATAAGCATTATACATTTTTTTCTTGCATGTTGACACCATCTAATCTGAAGAACATAATCCAACATAATCCTTTAGGTAGGATCAGAGAATATAGTACAGTGTGGGAATATTCTGTATCAAGTATTTGAAGTAGTGAAGTTGTGTTGAGGTAATCTGATCATAGCTGAGTTGATAATTTTAAGAATTACTCTAGGTACCATAACAAAGGCCACCTTGTAATGAGAAGACAAGAATTAATTTTTTTGCAGCTATATCTTTACTATATTAATAGTTTTGATAGCTTGGAAGCTTGATTTTTTTGTGGGGGGGTGGTCCACAGAACACTACCAACAGTGGAGAGGAGCTGTGATTATTGAAAGCAATGAAAGAGGAAGCAAACATAAGCTTACCCTAGAAAATCAAAGAGCAAAGAGTCATGTGACCTTAAAGTTCTAGAGGCCCATCCAGTGATTAATATGTATGGATATAACATTGAGCTTCAAGAAGAGTTTAAAATTAGTCTACTTTTCTCTTATTTAAAAAGTCAGAGATGTGTAGGATATATTTTGGAAAGATTTCTATTTCATAATACAAGATAATGAATACTTTGATACTTAGGTCTAAATTCCTGACCTTCTGAAAAATTTAGATATCAAAGAAAGGGGGTTGTAGATAATGAACACTTTACCTGTAGTATAATAGAAGCAATAACAGTCTCCTTAGGGAATTTGAAATTTCATTGTTGGGTTAGCCATAATGGCTTTGGAATTAGACCCTCTTGGCTCTGGCTCTCTTAACTAACTGGATTGTGTTGAGCACATTAGTTCCCCGCTCAGAACCTGGGTTTCCTCGGCTGGGGAAAAATGAGGCTATTAATAATACCTGCTTGGTATATGTTGACTGTGTGCCATTTTCCCTCGCATGCGGTGATTGTTAGCCAAGAAATGTTAGCCACTGTTACTCATAATAATAACCATAAATTTTTTTAGAAGCAGAACTACGTAAATATCATGTAGTCCTCCCCCCTTATTTTGTAGATGAGAAAAAATAAGTCATTAAACGTCTTGACCCAGATCATACTGCTAATTAGGATTAGGACTTTATGGCAGTTTTCTGGAACCAGAATAGGTGCTTCTTCCCCCCCCCCCCCAACTATGGTATTTTATAATAAAGTATTTTGTACTTTATACTAGTTACCGCCTCTGTTGGTGTGTTCTATTTTGCCCCACCCTATCTGCAGAGTAAATTTCTGCTTATTTTTAAAAGTTCTTGTTCTGTATGGCACTCCCTGTTTGTGCACTTAACTCCTCATTTATGCCAATGTGGTATCTAACACAGAACTTCTTTGAGGTGTTTCTGCTATACTGCAGTTACTTGAACTGGAGAGCTCTAGGCTCCTGATTTGACTGACAAGTCCCTGGACTTGAATTAGAAAAATAGTGGTTTAAGAAATTCAAATCTTGTTCTATGGAAGTCTTGCTCTTGTCTTCAAGTTTTGAATATTCAAAAAGAGTTTTGTGTTAATGACTGGTTAAGAAAAAAAAAGTGCCATGTGGGAGTGGCTCATTTGTTACCATTTAGATGTTTGAATAGTTTTTCTCAAACTTTAGAACTCAGAGATCACCTCCCCCTGAATATTTCACATCTTGATTTAAGATACAATGTTTGTAGTGGGGCTTCCCAGAATTTGAAGGCCCTTCCTGTGTTTGAGGAGTTCACTCTTATATGGTATGAATCTTGGTGAAATGCAAGACCTACCACAACAAAAACCAGAAAATACAGATAAATTTCTTTTTCCTGCCTGCACTTAGAAAATAGGCCCCAAATTCATAATCCTTATTGGATGCTTTTTTCCTGGAACTGATACAAAGACACTGGCACTGTAAAGAATGTAGCAGCAGCAGTAAAATATGCAGTTTCCAAAAACAGAAGTCATCCTATGCCCGTTGTGGTATCTTCTACGCAGGTGCTTCTTATGACAGATTTTGGTTTTATTTCTTGTTTTGAAGCCTCCTTCATGCCTGCACATTTACTGAGCTTGGATCTTGCTTGATTTCCAAACTGTGGAATCTCAAGAGAAGGCTAGTTACTGCAGTTTTCATTGGTTCATTCATAATTCATTCAGCATATCATTTGGGCGCCTATAATACCAGCCACCGTATTCAGTAAGCCTAGGAATACAGTGATTGTTTCTGAGGATCCATTTTCTTTAGTAGGCTCAGTTAAAAGGGCATACACGACAAACAATAAATAAGATAGTTATATGGGTTCTGAATAAATTATTTTCTTTCTTAAAACATGACATAAAAACTTAGAAAGCAAACATACAAATACGTTAATGTTAAGGAATATGCAACCATATAAAAATAATAGACTGCTATAAGAGCCAAGAAAAAGTCATATTTGATTACGGTATAGAGGAGAATCAATGCTATAGAACATCAGACTCAAAATGGAAGATAATGGGAACAGAATCCCTTCTCTTTAAGGGTTTTCTTTGTGTCAGGTATGGTCCTACAGAATAAGGTAATATACATGTAGATAATGCATATTATTTAATCCGTGTCTGCCCAGGTAGGCTTTATCTCCATTTTATAGGTAGAGAAATGAAAATTAAGTAACTTGCCTGAAATCCTACAGCTAATAAGTGGAAGGACAAGTTTTGATCTCATTCTAAAAGAGTATTCTTTTTTCATCATTTGCACTGAAAATTTTCAGAACTACAAATGGAATACATAGATGGAAAAATTGAAGATTATTATGATATGTAAAGCGTTGAGATAGAACCAGCAAAAGATAGCATAAGCAAAAAGAACATACAAGTTCAAACTGATAAATAGAAATACAAGTTTTCACACCTGAAAAGAACACCCACAATTGGAAATAGAGGGTCCCCACATTTTATTCAAAATACGTAAATGTAAATGAGGAGCATAACACATCCTGACTAAAATGATTAACTTATGAAGATTTTTTTTTTTTTAGTTTGTATGCTTATAGGCAAAATAATAATGTGAATTTTGAGGTTAAATCGTCTTACCTTTAGATTTTCTGGGATAGTATTGGAAAATAGTGAAACAAGCAGTTCTGTCAGGAATAAAACATTGAATCAAGTTGTCACTTATGCATGATCACGACAGAAAAACAATCTTAAGAAAATATATATACCCCCTTCCCCACTCAGATTTCTGCAGAAATCATATTTAAAATTTTAGAAATTGAATTACTTTTTCCCTTCTGTCTTCTTTTTTGCCCCCTCTTTTCCTTCCCTTTTCCCTCTTTCTCCTTATTGTGGTTTTATTTGCACATATAAACTTTAGGAATGTAAACCATTGGATCCAGACACGAAGATATTTCCCAGCCTACGTAAGGTTTTAGGAATAAATTCCAGCTGTGACGCCATGACTTAGTTTCTTGAAAATGAAGCTAATTTTTTTATCACACTAAGCTTTCTAAATTGAGGTACTACCATAATATTTTGAATGGATTTTTTTAATTTTGGTAGTCTTCATATAAATGCATGCATTCTGTTAAATTAAAATTTTAATTTTATACCACCAGTAAGAATTTTAATACTTCACTATTTCCATCTGAAAATTTCTAAATGTGACTGATTGCTTTAAAATCTTCCAGAGAAGAAAAATCAAGTGAGCTTTTAATAAGTAAATCAGCTATACAAAATTAATTTCAGTGCCAGAAGTAGTCATCTTGAAGAAAAAAAAAATGAACCTTACGTTGAAAGTTCTGTGTAGTATACAGATGAGGGATTATACCATAAGATTTGAGCTCTGAACTCTCTGGGCTTTCGTTTAAAAACTTTTTTGTTTTAAAAAAAGTAGATGCTAAAAAAAAAAAAAGTAGATGCTTAAAACTTCTATTAGGTAAAAAATACTTAAAAACAGTCATGCATTATGTTTGCACTTAAAATTTTTTCCAGCTCACATTTTGATTTTTATTAGTTTTGTGTGATACTAGTAAGTAAATTAATGAAAACGAACTCTAATTTGAATGTATCCTTCCAGAACCTTGAATAGTCCTAAGTTAAGAGTCCTGGAGACAGAAAATCATAGTTATTTGCATAACTATTTTAAAAACACAGAACTTTGTTTTATTTTGTAGTTCTCATCTTTACACAAGGTATATGTGGTTTTTTTCTGTGAACAGTATTTTTCAAAAATTTTTTGCCAGATTCTCAGCCATCCATTAACCATTGAAATATGTAAAAGTACTACCATTTGTAGTAATTTTGTCAGTGAAAATAACCCACAGTTCGGATTGTGTATGGGGTGACTAATCCTGGTAGATTTTAGAAGGTGATTATTTTGGTCAGAATCAGCATAGTAAGGATTTTAACTAGTAATAAAAAAATTGTTCTTCAAAACAATTTAAAATGTTTTCTGTGGATGCATTATTATTTATGTACTAAGTAGGTGCTCATTAAATGAATGCTTATTATGGGTGTTATTCCTGTTCATTACTTTGAAATGAGTTCATATTTATAATATTGAAAGTTTCATGCATTTGGTATGGCAGACCTTTACTGAAAACTGTAGAAAATATGTAGAATTAAGAGCAAGTGATTAAATATTTCTCAGACCATCTCCCTTTCTCCTGTGCTGTCTGCCTGTGAATACCACCTTTTTTGTTTTCTTTGCTTCTCAGTGGTAAATTATACATTTGAATCCACTGCTATGTAATTTATAACTCTGGTACTTTTTATCCACTAATATCACTAGTGGAGTATTGCATAATTTTTTTTGGCAAAGTTGTATCCTGAGGCAAGGATTTGTACCCTCGAGGGGCAGGAGAGAGGACAGAGGGACAGTTGTAGGAAAGAAGAGGCCATAGCATTCATCCAGTTCTCAAAAGGTTCTGTCATTATGAAAATACTTAATACTACAGTCTTAAGGAAATTTTGAACTCTGAGTGAGGAAAGGTAATACTTAGCTGTAACTGAATTACCGGGTACATTGACTCAACTATATAGAATTTGTTAAATTTAATAGTTTTACTGCATTCTCCTGTCAGTCAGGTGTCCAGTATTAACTTACCTGCTGTGCTACAAAATGGTCACACATATGCTAATTTAGTCTATTCTTTGTTGACTAGCTTTTGAGGACACTGGTTTCTTGTGACAGTACAGTATGTTCTTATGCCGGTGGAACTCAATTGCAGTAACATCATAGGTATCTTGGAGATCAAAGGAAGCAAATTACCTGTGTATTTTCACCTGAAAAAAGTCCTTAAAAAGAGTTCTCGGCAACAGTCAAATGACCATTTTATTTGGAAATACTGTAAAGAATGCCATCCCAGTCTGAATGTTTATTATTCAAATGAACCTAATGTGTTGCAGGAAGTACTGCATCTAGTAAACATCACACCCAAACCACACTTCTGCAATGCATATAAAAGGTTTTGCCATTGGGGCACCTAGGTGGCTCAGTCCAAGCATCTGCCTTCAGCTCAGGACATGATCCCAGGGTCCTAGGATCAAGCCCCACATTGGGCTCATCCTGCTCAGCAATACTTGACCACCCCACCCTCCTTGTGCTCACTCACTCATTCAGATAAATAAGTAAAATCTTTAAAAAAAAAAAAAAAAGATTTGTTGGGTTATGGACATATGGACATTGGGGAGGGTAGGTGATATGATGAGTGCTGTGAAGTATGTAAGCCTGACGATTCACAGATCTGTACCCTGGGGCAAATAATATATTCTATGTTAATAGAAACCATTTTAAAAAATTAATAAAAATTAAAGATTTTGCCATTACAGATAGGCAGTCTGAAATTACTGAAAGTATGTATGTATTTGTAAATATGTTTTTATTATATATTAAGACCGTTTTGTTAGGAGAGTAGATAAGGCGAATATTAAAAAAAAAAGCTGGGGAAATTTGGTGAGAGGAAGATACAGAAAAATAGAAATACAAAGGGAACTAGACTAGGTGAATGGACCTACTCTCTGTTTAGACTGTGAATGATAGAGATAGAGCACTTCATATCACAAAGCCCCTTGAAGTGATTTTTTTTACTCACTCTTGTACCTACCTTTTGCCACTTATTTGCCTTAAACTTCCAGAAGACATACTTAACAGTGAGGTAGTACTAGCACCCACCAGAAGAAAAATTACTCTCTGGACCATATAAGTGATTAAAATGGCAATATTTCTAGAATATAGGTAAAGCAAAGCAAACCAAAGACCTCATACTTGTCCTGTGTTACAAATAAATATAATGATACTCTAATAGCCACCATGTAATATTAAGTTATTTGCAGAGTGCTTTGTCTGCATTTTCTTATTTAATTCTCATAACATTTGGTTTAAAAAAGACACCATGAAAGATTGTTTTGACAGATAAGGTAAATGAGAATTGAAGAAATTTAAGTAATATGCCCAGGTTAACCAAGCTAGTAAATGGCAGAGCCAAGATTTGTCTTTAGGTGTTTGATTTCATAAACCACTCTCATTCCACGTCATGAACAGGAGTTTTTTGTTTTGTTTTTTTTAAAGACTGACAGGGTAGAGAAATGGAGTTTCAATTTTTTTTTTAGTGACTTAACACAAACCTATTGTCAAAAGACAATAGAACCACAGTAACCATAGTCCAGCTCATGCTATGCAAATTACACCTGTTACTTGACCTGATGAATTTGTGTCTTTTTGTTCACTTCTGTACTTTTCTACCATGTAGAGTAATATCTCGCTCTTAGTGGGAGCATATAAATATTTGTTGGATAAATGACTAGGGAATGAAAAAAATTTGAACGTCTTATAAAAGATCTAGAGCTGTGCATGTGATGATAAGAGTTTATATAGAAAGAGCTTGTAGTTATTCTCTCTCCAGAAGATGAAATTAAGATCAGATTAAGGATTATCAGCTTGAGCTGAAAGTCACTGGCAAGATTTGAGTCTCTAAATGGCAGGAAAAGAAGAGCATCCAAAATCTAGACAGGAAATAAAGTGTTAACAGACAGAATCCAGGTGAACCAGTTCCCCTTCACGTTGGCATTAGCAAACTGGCAGAAGAGGGGTCTGAATCATGGTGAGGGGGAGTTACAGTATTGTCTTGGGATTTAACTCTTGTCACCCAGTACATTAGGGTTCTTCAGTGCTTTTAACTAGTTTCTAAGGTGTAACACAAAAGATAAGGAGATCAAAACATAGATGCCGGGCCACTTTGAGTTACTCATGTAAGAAGTCCTTTATTTAGGGGTGCCTGGGTGGCTCAGTGGGTTGAAGCCTTTGGCTCGGGTCATGATCTTGGGGTCCTGGGATCAAGCCCTGTGTGGGGCTCTCTGCTCGGCAGGGAGCCTGCTTCCCCACCCCCACCTCTGCCTACCTCTCTGCCTACTTGTGATCTCCGTCTGTCAAATAAATAAATGAAATCTTTTTTTAAAAATCATTTATTTAGATCATTATAAGACTTCTTTACCTTTGATAGAGAACGTTGCTCATTATTTTTTTTAATGATTTGTTATTCAGGAAGAAACCATCATATTAATACCAAAGCCAGGTATTTGTTTGCTGGTTTTGCTTAAAATGAAAGATGAATTCAGCACCTCCTTTGGCTCCTAGACTTTGACTCAAAATATTAAGACTTCTTTAAAATAAGACTTGGAGATTCTCTGCAGTTAGTCCTAAAAGTGCTGTATGCTGTTAATTCTTGTTTTCATTCCAAATACTCATTTTTATAAGGATATTTTTCGACCAGATTTATGGATAATTATTTATTCCCTGTCTAGAATTAGATAATTATTCTAAAATAGTGGACTCTGTGTGTGTGTGTGTGTGTGTGTGTGTGTACACATACATTATAAATACTGGGTTTTTTTTTCAAGCATTGAAAACTCTTAAATGCACTTTTACTACTGATATTTATGAAACTAGAAAAATAGATTTTTGAATTTGAAATCAGATATTCTGAGGTTAATTTTCTTTGGAAGCAAGATGGATTGGATGATGTTTCTGTATAGGTTTTTCTAATGGATTTTTAAGTTTATAAAAATTGTCATTACCTTTTAGCTAATATGGAAAGTTACCAGAATTAGTATACTTAAAACTTCTGTTGTTGCGAGATCTAGGCAAAACAATGTTTTCAAAGTCTAATGTGAATTAAAATAAATTTAAGATTTTAAAAAGCCTATAACTTTATATTAACACTCTTACAAAAGCTGTGGTTTTCCACAGTTTTGGGCCTAAAGGTAATATTCTTACCTTTAATATAGTAATTTAATATTTTTATCTTTATTTTTAAAGCAGTAATTTTCCGGTATTGAGCTCTTTGCTTCATCAGTAATTTAGGACATTCACTATTGGTTCCATTGTGTATGTGCATGTTTTATGTGTCTAAATTGGTATGTTTTGCGTGTTATTTTTGTTGCTTCTTCCTTTGGTGTTTTTTGGTCCTGGTTTGTGTTTATGTTAAAGTTTTTGGTATTACTTTATAGTTTTATTGCAGTGGGGTTAGAGAATAGGTTCTATAAGATTTTCAACTTCAGGAGGTACTGAGGTTTTCTTTAGTCTATTACATTCAAGTTTTGTTAATCATTGTAAGTTAAAGGTGTAGTTTCCATAAAGTTTGAATTTCAAAAAAATTCGGTATGTATTAATTCAGTCTTACTGATTGTTAATCATGCCTTCTATAGTCTTGCCTGCCGAAGCCTGATATTATATTGGTCTCTCACTACGGTGCCATTTTGTCAGTTGATTCTTGCTATTCTTTGGTAGATTCATGACTAACATACATAATTTTTAAATGTAAAATGAACATCTCTTTCACATATACTCTTTGCCTTGAATTCAACTTTGTCATGTAGTACTTACTCAGAAATTTTTTAGATATATGTGCCTGATATATTTTTGCCCATTTGTTTATATTTTTCACATTTTCTCACAGTATTTTGTTTTTAGGTGTGTCTCTCATTGGATTTTTGTTTGCTTTTCTTTTACCAATGTTACTTAACAAAACCCAAATTCATTCTTCATGTTTAAATTTGATAGTTAAACCTATTCACATTTGTTAACATAACTGATCAGTTTAAATTTTCTTTTTAGACTTTGAATTTATTTTGTTTCAACTTATTCTCATTTTGCTTTTTTTTTTTTTTTAGTCATAGGAATTAATTTTCTTGGCTTCCTTTTCTTCCATGACTTGAAAGATACTTTTTTTGTTGTTGTTCTACCAGAACTTAAATTTCATCAGAAAAAAAGTGTTTGAGTCTAAATTTTTGCTAAGCAGTAGCCTTTTTTGTTTTTGTTTTTCAAAACAAAAATCTGTGTTGCTATAATTGAGTAGAAAAGTAATGGATTTTTAAATTTTAAAAAATATAACATTATTATAATTCAGAAAATGAGAGTATTCTCATGGTCCTTGTCTCTAAAGATGACAACTAATAAATTTATTGTATATATTCTTTGAAATTTTTTATGATTATAGATAAACATATTTTTCTAGGCTTTGAAGTAAGTAGGATCATTCCTTTATTCACTCAACAGAAATGGTCATCCCCGCATGTCAGCAGTACAGATTACCTTCATTGTTCCTCAGTTTCCTTGTAAGGGAATAGTAGTACTAATTTCCTAAAGCTTTTGTAATAGTTAAGTGAATTAATACCTGGAATGTACTTGTAACATTGCCTGGTCACATGGTAAGCATTCAAGAACTATGTTATTTTCATCTTAAATGATTCTGCATAGTATTTCATGGAGGATATGCTAGCATTTATTTTAAAGTCTTCCATGTACAGTATTTAGTTGTGATTGTGTCATTTATAAGGCTCAAATTGGATAGAATCTAGTCGATTTTTATTTCCTCACCTACTTTCTATTTTATATAAATGTGTGATTGTATGTGTGTGTTAAATTCTATCTTCTCTCTTAAGACTTCTAACATCTGCATTATCTAGTTTTTAACCATATTTGCTTAAATAAGGACTTAATTGGCTTTTCATCATTAATTCTTTGATGCCCAAACTCCCTGATCTTGTGTTCTCATTTTGAATTCATTTCTTCTATTTCACTAAAGCAGCAGTTCTCAAAGTACTGTAGTTCTCATAGATCTTGGCGGCGGGGGGTGGGGGTGGTTGGGACCCTCTTCAAGACATCCGTGAGGTCAGAATTATTTTCATAGGAATATTAAGACTTTCTTTGCTCTCTTCACTATGATGACACTTCTACTGATGGTGCAGAAGCAGAGGTAAGTAAAGCCACTGTTAAAATCAAGGCAGCAGCACCAAACTACGTGACTGCTAGTCATTGTGAACTTCATTTACCCCAACACATGCACAATTAAATATATGCCAGTTTCCCTTCAGAATGCCCTTGATGAAATGCTAAACAGTGCACTTTCATTAGCTCTTGGTTATGGTGTACACTTCTTTCATATTCTGTGTGAAGAAATGGGAAGTATGCGTAAAGCACTTTTGCAGTTGGAGCTGCAACCTGAACTCGCTGCCTATTTGATGGAGCAAAACCCTGCAGATTATAAATTCGGTTACTCCATCTTGGATATTTGGCAGGTATTTTCTTGCAAGTGAAGTTAGTGAGCCGAAGAAAAAAGTCAAAATTGGAACATTTGCATCTGCCGTTTTGAGCTTGACAGCGTCCCAGAACTTAATGGCTTTACTGATGAGATTGGAAGTGTTATCAATGAATGTGATTGTTTTGATACTGAAGAAAGAAGTGTGTGAACATTTAGAAGATCTGTGAAACTCAGTAAACCGGTACTTTCTAAACAACCAGTTCATTACAAAATCATGCATATTTATAAAAGATCCATTCAAAGTGTAAATAGACTGATGGGTTTTAATGTAACAGTATGAAGTTCATTGCTACAGTGACAGATTCCACATTGTAAGTGACCTTTAACAAGCTACCACTTGTTGAGTTTTAGTGTAGAGTCAAAGAAAATCCATAATTAACTAAAAAGGCTGTTAAAAACATGTTAAATCTGGGGTGCCTGGGTGGCTAAGATGGTTAAACTTTTGCCTTCAGTTCCTTCAGCTCAGTCATGATCTCAGGATCCTGGGATTCAGACCCTACATCCTGCTCCTTGCTCAGCTGGGAGCCTGCTTCTCCCTGTCGCTCTCCCTCTCTTTTTTTAAAAAAGGTTAAATTTTTTACTTGTTCAACTACATATCTGTGGGAGGCCACATTTTCTTCATATATTTTGCCCAAAACGGTATGTCAGAACAAATTGAATGTGATAGCAGATATGAGAAGTAAGCTGTCCCCTATTAAAGCAGACATTAAAAAGAATTGCCAAAAAAAAAAAAAAAGTGTAATGCAGTGTCACCCTTTACATTTTGGGGGAGAAGGGAAGAGGAATATAGTTATTTTTCATTTTTAAAAATCCCATTTATGTTAGCATGCAGGGTTTCTTTTTGTGATTTCTAAGTGAATTACTTTTTAAATTTTATTTATTTATTTGACAGAGAGACACGGCGCGAGAGGGAACAGAAGCAGGGGGAGTGGGAGAGTGAGGAGCAGGCTTCCTGCCTAGTAGGGAGCCCGATGCGGGGCCCAGTCCCAGAACCCTGGGACCATGACCTAGCCAAAGGCAGACGCTTAACGACTAAGCCACCCAGGTGCCCAATTAATAAATAGTTAAAAGGCTGTCTGTCTTAACAAATACCCATAGATGGAACCATTATAAACAGAAATAACTTTGGGATGCTGAGACTAAATGTTGGAGAATTTACTGCATTAGAAGACCTAAGATACTGCTCACCTCCTCCTCCCCTCATGGGAGCATCAGTGGTGTATTTTCTGATTTGCTGGTGCCCAAGACTGCCTGCCTTTGCCTTTATATATGAATGTTGATTTGCTTGGTGTGGAATGCATGAGTCATAATTTGTTCTCTCTCAGCTGCAGATCAGAAAGTGTGTAGACTTTCTGCCTACCTCCAACATATTTACGGACACCTCATACATCCCCCCAGCAGTGTCAGTGTCAGTAACTCTCCTCAGAGGCTTAGACGTGATCCCCAAGTCCTCTCCAGAAAGCATTACTATAGATAGTTTCTGTCTCTTGTCCTCTGGAATTCAGTGTTGGAGAAAGAGACTAGGCTAATTTAATTTTCGTTAGAGTTAACATATCTTTTGCTTTTTTTTTTTTTAAATCCTTGGAAAACAGAAATTGCAAAACTAGACTAATGGGCACTGGGGGCGGGTGGTTCTATTGAATTTTGTCAGTGGGCTTTTAGGATCTGCAGGTTCAGGTCTTTTTTTTTTTTAACTCAAAAAGTTTGCTTTTATAACTTTCAGTTCCCTTTGTTTTGACAATGTATTATTTATAGATTTTAGCTTTACTATCATTATATCATGTAAATCATTTTTATTTGTTTATCAAACCTCGGTATTCTGGGAGAATTTCTTAAGCTTATAGTCAGTTCTTTATTTAAGTTTTCTTAATTTAGGCTTGGTACCGTTACCCAACTCTGACTTTGGTGCAGATTTTAATCTTGCAATTTCAGTTGTTTTTTTTTTTTTTTTTTTTTTTTTTTTAAGATTTTATTTATTTATTTGACAGAGAGAAATCACAAGTAGATGGAGAGGCAGGCAGAGAGAGAGAGAGAGGGAAGCAGGCTCCCTGCTGAGCAGAGAGCCCGATGCGGGACTCAATCCCAGGACCCTGAGATCATGACCTGAGCCGAAGGCAGCGGCTTAACCCACTGAGCCATCCAGGCGCCCCTTGCAATTTCAGTTTTAATTCTCCTGTCATATTTCACTTTCTCTACCAGTTTCCTATTCCCAAAAGCCTGGATCTCCGTTTGTTCGCTTTGCATATTTGCTTATTTTCCTCTTAAGATACTTTTTTCATAGAAACCATGTCTTTTGGATTCTATCTTGATCACTCTGTGAATGCTTTCTACAATTTTCTTGAGTTTTCAGTATGATTTTATTTCCTTTGTTATAGTTTTCTTGTAGTTTTCATATACCCTGATACTGGTTTTTTTTCTCTAAGTTACCCTTTAAAGGGGAAAGCTGTCCAGATTGAGGGTATGCAAACATGCCTAGAGTGGAGCTTGACATAATAACCCTGGGGCTTGATCTTATAACCCTGGGATCATGACCTGCACCGAAATCAAGAGTCAGATGCTTAACCAACTGAGCCACCCAGGTGTCCCCATTCTGAGCTTTTTGAGTTGTCTTTTTCTGTTCGTTTTCACAGAAGTTGAAGCAGACATATTAGGAATGTGACCTGGAGAATGTATCAGTTAACACTGGAAGACAGTGTGCTTTCTGTTTTAGTTTGTGGACACAGTTTAGATGAAGTGAGAACTTCTAAACATTTAGTATTAGCATTAGGATTTAATGTGTTCCTACTAGTTTTAATTTATTTAACATCATTATTACATTATTAACATATGAAATACCCTATTCAGTTTCTGAACTAGAATTGATGGCACACTCACCCATCTCCCATGAGAATACTATGAGCAGGTCTTGCCTTCAGTGAATTTTGCCATTTTCTCTTCCCCAACTTTTTTTTTCTATCTTATAACCTGATTTCAGAGATGTTAAAATACAGGAAAATGCATGCTTTGGAATAAATGAAATATATGATATGGTTATGTTCTATAAAATAAGAACTTTAGTGGTACAGGGTATTTGGTATTAAACTACATTTCCAGAATTAGAGTAATAAGGTAAACTCCGGCACATCTGCTCAAGAATGGTAGCAAGATAAGATACCTTAGGGTTAAGGAAGTGTTATTTACTTTCATAGCAAAAAATTAAACAGAAGGACAGCGAGGTAGTAATAATTGTTGTGTTTTAGATGGCAGGACTCAGTAGAAGAAAGATCTCTTCTTTCCAAATCTTAATGAATGTGTTACTTTTTAAGTATTTTTGTGGTGGCTGTGGGGTTGTCTGTGACACTTATGAAGGGATCAGTTAGATTATTTATAGACTTTATTAATTATGCTATGCTAATTTCCCTTTTTTTGCAGTTCCTAGACTACTATTAGATAAAGGAAATCTCCATCATTCCATTGAAATTTTTATGTTTTAATGTTATGCTTTGGGGAGTGATGGTAAAGGATGGTGGGATAAGAATGTCGTGAACTAGATTCAAGACTACGTGAATGGCCGTATCCAAATACTCTGCCTATTTCTTTATGTAGTGAGCTAAAGGAAGTTTCCTGAGTACTGGCGGGCCTCCTTCCTCATCTTTTCTCATTTTCTAATAAATGTCTTAGGTCACCATAATGAAGATAGGTGAGGTACAACTAGAGGGAGGTTGGGGATCAGAACTAACAAATTCCTTTTAATAAGAACCTAGAAAGAACTTGGTAGCCTAGAAAAATAAAATGGCCATTTTAAGTTGAAATTGAATAGCAATTAATGTAATGGCCCAGCATGTATGCTCAGAAAATCTGTAACTGAAGTTCGGGGTAACAGCAAATCATATAAAAAGATTTCATTTTAGTTATAATTTGATGTGGCTGCTAAACATAATGGGTAGTCCAACATGAAACCAGGGACTGCTTGTTCCATGTGTCCCCAAGGGGTAGAACCAGAACTGTAAAGTGGGAATGAGCTGATCAGTAAGATCTTGAGTTTCCTTTCATTAGAGAGGTTCAATTTTAGGTTGGACATAACACAAACAAGGATTTAAACGGTGTGAGGAGTTGGATTAGATGACATTCAGAGTCCTTTCTAACACTGAGACTCTGTGACTTTCAGACCCACTGATGATATTTTTAAACTACCTCTTTGTGGAGTAAGAGTTGTTATGGTAAGCAGCAGGTTCCATAGTGTGACAAAGATGCTGTAAATGACTGCACTAATTCATTAAATTGGACTGTTGGCACAAGTCACCCATAGACATCATAGGCGATATGTATATAAGTAAGGCACTCTCCTTTTTTTAATGGAGTTTTTATTGAAGTACATAAATAACAAATACCTAATTGAAAAAAGGTAAAATATAGTAAGAGACGTAAACTAAAAACTGTGAGGATTAAAAGAAGGGAATTCTATATCAAGAGTATCAAGGGGGGCAAAGAGTATCGGTAAAAGTTTCATGAGAGAAAATAGGTCTCGAAAAGTAAGTGGAATTTCAGCAGATCAGGACATGAAAGGAAGTGGGGTAACCCTGGCAAAGAAAGGCAACAACATGAAGTTTCCCGGAAGCAGGAGAGCACTGATGTGTTGGGAACAGTGTAGTATGAGGTAAAATGGTCAGAAAGGCAAGTTGGGGTTGAAGTGAAGAGGACTTGAATGTCATGATGAGGATTTTCTATTCAACAGAAGGTAGCAGTTGAAATTTTTTGAGTGAAGAAGCATGAGCAGTCTTACTTTTTAGGAACATTGATGTACTTGATCGACATTTGCTGAATTGCTGAAGGTGGAGAAATTGAGTGGAAAGGCATCAAAGAACCATTGAGGACTCTGTTAATAAAAGCGTTTGGCATTATTGAGTGCTCACTATGTGTCAGGCACCTTAACGTTATTTCAGTGTAACCTCACAACTATGTCGTGTGGTAGGTACTTTCCAAATTAATACTTCCCGGATTCCCAGGAGGAAATTCCTATGAGAAATCCATACACCATAATTAATTTCTGCAGGCATATTCTCTTATGTGCATGTATGCTGTGTTCACCCACATTCTCCAAAATCACCTTAGTGAATATTGTTACGTCTTAATATAGCATTTTATAACTATTATAACCAGCAGTCACAAATTATTGAGGTTTAAAAGTACCATATTAGGTATTGTGGTAGAAATAAAAGAAGTACAAGATATAGTATCTGACTTCTAAGGTAGGCACACCTATCTTAGGTATTTATGGTATAAATTTAGGTATAAATTCTACTTTTTTGTACCATTCGCATGCCCAGCACAACATGGCTGCTCAGTAAATAGTAATTGATTTATTGATATTAAAAGTAGAACTAGGCCATTACACCAATAATTTTCTAGTCAGATAAGAATTTATCAGTATGGCTCAGGCTCTTAGTTATTCAGAACAGTGATACTTGAGAAATGAAGCATGATTAGCCTTCACAAATGCCAGTAATGTTATTTAATTTTCAAAAACCACCCACTGTCCAGCCCTAAAATGTCATGCTTCAACATAGGAATAAAGGATATTGCTTGCAGTTTACTTGGTTCTCCTCTTAACATAGACCTCACTGATTTATAGATATAAACTAGTCATGCATTATCACATCTTTTTTTTTTCTTTTAGTTCTATGAATAGTTTTGATTAGGACCAGGGAAGAATTGGAGCAGGTAGTCTACGGTTGTTGGAATATGGAATAATCTTAGAACTCTTCTTGGGTTCCATTCAATTTGGAATGTCACATAGACTTTCTCCTCCCACCGTAGTCTAAACCCCCTTACTTGAGAGGCACCAGGAGTCAACCTGTCCTAAAGCATTTCATAGTCACTATAGTGCTTCTGGATAGAATGTATTTAATTTGAACTGCTCACCAGAAAATATTGTGAAGTTGATTATCTCTTTCATATTACTTATCTGGAATATGCCGTGTTTAGAGAAAATAAGAATAGCTTAAAAACAACTTAGAAGAAAAATAAGTCAAAATATAATTGTAAGATAATAAAAATCTGTGTTGTACATTTAACAACCAACAGGCTTCATGTTGCAGTAAATGAGTAAAATGAAACTGGATAGATTATTCTTATTAAAAGGGAAAGGAAAAGCTAGGCAAGCCTTGATGTGATTACAAATTAGGTGTGTCAGTTTGCATTACTTCACCTGTGTATGAAGGTGTGTGAAGAGTTGTGTGTGTGTGTGCAGAGCTGTTATTTGTGACCTGCAAAATTACTTACACACGTATCATGATGAGAAACAGTCTCATAATCACAGTGTTACTGCATGGTAAAGTCTTTAAACACATGTAAACTTTATCCCTAAGGAAGCATTTGTTATTCAAAAAAATCTCTAGTCTAAGTATTTTGATATAGATATTATTACAGGACTGTATAGGTCTGGCTGAATTTAACACCTGTTTAAATTACATGTGATGAAAATCGGAAATTATAACCAAGATCCCCAAAATTTGTTTTAACCACCTGGTTGTCCTGGGTAAGTCAGGAGAAGTGACAGAGAAGCAGTAGTCAGTAATGTGGTGTAGCTGAAGCCAGGAGAGTGTGTGTTTAAAAAAGGAAGAAATGATTGACTTTGTCACTTCTGTGAGGTCACTTAAGGTGAGGACTGAGATAACCTTTGCATTTTGCAACATGGAAGTCATTGACCTCAGCGGAAAATGGTAATGGTTTAGTGTTGAGGGTGGAGGTCAAATTAGAACAGAAGGTAAGAAATTGGAGATAGCAAATATGGACTGTGTTTTTGGAAAGCTTAGCTGTGAGAGGGAGGAGGCGAACAGTAAGTGAAACGTCTTAAAGGAGGGTCGAAGGAGAGCAAATCGTGTTGTATTTTGCTTGTTTAGTGGAAGAGTTGTGGATGGCACATACTGATGAAAAGGAGACAGTCCAGCGGGAGAGGTTGAAAACACAGACAAGGGCGCCTGGGTGGCTCAGTGGGTTAAAGCCTTTGCCTTCCGCTCGGGTCATGATCCCAGGGTCCTGGGATTGAGCCCCGCATCGGGCTCTCTGCTCAGCGGAAAGCCTACTTCCCCCTCTCTCTCTGCCTGCCTCTCTGCCTACTTGTGATCTCTCTCTGTGTCAAATAAATAAATGAAAATCTTTAAAAAGAAAGAAAAGAAAACATAGACAAGAAAAGGGATAAATAAGGGATTAAATTTTCTAAGAAAACAAGAAAGGATAATATCCAAAACACTGGTGAGAGTTTGGCTTCAGATAGGAGGAGAGATTTGTCAGTTGTAGGAAGGTGTAGTGGAGGGAAGCTCCTGGGGGAGTGGCTGTCTGCAGGTGTCTTCTGTGTGAGGGTGTGATCAGGTTATCTGCTGAGAATGAAAGGGAACGAGGAGATAGAGAAGTAGAAAGTCGATTTAAAAAAGTGGAAGAAACTTAAAATAGTCTCTGTGGAAAGTGGAAAAGCAAGAGAAAAAGGAAAACATGGTGAGATTGTCATGTAATGCTCAGGGACCCCTTGAGATAGTAGATCTTTTTTTAATCCCAGAATCTGGGGGACTGAAAATTAGGGTTAGATTTTTCTTTGTAGCCAGTAATGTTTCATTAAGTTAGAATCAATATTGCAGAACAGGTGTCTAACTTCCTTTCTGGTGATGTCACTAACGCGTAGAGTATGGGTAGAGGGTAGGGAGAAAGGAACTAGATAGAGCACTATCTTCCTTCCATATTTTTATCACGTCTGCTGCAGTTAAACCTGTCAAGACTGTTGGGAAGAAAATGGTGAAATTCTCTCTACTTCGCTGAACACACCATTGATCTCAAGTTACTGCTGCTGTTACTAGATAGTTAGCTAATCCCTGTTTGCTTGAAATGGAAGGTGTCCTGTATGACCTGCTTCCAAATCCATTACTTGAGCAACCTCACCATTTCTTCAACCAGAAGCTTTATCATATCAATATTTACCTTATGTCAGAAACTGTACTAGGCCTTGGAGATCCAAAAGTAAGTAACAGCATCCGGGTACCTACCTGACCTGTGTTCATAGCGGATACTGATATAGGCAGTTTGAGTACAATGTGATAAGTGTTAATGACAGAAATGCAGGGTGCTTTGGGCACACCTGTGAGGTTCACATTACTCAGAGCTGAGCTGAGGTGGTTAGAGATGACTTTCCACAGGAAGTTGTATTAAAGCCTGCTTCTAAAGGATTGCTAAGAGTTAACTAAACAAAGAAGGGGAGGGGAGGGGTGTGCTGGAGGAGGAATGCTGTGGGAATTGAAGTTGGAAGGGCAGTCACCAGATAGATGACTCCAGATCTTCTAAACTGTGTTGTTTAGACATTATCCTCTAGGAGTGATGAATAGCCTTCAGAGGACTTTTTTTTTTTTAATTAACATATAATGTATTATTTGTTTCAGGGGTACAGGTATGTGATTCCTCAGCCTTCCACAATTCACAGCACTCATCATAGCACATACCCTCCCCAGTGACCATCATCCAGCCACCCTAGCCCTCCCCATCCTCCCCACCCCACCCCCAGGCCCAGCAGCCCTCAGTTTGTTTCCTAAGATTAAGAGTCTCTTGGGGTGCCTGGGTGGCTCAGTGGGTTAAGCCTCGGCCTTCAGCTCAGGTCATGATCTCAGGGTCCTGGGATCGCCCCGCATCGGGCTCTCTGCTCAGCAGGGAGCCTGCTTCCTCCTCTCTATCTCTGCCTGCCTCTCTGCCTACTTGTAATCTCTCTCTGTCAAATAAATAAATAAAATCTTTAAAAAAAAAAAAAAAAGGAGTCTCTTACCGTTTGACTCCCTCTCCTCCCCCGTCCCATCTTGTTTCATTTTTTCCCTTTTTCCCCCACAAATCTCCACCCTGCCTCTCAAATTCGGAGGACTTTTTAAAAGGGAATGATGTGATCACATTTTGTGTGTAGCAGGTTCTCTGCAGAGTAAAAAATGGAGTAGGCAAAATAGTGCTAGAAGTTGCAATCTTGATAAGGATGTTTTTTCCAGCAATTGAGACAACTGTTTTGATCTCTGAAGACTACCCAACAGGTAGGGGTCACCTTGATCCTCTCTCATCATGCTTTAAAACTGGTTCCATGTAGTTAGTTGAGGTATAGGATATAGAAGGCAAGAGGGAGCTGTGAAGGAGCTTGACTCAACTAGGTATTGCTCTTTAAGTCTCCCATGAAGATTGATAGCCCTGCTCTCATCCTGTCTCAAATATTGCCTTGCTAGCCATTTTGTAGGAATAGAGCCACAGAGATTTGATTTCAGGAAAATCTGTTATTGAGGTATATTGAAAGTTTTGACATGTATATACCTGTGAAATCATCACCACAATGAAGATAAGGAGCAGATCCATTACCCTCTTGCTCTTTTGTAATCCCTCCCTCCTCTTGTCCCTCCCCTTCCCTTCCTTTCCCTCCCCTTCCCTCCAGAAACCACTGATCCACTTGCTTTCACTATAGTGATAAAGCCTGGGTGGCTCTGTGGGTTAAACCTCTGCCTTCGGCTTAAGTCATGATCTCAGGGTTGTGGAATCGAGTCCCACATCGGGCCCTCTGCTCAGCAGGGAGGCTGCTTCCCCCTCTCTCTTTGCCTACTTGGTGATTTCTGTCTGTCAAATAAATAAAATCATTTTTAAAAAATTATAATTTTACGGTAATGCTATACCTTCTTGATTACTTCAGTTTCTAATAATTCTTGAAGTCATGTAGTACCAGCCTTCCGAATTGTTCTTTTTAAAGTGGTTTTGGCTAGTCTAGATTCTCTACATTTTCAGATCAAATTTAGGTCAGTGTGTCAGTTTCCAAAAAAAGCCTGCTGTGGTTTTGACTGGTCTTGGGTTGAATCTACACGTCAACTTTGGGGAGAATCAACATCTTTACAGTCCTGAGTGTTCCAGCCAACAAACATGATATATCTCTCCATATCTTTAGGTGCTCTCTAATTTCAGAACTTTTTAGCAGTTTTGGTGTATAGGTATTTCACATTTTTGTTAATTTATCACTAAGTATTTTATATCTTTGGATTCTCTTGTAAATAATACTGATTTTAGTTTTGATTTGCAGATACTCATTGCTAGTATATAAAAATGCAGTTGATTTTATATATTGTTTTGTCCTGAAATACCACTAAAGTTACTTACTAATTCTAATAGCCTTTTGGTAGCTTCCATAGAATTTTCTACATAAATGATAATGTCACCTCCAAATAGAGAGTTTTGCTTCTTTTTTTTTTTTCAAAATGGATTTTTGTGTGTGTTGTTTTTGGTTTTTGTTTTTTCTTTCCTAATTGCACTGGTTATGTTGAGTAGAATTGGTAAGAACAGATATGTCTTGTTCCTGATTTTTAGGAGCAAAGCATTGAATATGTCCCCAATGAAATATGATCATTGTTTTTTTGTTTGTTTGTTTGTTTTGTTTTGGGTGAAAGCCCCTTATTACACCAAGGAAGTTTTCTTCTTTTCCTAGTTTGCTGAGCTTTTATCAGGAAAGAGATTTAGTGTTTTGTCAGGTACTTTTTCATTTACTAAGATGATCATATGGTTTTTTCTGGTTTGTTGAAATGATGATTTATGTTGACTGACTTTTCAGATATTTAACCAACTGTGTATTCCTGGGATAAACTCCTTTTGATCATGGTTATAGTCTTTTTTTTATATCTTTGGATTCAGTTTGCTAAAATTTTGTTTAGAATTTGTGTTCATGAGGGAAGAATGCCTGTAGCATTCTTTTGTTTTGTTTTGTTGTAGTGATCTTCTGTATCATCATTGTCGCATTTTGAAGAGTAATGCTGACCTCATAAAATGAGTGGAAATCTTCCCATCTTCTGGAAGAAGATTGGTATTACTCTTTTTCTTAAATGTTTGGTAGAATTTACCAGTGTAGCCCTCTAGGGCCTGGGAGTTTCTTTGTGGAAAGATTATCAGTAAAGTCTGATATTAGCACTTTGTGTATTCACTCTTTTTTTTTTTTTTAAAGATTTTGTTTATTTATTTGACAGAGACACTGTGAGAGAGGGAACACAAGCAAGGGGACTGGGAGAGGGAGAAGCAGGCTTCCTGTGCTGCTGGATCTCAGGACCCTGGGATCATGACCTGAGCCCAAGGCACTTAATGACTGAGTCACCCGCGCGCCCCCAGTCTTTATTTTTCTGATCACCCTGGTTAGATATATATCAATTATATTGACCTTAGAGAATCAGCTTTTGATTTCTATTACTTTTTTGTTTTCCATTTCGTTTGTTCCTGCTTTTTTATTTTTCCCTCTGGCTTACTTTGAATTTAATTTTCCTTTTTATAAAAATAAAGTTTATTTTTTGGAGCATACTTAGGTTCACAGCAAAATTGAGCAGAAGGTACAGGGATTTCCATAAACCTTTCTTCTTCTCCCTAGTTTTAAGTTTTTATTTAAATTCCAGTTAACATACAGTGTAATATTTCACATGTACAGTATAGTAATTCAGCATTTCCGTGTATCACCCTGTGTTCATTCCAAGTGTGGTTCTTAATCCCCATCACCTGCTTCATCATTCCCCCCACCTCTGCTCTGGTAACCATCAGTTTGTTCTCTGTAGTTAAGTCCGTTTTTTGGTTTGCCCCCCTCCCCTTTTTTTTTTTAACCTGTGCTCATTGTTTGCTTGCTTGCTTGCTTGCTTGTTTCTTAAATGCAAATGAGTGAAATCATACGGTATTTTTCTTTCTCCAGCTAGTTTATTTCACTTAGCATAATACTCTCTGGGTTGGGTGTGTGTGTGTGTGTGTGTGTGTGTGTGAGAGAGAGAGAGAGAAATACTCTCTAGTTTAAGGTGAAAGTACAAAAATCATTATTTTGAGGCCTTCCTACTTTACCAGTACAGATCTTTTAGTATTACAAATTTCTCTTTGAATATAGCTTTTGCTAAGGCTCCACAGAAGAGGATCTTTTTTTTCCTGTCCATCATACAAAGCCTTTCTGATATTGTCATCTTTTGTCTGCTAAAATAAGAGTTGTAAAGATATGTCTGCAGGGATAAAGGATGAAGTTTAAACTTCTGACTCCATTTCATATGCATTTCCATAATTAGACTAAGTGGGAAGATGCCACTTACTTTGATTCAAGAATGTATCTTTTTGACGAAGTCCTCTTATTGATTACCTACTACAAGCAGTACTTTCTTTTCATGAAAAAAGCACCTATCCAGTTAATGTTCTCTAGCTAATATTAGTAGTGGAAAGGAAATACTAATAATATAAGGAAAAATATATTTGAGAGTCACTGAAGCAGTATTTCCATTTGCCTCAGAGCCTCTCATTTGTGCAGTTGTGAGTAAAGGCTAAAGTGGCATATCAAGTTGCCCTTACTATTTAAATTTGTTTCCAAATACCAAGTATATAACATTAAGTCATACCTTTAAATCTCGAGCATTATGCAGAAACCTGCCTTTACTCAGTTTGGATGATCTTTTAGTGCTAGTATAAACCAACATCAGGGTCCACAGAAATAGTAGCTGACCTTTATTAAACATTTTATACTGTGTCAGAAACTATGTTAAACTGCACCAAGTGGCTTAATGATGCACTAAAACCTTGTGAGGTCTAAGCATTTTTATTCCCATTTTATAGATAAGGAAATGGATTTGGAAAATAACCAGTCTAAGGTCCCATACTACAAATAAGTAGTAGAGTTGAAGCTTCAACCCCATCTCCAGTGACTTTAAGCATGTTGTATACCTTTCTTCTGTACCCATATAGAGTGTGTTTGAAAGAACAGCTTTTAATGGCCATGGAATGATAGGGTTCTGAACATCTTGATTCAGAATATGGTTTGATAAGTAGTTGACCATACCAGGGTAAGTTGAGAAAATAAATTCCTTCAGACATGTTGCCACTCTGAAAATCTGAACTTTGTTTAAGAAAGATGGGCAGTGGGACGCCTGGGTGGCTCAGTTGGTTGGATGACTGCCTTCGGCTCAGGTCATGATCCTGGAGTCTCAGGATCGAGTCCCGCATTGGGCTCCCAGCTCCACGGGGAGTCTACTTCTCTCTCTGACCTTCTCCTCGCTCATGTTCTCTCTCACTGTCTCTCTCTCTCTCAAATAAATAAATAAAATCTTAAAAATAAGAACTTCAGAAAACTTAAAAAAATTGTTGAAGAAAGATGGGCAGATACTGAGTTGGAGGCAACGTGAGTTTAGATCTCACTTGTTAACTAAGCCACAGTAAATTAATTAGTTAACCTGATTTAGCTTCAGGCTTTTCATTTATTAGATAGAGATTTTCTCCTTTAAGGTTGGTTTAAATATTAGAGATTGGGTGTCTAGCACAGTACCAAATCCATAGTAGCTGGTCAGCAAAGAGGCTGGTTGTATTTGTTACTCTTAGAATCTTCTCAGTGAATGAAAAGTTTTTTTGAGGCCTTCATGACCCACTCCCCATCCATCACCAAGATTAAGTCCTGGTCTTCTTCTTTTTTTTTTTTTAAATTTAATTTTATTATTTCAGCGTTCCAGGATTCATTGTTTATGTACCACATTTGGGCTCCATGCGATACGTGCCCTCCTTAATATCCACCACCAGGCTCACCTAGCCCCCCACCACCTTCCCCTCCAAAACTCTCAGTTTGTTTCTCAGAGTCCACAGTCTCTCATGGTTTTTCTCCCCCTCTGATTTCCCCCAACTCCCTTCTCCTCTCCTTCACCCAGTGTCCTCTGTGTTATTCCTTGCGCTCCACCAATAAGTGAAACCATATGATAATTGACTCTCTCTGCTTGACTTATTTCACTCAGCATAATCTCCAGTCCCATTCATGTTGATAAAGTTGGGTATTCATTATTTCTGATGGAGGCATAATATTCCATTGTATATATGGACCATATCTTCTTTATCCATTTGTCTGTTGAAGGGCATCTTGGCTCTTCCCACAGTTTGGCGACTGTGGTCATTGCTTCTATGAACATGGGGGTACAGATGGCCCTTCTTTTCACTGCATCTGTATCTTTGGGGTAGATACCCAGTAGTACAATAGCAGCATCATAGGGTAGCTCTATTTTTAATGTCTTAAGGAATCTCCACACTATTTTCCAAAGTAGCTGCACCAACTTGCATTCCCACCAATGGTGTAAGAGGGTTCCCCTTTCTCCACATCCTCTCCAACACTTGTTGTTTACTGTCTTATTAAATAAATTTTGACCATTCTGACTGATGTAAAGTGGTATCTCGTGTGGTTTTGATTTGAATCTCCCTGATGGCTAATGATGATTAACATTTTTTCATGTGTCTATTAGCCATTTGTATGTCTTCTTTGGAGAAGTGTCTGTTCACATCTTCTGCCCACTTTTTGACGTGACTATCTGTTTTGTGTGTGTTGAATTTGAGGAGTTCTTTATAGATCTTGGATATCACCCTTTGTCTGTACTGTCATTTTTTAATATCTTCTCCCATTCCATTGGTTGCCTCTTTGTTTTGTTGACTGTTTCCTTTGCTGTGCAGAAGCTTGTGATCTTGTTAAAGTCCCAAAAGTTCATTTTCTCTTTTGTTTCCTTTGCCTTTGGAGACGTGTCTTGAAAGAAGTTGTTGTTGTTGAAAAGGTTGCTGCCTATGTCCTCCTCTAGGGTTTTGATAGATTCCTGCCTCAACGTTGAGTTCTTTTTACCCATTTCAAGTTTATCTTTGTATATGGTGTAAGAGAACAGTCAAGTTTCATTCTTCTATACATAGCTGTCCAATTTTCCCAGCACCATTTATTGAAGAGACTGTTTTTTTTCCACTGTATATTTTTTCCTGCTTTGTCGAAGATTAGTTGACCATAGAGTTGTAGGTCTGTTTCTGGGCTCTCTACTGTGTTCCACTGGTCTGTGTGTGTGTTTTTGTGTCAGTACCATGCTGTCTTGGTGATCACAGCTTTGTAGTAAAGTTTGAAATCAGGCAATGTGATGCCCCTAGTTTTTTCTTTTTCAACATATCGTAGCAATTTGGGGTCTCTTTTGGTTCCATATAAATTTTAGGATTGTTTGTTCCAGCTC
This sequence comes from Mustela nigripes, assembly GCF_022355385.1. Classification (NCBI taxonomy): domain Eukaryota; kingdom Metazoa; phylum Chordata; class Mammalia; order Carnivora; family Mustelidae; genus Mustela; species Mustela nigripes. The sequence goes on from NC_081560.1 coordinate 16,976,898, forward strand.
TTTGAAAAATGCTGGTGGAATTTTGATTGGGATGGCATTGAAAGTATAGATTGCTGTTGGCAGTATAGACATTTTAACAATGTTTATTCTTCCGATGCATGATGCGTTTCCATCTTTTTAGGTCTTCTTCAATTTCTTTCATGAGTGTTCTGTAGTTCTCGTGTACAGATCCTTTACCTCTTTTGGTTAGGTATATTCCCAGGTATCTTATGGTTCTTGGTGCTATGGCAAATGGAATCGAGTCTCTAATTTCCCTTTCTGTATTTTCATTGTTAGTATATAAGAAAGCAACTGATTTCTGTGCATTGATTTTGTATCCTGCCACGTTACTGAATTGCTGCATGAGTTCGAGTAGTTTGGGGTGGAGTCTAAGTCCTGTTCTTCTGATAGTATTTGTACAGCACTGAGTTCCTTTCCTTTGTAACAGTTATGTTTTGATTTTTTTTTTTTTTTTGGTGTAAGTATTTTGTGTGTGTGTGGTTTTTGTTAACATTGTTTAATTATGTTACTTTTTGATTAATATCTTCCTCCCCACACAAGATGGTTAGTTCCATCCAATCAGAAGCCATGTCTGATTTTGTTCACCTTTGTCTCTGTGCACGGTGCCTGCCATATAGTGGGGCTTTAGTAAATGTTAAATGAAGGAAATGATTCTTAGTAGCAATACTAACTACCTTGTGATAATGATGTCTGCTTCCTTCAAAGTCATGATTCTTTTCCTTGAATTATAATACATGTCCTGTGATCAGCATAAACTCTCAGTATTTGAACTTACCAGTGTTCTGTGGTCACATCTTGACATTATGCTGACTGAACTCCTTAGAGTACAGTAAAGTATTTCATGACAGTTAGCATTATTGTCTGTTTTCAGTTTGGCTAGACATGATTGAATTACCTTCATACTGTATGTGTGCTACTATGCAGAATTTAATTTCAACTTCTTGGTCACTTATTTCACCTCACAAAAAATGTAACTGTTTCATGAAATTCTAATGATTTAAGAAGGGAAGAATACCAGGTATTTTCATGTTCCGTCTTCAGTCTACCATCCATCTAAATATCATTTTCATTTGGCTTCTCTTATAAGGGAGAAGATGTCAACCGGACACTAGAAGGTGGAAGGAAGCCTCTTCATTATGCAGCAGACTGTGGGCAGCTTGAAATCCTGGAATTTCTGCTGCTGAAAGGAGCAGATATTAATGTATGTAAAGAACAGTGTCATTTTAGAAAAAAAAATTTGTTGTATGCCCTGAATAATATTTTCTATAGGCTTGTAAAATAAGAATAAAAAGTCTAAAATTATACCAAATTTCCTGTAACTTAGAATTTTTTAAAAAATAAGCAGCACAGACAGACTTTTAAAACTATAGGTAGCAAATGGCTAGCGTGCAGTGGAGGACTCTGCAGTCCTAGGATAAATCCAGATTGGAGTTTTGGACAAAGGTCAATAGGCAGAAGGTCAGACGAGAGCAGTCATCTCCCGGCTCTTGCCTTTTATAGCTTTTCAGACTTTTGGACAAATGTTTAAGTAACCATGATAACAAGTGAGATATACTTTATACATCTCAGGGGACACCGTGTCACCTGGCCCCATTGTATCAGTCTTTTACCTCTTTAGCAGCTAATTTCTACCCACCTCTTCCCTTCCTGGACCTCACTGACATTCCTACAATAGTGAGGACTTGGGGCTCAAAGAGGTTAAATAATCAATACAGTAAGTGGTAGAGTCAAGGTCTGAGTTGAGGTCAAAACCCTGTGTCCTGTACTTCACTGCACTGATACCCAAGGAGATATTTCTTATGGGCTTGGGCCTTGGCCGCTGTCTAAATAGTGGGAAACTTATAGCTATGAAGCAATTTCATGTAACAAGGCAAATAGGAAAACATTGAGAGTTCTCTAAATAATCTAGAAGGAAGGGAGAAATGAAAAATAAAGTTTTTTATCTCATTATTTCATAGGCTCCAGATAAACATCATATTACCCCTCTTCTGTCTGCTGTCTATGAAGGTCATGTTTCCTGTGTGAAATTACTTCTGTCAAAGGTGAGGTCAATTGCTAATTGTTTTTAAGTTTTTATTTAAAATTCCACTTAGTTGATGTACAGTGTAATATTAGCTTCGAGTGTACAATATAGCGATTCAGTACTTGCATACACCACCTGGTGCTCGCCACAAGTGTGCTCCTTTATCCCTATCACCGATGTCCCCCATCCCACAGCCCTCCTCCCTTCTGGTAACGCAGCAGTTTGTTCTCTATAGTGAGGAGTCCACTTCTTGGTTTGCCGCTCTTTTCTCCTCTTTGCTGGTTTGTTTTTGTTTCTTAAATTCCACAAATGAGTGAAATCATAGTATTTGTCTTTCTCCGACTCATTTTGCTTAGCATAATACTAACACCATATGTATTGTTGCAAATGGCAAGATTTCATTCTTCTCATGGCTGAGTAATATTCCACTGTGTATATGTGTGTTTGTATAGACATCTTCCTTATCCGTTCTTCAGTTGTTGGACACTTGGCCTGTTTCCATAATTCAGCTATCGTGGATAATGCCACTGTAAACATCGGGTGTGTATATCGCTTTGAATTAGTATTTTTATATTCTTTGGGTAAGTATCTAGTAGTCAATTCGCTGAATCATAGGGTAGTTGTATTTTTAACTTAAGAGGAACCTCCATACCATTTTCCAGAGTGGCCGCACCAGTTTGTTTTCCCACTAACGGCGTGCAAGGATGCCCCTTTCTCCACATCCTCCCAACACCTGTTGTTTCTTGTGTTGTTGGTTTTAGCCATTCTGACAGGTATAAGGTGATATCTCATTGTAACTTTGATTTGCATTTCCCTGATGAAAAGATGTTTAACATCACCTGTCTTGTGTCTGTTGTCCATCTGGATGTTGTCTTTGGAAAAATGTTAGCTCATGTCTTCTGCCCATTTTTAGTCAGATTATTCATTTCTGGGTTTTAGGTTTTGTAAGTTCTTTATCTTCTCCCATCATGTAGGCTGCCTTTTAGCATTGTTGATCATTTCCTTTGCTGTGCAGAACCTTTTTAGTTTAATGTAGTCCCAAGACTTTATTTTTGCTTTTGTTTCCCTTCCCTCAAGAGACATATCTAGAAAGTTGCTATGGCCAGTGTCAAATTACTGCCTATGTTCTCTTTTAGGATTATTACGGTTTCAGGTCTCACATTTAGGTCTCTCATTCATTTTGAATTGATTTTTATGTATGGTGTAATAAAGTGGTCCAGTTTCTTTCTTTTGGATGTTACTGTCCAGTTTTCCCAACATTGTGTGTTGAAGACACTGTCTTTTTTCCCACTGGATATTCTCTCTCTTGCTTTGTCGAAGATTAATTGTCCATATAGTTGTGGGTTCATTTCTGGGTATTCTCTTCTGTTCCATTGATCTGTGTGTCTATTTTTGGGCCAGCACCATACTGTTTTGGTTACTGCGGCTTTGTAATATAACTTGAAGTCTGGATTTGTGGTTGCCTCCAGCTTTGTTTTTCTTTTTCGGTGCTGCTTCGGCTATTCGGGGTCTTTCATGGTTCCATACAAATATTAGGATTCTTTGTTCTAGCTCTGTGAATAATGCCGTTGATACTTTGATAGGGACTGCATTGAATGGGTATATTGTTTTGGGTAGTATAGACATTTCAACAAATATTTGTTCTCCTAATCCATGAGCATGGGAGGTCTTATCATTTCTTTGTGTCATCTTCGGTTTCTCTCATTGGTTTTTGTAGCTTTCAGAGTACAGGTCTTTTACCTCTTCGGTGAGGTTTATTCCTAGGTGTCCTATTATTTTTTATCTCAGTTGCTAATTTTTATTGTTTTTTTTTTTTTCAATTACTTTTTGACTGTTTAGGCTAAGTATATGGTTGGTCAGTTAAATTGTGTGTGGCATCAGGGATAGAAAACTAGAGGCAGTATTTAAAATTGAGGTCTAGAACAAGTGTTATTTCCAAATAGCTGGTCCACAAACTGTTAACCAGTTCATAATGGATAAGGAGCTTGAGCTAAACTCTAAATCAGTCCAGTCTCCTTTATCAAGAATATCTTGCTATGAATAAACAAGTTAGCTGAACTAAGCATTATACTTAGTGATGTAGATAATGTCCTAGACTACTAAGTTTGCAGACTGGTGCTAAGTTCACAAACTGCACTTTGAGTAGCCCTGGTATGAAATGTGTAAGCTTCATTTTCTGTTGTACATACCGAGTGAGATTATTAGAGGCAGTTTGCTATAAATAAGGGCCCTCCACGTCATCTGGTGTCTTGATATGCTTGTGGTTCTGTTAAGTTTGGAATTTTCCAGTGTTAACTCTAAGATGGGGTTCAAATTCCAGTCTCAACAAACCAGTCAGTTGCAAATGATGGAAGACAAGATCTTTATAAAACAGGGCACCAGTATTAATCCCAAGCTTATCATTTTATGACATACTCTAGAAAATACTGTTTGTAGCATTTCACTTGGGATTTTAAAGTAAGTCCTGCTAAAGGAAGAAAGATACCGAAATTAAATGAGTAAATGGATATAAAGTATTTTGCCACAGTACCTGACAAATGATCGATAAATAGTGGCTCCTATTTTAACTAAGACTGAAGAGGATTTTATGCTTCATAGATTTAAAAAAATTAGGAAAGAAGGCTAGTACATTTGTCTCTTAACTCTATTGATAATTTTTTGAAGATTTTAAGGATTTAAACTGTCAGCAGTTAATTCAAGTTCTCTTCCCCCCCCCCCCATAGCTGCATGTTAAACACCATTACTAAATTTCATTAAGTGTGTGGTTGTTACTGGCTTGGGGTTGGGTTTTTATTTTGGTAGAGGAGGTATAAATCAAGAGTAATTTTTAGATACTACACATTATACTGATATGAATGATGTGGTTCTTCCAAAGCCAAACAAATGAAAATATCATTCTTGGTCACTGCAGTTGATCCAGAATCTGTGGTAGGATGTGCTCACAGAGATAACTAGTCATTCTGTCTTCCTCCTCCCTGTCCATTCCTCCCCCACACCCATGGAAAGATTCTTTTGAAAGCTGACAGCTTCTGAAAGTCTTCCTTTAATCACTACTCCGTGAAGCGTTTCACTTGCCCCACCTGCCTTTGAGTCTGCCAAAATGCAAGGCTTGGTGGCTGACTCCCTTGCTGTGGGAAGTACAGAATAAAAATACCTTATTTTTCTCCTCAAAATTAAAAAAAAAAAAAAAGTACCTTTGAAAAGTACTGGACCATTTCATCCCTGGGAAAATATTTTTGCTTACCATATTCAGAACTGTTTGTCACAGGCTACAAGTATTGATTTACAGTTTGTTAAAGATTTATATAATTCCAATATTTTATTAGTTAGAATTCTTTATATTGCACGTAACTAAATCCAGCTCAGATAGGCTTAAACAGTAAGAAGACCTTGTTGACTCACATACCTATAGTTGAGGCCCACAGCCTGACCCTGGGGCTTAAGCCATATTACCAGGATCTGACTTCTCTTTGCTTCTCAGCTCTGTTCCTCAGCATGGACTTAATTTCATTCCCCTGGCCTCAACCTGTCTGCTGAGTGTATAGTAAAAGAAACAGTAATAATACTGTCTTATAAATTTGAAAATTACTAAGTAAATCTTAAAGTTCTCATCACAAGAAAAAAAACTATGTGAGGAGGTGATAGATGTTAACTAAACTTTAGTGTAATAATCATTTCGCAATATATGCATGTATCAAAGCAAACTAATACAACTCTAATACAAATGTTATATGTCAATTACAGCCCAATATGTCAATTACAGCCCAAAATATAAATTTGTAAGTCAGAATAAAAGATAAAACAGGATTTCTTCCCCCTCTCCTTTGTCTCTCTTTCCCTGATATTTTTTGATGCAGCTCAGGTTTTGTTCTCTGAAAATAAAAACCTAATTAAAAAATTAAATTAAGGGGTGCCTGGGTGGCTCAGTGGGTTAAAGCCTCTGCCTTCGGCTCAGGTCATGATCTCAGGGTCCTGGGATGGAGCCCCGCATCAGGCTCTCTGCTCAGCAGGGAGCCTGCTTTCCCCTCTCTCTGCCTGCCTCTCTGCCTACTTGTGATCTCTGTCTGTCAAATAAATAAATAAAATCTTTTAAAAAAAATTAAATTAAAAAAACTATAAAGGAATCCTTTTTAGCTTAGGCTCTGTGGTCATTAAATGAGATGCTCCTAAGCATGCTCTTTCTTTTTAGCCATATCTCATACTCTGTTTCTTTCTGATATGCCCCTCTTTCTCCACGGGAGAAACAAAAGAGTTACTGTTTTGCTAGAGAAGTCGCAAACCATCGTTGGTATTCCTTACTTCCAAAGCATGATGCTCCAGGTCGTTAAGACATTGCTATAAGATTCCATTTTCTGCCTTGATTTGCATGTACATTAGGCCCTAATATGTTTTCTTAGAAAGGTCTCTGTAATTATATACAGTGTTGCTACATTATTGATTGTAAGTTGGTTGTTTGACTTTTAACTAGCTTATTTTTTCTTTCACTTGTGACTCTAATACTGTTCTTTTGTTTGTGTCTGAGCCTTGATTTCTGAAGGTAAGTGACGTTCAGAGACGGCTCTGTTAATGGCAGATGAATTGTACCCATGCAGAGCTGTTATTTTAGATGAAAGGGGTTTTTTTTACCTTTATGAAAGCATAGTAAAATTCAGTTCTGCTTTTTCAAAATTACTTTGATTTTTTATTATTGCATAAGCTTCTTTAATGGATACCCTATAGTTTTGTTAGCCAAATACTTTTTTGGAAATTGATTGTGCTCTTTCAGAAATCCTTCGTTGCTAAAATAAGGCTATTCCAGAGCACTTTTTTGTTGTTGTTGTTAAAATCAATATTTCTATTACGAAATCTGGTTCTGCCTTTTGTCAAAAGTTTGAATCCTTATCGATTATTACGAATTCATTTTAAAAGTACTTAGTTTGAAAAGTTTATCAAATTGACATTTATAATATATTATCCCGCTGATGTATCATTAGTATAAGAAAAAAGCCAAAGTAAACGAAGTTGAAAACTCAGTATGATTACAACCCATAGGGGTAAAAAGAAAGAAAAACCACAAAAACAAAAGAAAGAGGGTTAGTAGAACATTCAGAATCAAACTATGTGATATGCTAGATCACTTACTGGACAAGTTTTTTTGTTTCTAATTTAATGCAATGGAAGATGAAGTTTATGACCCATGTGGGAATTAGAAACATTTACTTCTTGATTGGAATGTCCATATAGCAGAAGAAGAAGCTAATATCTGTGGAGAACATAATATGTACAGGCACTTTGTTTATCTTATCACCTTTAATTTCTGTCAACCCAAATATATAGGTATAATGATCTCCATATTATGGATAAGGAAACCATTTGGCTCACGACGGTTAAGTATCTATCTACCCAATGTTAAACAAAATACAATGGAATTAAGATTTGTTCCAGGATTATGACTCAGAAGTCCATGTTCTTTCCCTATCAGAATTACAGGGAGGGACAGTTACAAGAATGAAACACATTTATTTCTGTAGATAAAGTTATTTGGCCCGATCTTTTATTTTTGAACTAATAATTTTTTTTAAAAAGATCAATACACGTGGGACTTCTACTTCAAGATTGAGGTACGAGCACATGCCATGGTATCCCCTTTTTCCCTCCTATGACAGAAAAGTGGTTTTTAAAATGAATGAGTCAGTATTTGCTTTGGAACATAAGCAGGGCTCCATTAGAGAAGTTATAATGAATCCTTGAGACACAGAAAGCAGAGGGGTTTGGGTTGAAGAAGAAAACGTTCCCTGAAATGAGCAAGAGAGTATTGAAAAGGTAGGAGCTGATCCAAGACTGCTCTAAGCCCAGAAGTGGTGAGCATCCTGAGTAACAAACAAGTGAATATTTGGATTCACTTCAGGAAGAAACCGATTTCAACCCAAAGAGAAAAACTGAGATGCAAGAAGGATCAGAATCAAGAAATTAATCTGTGAATAAATCTAAATGAATATGAAAATACAAAGCAAACACTGAAGTTAAAAAAATAAGCTACTATAGAATTATTAAATAACAACCTATAAGATGGAAAGGAGTACTTGAAAAACATCGTATAAAACTGGGGAGAAGAGACCAGGGAAAGGACACAGGTTAAAATGCAGGCCCAAGAGGCATCCTGGGAAATGTAGCAGTAGCAGAGGAGGAAGCAGCCCAAGCGAGAGTATGAAACAAACTTCTGCATAGAACCAGCAGCAACCAGACAGCACAGCAGTCCATGAAAAGGCCAAGCCTAATTGACGTCAGCTTGTTTTTATCAAAACAAAACAGACTGTTGAAGTATATATTATTTTGAATTGTAATTTTCTCAGTTGAATAAGGTTTTTTGTTTGGTTGGGCTTTTACCTTAAAAAATCTCAACCAGGAAATGTGAGGAGTAAAAGGGATGTTTAAAAGGTAGAAAAAAAAAATATATATATATATATCCTATAGTCTAGAGGTTGGCACATGTTTTCTTACAGTCATGTATGCCTTTCTAGACGATGTGGTCACTGGAGCTCTAACGCAGCCAAGGACAAACTAAAACAAGTACAGGAGTTTGTATGGATTCACAGAAAACCTGAATAGCAAGGCATTCTTGAGAAAGAACAAAGCTGGAGGCATCCTAACCCTTGATTCCAAGATAAATACTCCAAAGCTATAATGAAACACTGTGGTACTGTCACAGAAATACACATTCTGTTCAGTGGAACAGAATAGAGTCCAGAAACAAACCCGTGCTTAATATGGTCAATAAACCTATGACTGAGGAGGCAAAAATATACAATGAGGAAAAGAAAGTGTCCAAAACATGATGCTGGGGAAACTGCACAATTACAGAAGAGTGAAACTGGACCACTTTCTTATATCAAGTGCAAAAAATAAACCCAGAATGGAATAAAGACCTGTAAATGGGACTTGAAATTTCCCAGAAAAAAAAAGTAGTAATCTTTTTGACATTGGCCTTAGCAACATTTTTCTAAGGCAAGGGAAACAAAAATAAACTCTTGGAACTACACTAAAATAAAAAGCCTTTGCACGGTGAAAGGCACTATTAACAAAATGAGAAGGCAGCCTACCGAAAGATTTAAAAATTATATATTCAATAAGGGGTAAATATCCAAATTATATAAACATACAGCTTAACACCAAAAACATCCAAGTAATCAAATAGACATTTTTCCAAAGAATGCATGTAGATGGCCAGCAGACACAATGAAGGGATGCTCAGTATCACTAATCATTAGAGAAATGTAAAATTAAAACCACAATGAGATAACAATACCTTATACCAGTCAGAATGGCTAGTATCAGAAAGATAAGGAATAACAAGTGTTGTCAAGGACATGGAAAGAAAATAACTTTTGTGCATTATTGGTGGAAACAAATTGATACAGCTATTGTGGAAAATAATATGGCGGTTTCTTAGAAAAATTAAAAGTAGAAATACCATATGATCCAATAATTCCACTACTGGGTATTTACCCAGAAGAGATTCAAACGTTAATACAGAAAGGTATGTGCACTCCTGTGGTTATGACAGCATTATTTACAGTAGCCAAGATATGGAAGCAGTCTACTGTCCATACAGAGATAAATGAATAAAGGATACACACACACACACACAATGGAATATTAGCCATAAAAAGGAAAGAAATCTTGCCATTTGCAACATGGACAGATGTAGAGGGAATTAATGGTAAGTGAAATCATAGACAAATACCATATGATTTCACTTCTATTTGGAATCTAAGAAGCAAAACAAAGCATGAACAGACCCATAATTACAGAGAACAAGCTGGTGGTTGTCAGAGGGGATGGGGCAGGAGGATGGGCAAAATGGGTGAAGGGGAAATGGGAGTACTGGCTTCCGGCTGTGGAATGTAGATGTCACGGGGATGAAAGGTACAGCACAGGAATATCGTCAGGGGCATTGTGATAGGCTTGTATGGTGACAGGTGGTAGCTACACTTTCAGTGAGCAAACCATGATGTATAGAGTTGTCCAGTCACTATGTTGTGTACCTGAAACATATGTAACATTGTATGTCAACTATAGTTGTAAAAAAGCTGCAATGGAGAAAGGACAGGCATGGCTGCATGCATTCCAGTAAAACTTTACTTACAAAAGCAAGCATCTGGGTCATAGTTTGCACACTCCTGTTCTAGCTCATGAATAGTTTGGAATTTATAGCACACATCATTTTAAAACACCAACCCTCACTGGGAAAGTGACCTTTCCTAAGTGATACAAGTTGAGAATGTATCTATCATTCTGGGTACTTTCACTCACCTATGTTAATACTTATTTGTTGAAAAGTTTTATTACCAGTTAATGGAGCTAAACAAGAGCTTATAGGACAGTGATCTGGAATTTTCCTTGTTTATTACTGATCTTCCTGACTAAAATCTCATCAATAGCATTGTTTCATGAAGACCTTAGTTAGAAGAGGGTTAATCATGAAATGATACTCTTGAATTTTATTATTAGCCAGTGGACTCTCATAAGTCCAAAATTCATTTCTTTCCCACAGCTATATATATTTTGGTATCTTAATTTTCTGAGAGAAAGTTTGCCTGTAGCATTAATACACTGTCATGTTAGGCATTTCCTATAATATTTTTATGATATATATTATCTAACATATAGCAACATTTCTCTATTAATACTAAAATTCCTTATAATTTATGCAATATCTTATAATTTATGTAATTGATAATTGGATTTTAAGAAGTATTCTTGTTTCCTAATCCTGAGGAAAACCCCTTCTAAATAAACCACTGTGGTGAAAGGGAAATATTTAAATGTTTACTTCTATTCCTCTTTCAAAGATGTTAAGTTTACTATAATTTTGTAGACGGGTAAGCTGAGTCATCTACTCTGGTGTGTGTTCCTATTTTGTCCCCACGTAAGTACACATCGCTATTAAAAATGACCACTCAACTTCTGTGAAAATAAGAATTCTTTTAAATAAATAGAAAAAGTTGTACCCTGGCACGTGAGAATGAAGATCTTGTAAGTTGAAAATGTAATCCAAGTTTTTAAAACATGGTAATTACAGTTTTCCTAGACTAACAAACCTATAGCATATTTCGATTGTTATTATACACGGTCATTTGTTACTAGTGGTAATTAGCACAGTAAGCTGTATCTGAGAGGAAGAAAGCCAAAGAAACTTGGGCTCTTTTTGTTTTCCATGACTTCTCTGCTTCACTGGGTCAACAAAGTTCCCTCCTTAGCAGGACGTATCTGCTCTAACCGTATGACAAGTGACCGCTGATGTGCAACACTAATTGTAGTGACTCCTAGCTGTTGCAGACAACTGATATCTCTGCTCCTGTTTGAGTAGGACAAATGAGATACCTTCCTCTTATGAAAAGGAAATGAAGCTATTAGTGTTTTATGGACAGTTGGTCTAAAGAGTAAAAAATACTTAACATCAGTTTAAGAAAATTTAGAAGACCATCTTATAACATTGATGTTTTTGCTAAACATATTGGCATTGTATTTTTAAAATGCAGCAGCCACTTAATGATAAAAACTGAATACCCCTCTCAAATACCAGCATTGTCAAATTTTCAAAGGGACTGTGGTACAGATTTGCTACTGAACGGAGAATCTAATGGATAAGAGCCAGAGATTGGGAAGTCCCCCTTCTCAGCAGAGACAAGTCCATGCTTGCAGGTAGAACCATTTTTCACTCTAATTACTCCTTGCTCCACCCCCAGTAGAACTTAGACAGCTTTACATACCCTCAAGCACAGATTCTCTGATTGCTCAGAACCCCCGAATTCTGTTCCATTTCACAGGGGCAAGTCTGGCTTTAAAAATGCTTTAGGACAGATGACTCTCAAAGAACCCAGCCATGCCTTTCTGAATTGCCAGAATTAATACAGCCACAAATTTTACTGCCTCAAATGAAGAAATCAGTTGTTACACTGTTTAATGTTTCCTGAGTCTCATACAGATACACCCATGGTAAGCTAGTTTTTTTCCCATTTAGATCTTTTAGTCTGGGGTCATTATTGAATAGTTTTTGTCACGGGTGGTATACTGGGGCTCTGCTGCTTCCACACCAAAACCCCCCTACCCCACCCTGTCCAGTGTAGCTCTCAGTTCTGCTTCTTAATAGCTTTTGTGGTTTTGAGCAAGTTCCTTCACATGTAAGCCTGGTGAGTGTTCTCTCCTGCAGCACGGAGCCAGCACAATAGTTCCCCCCACCCCCCATCCAGAGTTTCACTTTTCACAGTTTCAGTTACCCTCGCTCAGCCACAGTCCAGATTCAGATGATCCTCCTCCTGACTGTCTGCAGAAGGTCAGTAGTCGCCTGGTGCAGTGGCCGTGCGGCCAGCGTTCACCCGCTGCATCTCATTATGTAGGCCCCGATCATCTCATACCACCACCTTTCAAATGAGCAACATGCACCTCTTCCTTTCACTTGAACCGTTAGAGGCCCTGTAGGGTTATTAATTGGCTTAAGATCAGACCGTGTCTCAGGGAATAGGGAGGCTGGAGGAGAAGGAGACAGGCTGGGGACTAAGTTCCTCATCTGATATGGGCACAATTCAGGGTGCCCCAAAACAGTGACAGTGGGAACATCAAAGATCACAGATCACTCACAGATCACACACAGATCACCAAAACAGAAAATGAAAAAAGCTTGAAATATCTCAAGAATTACCAAAATGCAACACAGAGATGTGAAATGAACTAATGCTATTGGAAAAATGGCACTGAGAGACTTGTTTGATCCAGGGTTCCCACAGACCTCCCATTTGTTTTTAAAAAAAAAAAAAAAAAAAGTATCTGAAGTGCAATAAAGCAAAAGCACATTAAAATGAGGTATGCCTGTCCTTGCCTCAGAGTAATGTTTTGCATACGTGAGCCTTTCCTTTGTCCTCTCCAGGTTGTGAAAATATGCAGAGAACTGGCTTCTTGTTCTCTTTAACGCCCCAGAATAGGAGTTGACAACCATTTTCTGTAAAAGACCAAATAATAAATATCTTGGGCTTTGCAGGGCACATGGTCTCTGTTACAGCTGCTCAGCTCTGCTGTTGTAGCACAAAAGCAGCCATAAGCAATTGTGGGGGAGGGGGATGAGATGTCTGTGCTCTGGTAAAATGTTACCAAAACTATGTCTAGCAATGAATGGAAAACTTCATAAATATATGTTGAATAGTCTTGGGAATTGGTTATCTATAACACTGTTTTTAGCTTGAAAGTGTTCAACAGTTGACATACTATATACATAATTGTATAAGGTTCTTCATTTTCCTGTAGGAGGCACAAAAATACTTAAAGTTAATAAATTCCTGAATCTCGGTCTCACCCTGATGTTTTTAGGAGAAAAGCCATAGGTCATTTTTAACTAAAGATAGCATGGAACACAAAATGTATAGTCAGAAAGCTCTAGTTTCTTTAACTTGCTAACTGACTTTGGGCAAGTTTCTTAACCTCTCTGAGCTTCGAGTTAAATCTCTTATTAAAAAGAGAGAATGGGGCGCCGGCATGACTCTGTTGGTTCCGTGTCTGCCTTTGGCTTAGGTCAATCCAGGGTCCTGGGATCAAGTCCTGCATTAGGCTTCCTGCTTGTAGGGAGTGTGCTTCTCCCTCTGCCCCTCTCCCCCACTCCTGCTCACCCTCTCACTCTCTCTTTCTCTCAAAAATAAGTAAATAAAATCTTCAAAATAAAAAAGAACAGTACCTACTTTATAGGGCTGCTGTGAAGAAAAAATGAGATGATGTATCTGTAGTATTAGATAAAAACTCAAAACTGCTACAAAAAAAAACTAACATTCGGTGCGTTGAGTATTGTATTAGATTCTTTGGGGTACCCAGAAATATTCTTCACTCTATCTCCTGTGTCTTTATGTAAATTAAATGTGCTATTAAATCCTATACCAGTAAATAATATACAATATGTATAAATGTAGATACTTGAATAATTCTTTAATGTTACTGTTTTTAGTAGATTTCAAAATTGAATTGTATAAATTCTATGATAATGGTAATATTTAAGTGTATACTCAAACAACTGAAAGTTCCCAGATTCTGAGCACTTTATCATACTACTGTGGAACTATAAAGAAATGCCCCAAATCATGAGATAAGGGAATTCTTAATGAGCAGTTTCTCAAGACTGTTCTAAAATGTATATGAATTCAAAATACATATTTTGCAGTTAACAGTGATTTGGTATGTATATACATAAGATGGTAGAAAGGTCTTTTTCCTTTTAATGTGATGGATATATATGATCACTAAGAGTAAGATTGATGTTACTAATATTCCCTTGCACTGTGACCTACGTATGCATTTTTGTTGAGCAACTGTTACACACCAAGCATCATCCTAGGTGTAAAAAGTACAGAGGTGAATATAACAAGACCCCTACCCTCCGGAGCCCAGCCTAATTTGGGGGAGACACGTCTTTGAATATAATTAAAGACTGGTAACTGCCTAAAGAGAAGTAGAGTTCATCTGTAACAAAAACTCCTCGTACAGTGATTTAACCAAGAAAGTAACTCATAACAAGATGTCTGAGGTGTGTAGGCCCAGGCTGGGCAGCTGGATGTGCTGCGTCATCAACATCCCACACTCCCTTCTCCATCTTCCCCAGACCTTATGGTCACAAGAGGACTGCTGAACTTCCAGGCCTTGTGTCTGTGTTTTGGGTAGGAACAAGAGGAAAGAGCTAAGAACTCTGTCCTCCTAGGGCTTTATTGAAGAAGGAAAGGCCTCCAAGGGAGAGGCCAAATTTGTGTCAGATGGCCTTCTGTAGCTCTGTAGGCATCTGGGGATTCAGTTTCTTTTCAGCCTCTGAAGCAGGGGAGAGCAAAGTCTAGTCTAATAGAAGGAGACAAATACAGAAAACCAGTGCATTAAAGTGTGATTGCTGTGGCAGTAGTTTCTATGTGACATAGTAGGCATTTGAAGGAAGAAGAGGTCAAGTGTGGTCCTGGAGGTCAAGGGCATGATGTTATAAATAAGGGTGCCATTACAACTTCAGGCACCACAATTCATAAAGCACTTGTAATGTAATTCTCATAAAGCAATTGATACCGGAGCTGAACCTTAGAAACTTGTGTCCAGGAATCTAACAGAATTGTGGGGCCATTCTAAACAGAAGCAACAGTGTTAGAAAAGGCAGAGGGACAAAAAGAGGCCTTGATGCATTAGGGTAAGATAAAAAATTATTCACAGCTACAACATACACTAGAAAGGATTTAGCAAGAAATATGACTAGACAGGTAAATAGCAAATTATGCCTCATTTGCCATAATATTTATCTCTTCTCTTCTGTTAGGATACCTTTAAGGTTTTTTGGTAGGTGGGTAGTATGATGAGACTTGGATTTTAACAGACATCACCCAAATAAGTGTACGGAATCTGAACCGAAATGGTGTAAGAAGTGAAAAAAGAGGGGTGCCTGGGTGGCTCAGTCAAATGTCTGCCTTTGGCTGAGGTCATGATCCCAGAATCCTGGGATCAGGCCTGGCATCCAGCTCCCCTCTTAGCAGGGAGTCTGCTTCTCCCTTTGCCCCTCCCCCCACTTTCTGCTCTCTCTTTGCCTAATAAATATTTTTTAAATGTGAGAAATGATAGGAAATTATTGAATTATGATTTCTATATAAAAATCCTGAACTAAGAAAGTAATGGTAGCAAGGACAGCTGAGAATTGTTAAGAATAGTCTGTTCTAAAGACTTGGTGACTGATTATGTGGAAAGTAACAAAAATTATATGGTGTCTGCACATTTCCTGGAAGATGGTGGTATTCTTTACCATGATAGAGAAAAACTCAAAAATGAACACATCTGTAGGAAAAGATTATGGAGGAAGCACATGTAGAGGTGAGCCAGCTTGAGCCAGATGATGAGAACAATAACATAGGAAAACGGGCCTCTATCCCTAAATGGCCTTATCGGATGGAACCACCCTACCAATCTTAATACTCTCAGCACTAGACTATTTGAGAATAATTTATATTGTTAGGATGCTAGAATGCACATAATTACCGCAAATAATCGACTGTCAATGCAGTCCCTAGCAAAATCCAATGGCATTCTCACAGATACAGAAGAAAAAAATCCCAACTTCATATGTGGAACCACAGAAGATTCCAAATAGCCAAAGCAGTCTTGAGAAAGAAAAACAAATTTGGAGACATCACACCTCATAATTTCAAAACCTATTACAAAGCTTATAGTAATCAAAGCAGTAATGTGTTAGCATAAAAACAGACACACAGGAAATAAATGGGATAGCACAGAGCACCCAGAAATAAACCCACATGTATATGGTCAACTAGTTTACTAAAGAAACCAAGAACATAAGGTCAGAAAATGGCAGTCTCTTCAATAAATGGTATTGGGAAAACTGGAGAGCTATCTTAACACCTTACATAAAAATCAACTAAAAATGGATTAAAGACCTGAACATAAAACTTGAAAAACCCCAATGTTTTCTTCCTAGAAAATGTTTTCTTCTAGGAAGAAAACATAGGGGTTAAACTCCTTAACATCTATGTTGGCTCTGTTTTTTTTTTAATTTGACACCAAAAGCAAAGGCAAAAAAAAGCAAAACTAAGTAGGTGGGACTACCTCAAACAAAAAGCTTGCTGTACAGCAAAGGAAATAACAAAATGAAAAGACAACCGATGGAATGAGAGAAAAGATTTGCAAATCTAGTATATAAAATATATAAAGAATTACAATATATAAAGAATTACAACTCAATTGAAGAAGAAACACAATCTGATTAAAATATGGGTAGAGGACTTGAACATTTTTCCAAAGACGACACACAGATGGCCAGCAGGTACAGATAAAAGTGCTTCCCCAGTCATCAGGGAAATGCAAATCAGAACCACAATGAAATCTCACTTCTCACCTGTTAGAATGGCTACCATCAAAAAGACAAGATATAACAAATGTTGGCAAGGATAGGAAGAAAAGGGAACCTTGTTGGTGAGAATTTAAATTGGAAAACAGTATGTAGTTTCCTCACAAAAAATTAAAATAACTTCCGTATGACCCAGCAATTCCACTTCTGGGTATTTATCTGAAGAAAATGAGATCACCATCCTGAGAAGATATCTGCAGCCCCCATGTTCACTGTTGCATTTATTGACAGTAGCCAAGACATCCAAACAACCTAAGTGTCCATCAACAAGTGGATAAAGAAAATGTGGTGTATAATATACAATCATGTGTGCACACACACACACAGGAATATTATTCAGCCATTAAGGAAATTCCGCCATTTGCAGCAACATTGATGGATCTTCAGGGCATAGTATAATAGTGAAATAAGTCAGAGACCAGTACTGTATAATCACTTATATGCAGAGTCTTTAAACACACACACACACACAGACTCATAGAGTGAGCTGATTGATGGTTGTCAGAAGTGGGGTGTTGGGAAATGGACAAAATGAATGAAGGTGGTCAGAAGATACACACTTAACAGTTGAAAGAGGGAGTTCTGGGGATGTAATACATACCATGGTGACTGTAAGAGGTAAAAAAGAATCAAAAGTGTTCTTACAGAACAATATAAAAGTTGATCTTGACAAAATAGAAAAGCTTAAGTGAAGAAGTACAGGGAATGATGGGAAAGTAGAGAAAATATCTTATAAAGTAGAGGGATGAGATACTGTCAGAACTGATGGAACAAGAAATAGAAATTTAATAAACTTATAAATTTAAATGCTAGTTATTTAAACCTCTAAAGAAACAAACTGATATTTTAAATATAAGAAATAAGATAGTCTGGGGAAGAAGGTGGTGGTGAACTAAAGCCTCATCCTGTGGCAGGAATTAAGAAGATAATATCCAAAGTTAATAATGCAAATAAACGAGAGTATTATTTAGAGCTTGTTGAATGAGCAACTCTCCCGGAGCACTGGGGTAAGGCATTGTCTGTCTAGAACCCGGCGTGTATAGCGACACGGCCCATGGCACATGAGCGTGTTGAGAAGTTCCATAGGATTAGCACACAGAGAGGTTAATGGGGGAAGAGACTGGGGAGTTTGACCAGAGTTGGTCTTTAAAGAACTGTTTATGTCAAGTTTGGAGAATTCTCTAGGCCTTAGAACAGAACAGTGGAGATCTGACCAGGAGAGGAGGGTGGGGTACTAGCGGCTGTTGAATGGCTGAACCCTGGTCGGGGCTGCCATGCTGGCTTCTCTGGGAGTTAAAAAGGTTCAGACGTGGTACGGGAACAAACTCACCTCCCGAACACTGGGCACTTTTCTAGGTACTGGGAGCTCATTAGTCAGTAGCACAGAGGAGATGCTCCACTGGAGCTTCATTCTAGTAAAGGCAGCTAAAAACAACAGATAGAAAGCTGTATGTACACATTCTCAGAATTGAAACGCCAAGGTGCAAAGAAGATATTCTAGAATCCACACTGTCCAGGTAAAGCTTTGGAGTAGGCCGGAGAGGATTTCCCTAGCATACAGAAGGGAGCCTCCTTTTATAGCCCACAGGACAACCATTTACTGCTCAGTTTTTGTACGTAGAATGTTCGGTGTTACACAGCGTTCTTTCGGAACATGTCTCGAGTAAATGGTTTGTAAGCTCTGAATTGTAGAAATAGACGTGTCGTATATATGCACTCTCCACAAGGTGTTGCAAAGAAGTCATTTTGTCACAGTAATA
This sequence comes from Mustela nigripes, assembly GCF_022355385.1. Taxonomy (NCBI): domain Eukaryota; kingdom Metazoa; phylum Chordata; class Mammalia; order Carnivora; family Mustelidae; genus Mustela; species Mustela nigripes. The sequence continues at coordinate 16,995,583 of NC_081560.1, forward strand.
CGTCCTTTAGCAAAAGTGATTTTCCCCACATTACACCTAGGGAAACTCTTTTCTAAAGCTTAGCGAATGCATGATAGTGTAAGTGAAAGGCAGTCGTTGCCTGTATTATTGGCAAGTTATGTTTGTAGCTTACAGTTTCTGGTGCCTGAAAAATAATCTGGTATTTTCACCACTTAGTCTACAAACTTGCCAGATGTTTGGGGTTTCTTTTCAGTAGAAGGGACCCCATTAGTATAGGGATTCTTGATTCTTGATCTACACATTAGCCTATGCAGGTGATGGAGTCTCTGCGTTAGGGCGGACTCGTTCAGTATTAATGGCCATTTCCTCTCTTTTCAGGGTGCTGATAAGACCGTGAAAGGTCCAGATGGACTAACTGCCTTTGAAGCCACTGACAACCAGGCAATCAAAGCTCTTCTTCAGTGATGGACGGATGGGCTGACAGCTCTGGAAGAAGGGCTCTCCTGTGGCCTCACACTGCTGCCTGTCTGTCTGTCACTCTCTATCTGCCAGCTTCTTCAGCTAAATACTTTAAGAGGGGTGAGGGGAGAGAGAAATTCATAACAAATCAGACTACCAGAAAAAAACAATGTTTGGGAAGAGAGGAAAAAAACTGTGGTCAGGCTTTTACTCGGATTCCTGATCAAGTCCGCCTCTTTTCCATTTCCAACAAAACATACAGCTTATGCCCAAGGGAGAGCAAAGACAAAACCTACCAGTACCATTTGACCCTTTCAGCTCCCTAGCTAGTTTATTCATGAGATGGTGTCGAGGGTCTGATCCTCCCAAGGCCAGCTCTCCGTGCGGGGTAGCCGTAACTGCGCGAGCAGCGGCGGCTGCTGGGACCTAACTCCGGGTGCTGAGATAAGCAATCAGCTCTAGCCTTCTGCCTTAAGACGCACTCGACTGGGGGCCTCCTGGCGTAGTTAAGAGCGCTGCCCGTGGTCGGCGACCAAATCTTCCCTCAGCGACTTTCATCTTTACGTGGGAGCTCAGTTAAGGTGAGGGGGCACACTCCTAAATTGCCGGATGACTCAACTTTGGATTTCCTCTCCCCTTTCACATGGATTTCATGTATCTTTAGATAAAACTGACTAGTTTTATTTATAAAATCTTAAATTTTGGAAGCCTAAAGGAGAAATCATTCCAGTGTGCATATTTTTTTCTCCTCTAGATTCAGACGTTTATATAACATTGAAACACTTTCAACCTCCTGCTGGTAGTAAAAGGGGATTTAAACTTAGAATCATAGCCATAGCCTGTTAGTGTCCTATAGAGAATGGTTGTCTTAGTACCTCTGGATTTTCTTTATTTGCTCTTTGAATGGATTGGCCTCAGTTATGTTTGGAGAATCAAGGAACATTCTTTGGAAATCCTCTCTCAGACCCTCCTTGGATGCTGATTACTGCACCAAAGCTGTCACTGGGGTGAGATTTACGATCTGGACAAACTGAGCCCTGTCCCTTCAAAAGTTCGCTCATTACCAGGTTTCCCCAACTTGTCAGTAGGCTTCTGCTGAACACATGCCAGCCTGCCTGCATAACAGATCTTTTGTTTCTTTACTAAACCATGCATCACATTTAATGTGACCCCTTCAAAACGTATTCTGTGTTCTTAAAAATACAGGGCCCTTCAATGGGTGTTCTGACCTGCAGGAAATATTCGGACACATGTTCACATGTTCATTTCGTGAGCAGTACAACGAATTAAAACATATACCCTTAAATTTGCTATCTTGCATTTAAAATATTGACTCCTTTGACCTGCCATCCATAAAAGCTTACTAAAAATGTTAGGGTTTTTCCTCAGCCAAATCATGCAATAATTGAATGTACCTCAAATTTTTAAAGGGGGGGGGGTTGGGTTAGGGGCTTGTATTCAGATTATGGATAACAAAGAATTATGATTTTGTAAGGCAATGTAGCATTCTAAAGCAGGGTTAAACTAGTATCAAGAGTAGCCAGCTAATAACAAATTTGAGTGATTGGTTGCTGATCGGTTGTTAGGGTGGGTGTGTGCGTGTGTGTGCATGTGGATTTTTCCCCATGAAACTTTTTTTTTTTTTTTTTAAATCTTGTGGCTTTTTGCTTACAGCTAGCCTAACCCTGTAATTTTCCTGCATCCAAGAAAACAATCATAAAATAGAGGTTTAAATACTTCGATATATTTGGCTAATTCTGCTGTCTTAATACAGCTTATTAGAGTTGGATTGGAAGTCTGCAAACAGACTTCATTACACGACTGAATGGAAGCAGAGCTATCCTCACGAAGACGGAGGGCATTTTATCAGTCTGTATTTTGGGAGCAACAAGGTGTTTCAATACCCTCGTTTTCACCTTTTGGCATAATGCTGTTGACAAGGCGTGGGTTTTACCCGCTCTGGTTGTTACCTTTCCTTTCTAACCGGTGTGTTGCAGTTGGCCGTTGCAGAGAGTGCACTGTGTCCTGTCATTCCTAAACCTGGTCTGCTTTCCTCAGTCACCCGGCATAGAAAGCACGTGGTTCTTTGTACAGTTCATCCTGCTGTTCGTGTCGCAGTAGAGGCTCCTTCGCCTTCCCTCTTCTTTCTCAGCCATCTTGTAGGCCCCGTAACCCTGGGGCGACTGCTTGAGAAAATCACGTAAACATAGAATAGACTGGCCAATGTGGTTTACACTTTTTTTTAACTAGGTTATTTATAATGTATTTCTGAACCACTTGGCAGAGAAATTCACAACACTTAATGTTCATTTTTTGAGTAAAGGAAGCTAAAAACAGGTCTGCTTTTTGGTACTACATGCATTAGTGAAAGGTTAAGTAAGTTTTGTTCTCCGCTGAATATTTAACATCTCAGAAGAAATCTTGCATGTTCTGTAGTTTTTGTATTAAGTCAGTCATTTTGTATGCACTATATCAAGTAAAATCAGGTGGTTTACCTGTTTACATTAGTATCCTAACAAACTCCCCCCGCACCCTTGCAGCTTCATTCTGGTATCGAAGTAGACTTAGAGTTCAAACACAGCACCCGACGATACCCAAGTCACCCTCTATGCAGAACTCACCTTCTACACCCGGCAGGGCACAAAGGAGAGGTAGGCGGGTACAGTGTGTGCAAGCTGCAAGGAAGGCCCTTCACTCACTGATTTCCTTCCCCCCAAGTAATGGATCTTAAATCTAGATGTACCAACTTTTTTTTTTTTTTTCCCCTAAAACTTCAACTGAGCTGCTCTTTACTTCCTTGCAATATTGTGTACTCGGTTGTGTATAGAAGAAGCTGGTGAGAGTGCCCTCCTACCTAAGCAATTGCAGTGTTTTGCATGCAAAATTTTAAGAATTTAAATCGTCCTGACTCTATTTCGTAAATGGAGAAACAATCATATCTTTCTAAGCAGTACTGAAGGAAGACTAGTGCTTTGTGCATTTTGATATATTTGAGTTCTTTTTTCCCATCATGTAATACTTTTGACGCAGTTGGGTTTCTCATATGATCCTAGTTCATGTACATCCGAATGCTAAATAATACCGTGTTTCAGTTTTGTGTTGCAAGAACAAATGGAATAAACTTGAATTGTGCTACAAGGAACGAGTCGGCAGCTTTTCCTCCCTCGGCTCCTGCGGCCTTCCTTTCCAAGCCCACCTCTCACAGCTCAACCCAGCCTCTGATTGACTCCGACTCTGGTCATCCATATTCCCCCTCGTAACCCCCAATGCTAGAAAAAAGTGGAAAGAAATAAGACAGGAAAGATTTAATTGAAATAAACTGCTCTTCCATATCTGGAAGCTTTGGTCTTGTATTAGTCTCCCAACGCAGACTGGCTCACTTGCAAAATGTTCGGCAATCCTGACTTTCTAAAAGCAAGGGCTAGCCAGCATGTCCTCGAGCATCCGGGCCAGGGTCATGGGCAGCCACTCAGATCTTTCCTATGCTCACTGAGGTTGCCGCACATCCCAGGGTTCACGTTTGCCAGACCTACTTGACCATGAGCATGCTCTTAGCATGTACTCCTCGGAACAAATGTTCTGATTTAACATTAAATCACTTTGAACCTCAAAATCTGAGCAAGATTATATTCAGCTGGATTCTGTTGTAATCTTGTCAACAACCTAAGACGACCGTGTATTTTTCTTTTGAAATGGCCAATGAATAATAACAATATGTGCAGGTGCTCAAAGGCAGAAAAAGCCATCTTCCAGGACCTTCCTATTGCCAACCAAGGTGTAAGCATGGGGCACCATGTAGGGGTAGATGTGAGCATTCACAGATTTTTTGATCAATGAAACCTTAGGAATCAGGGGTGCCTGGATGGCTTACTTGGGTAAGTGTCTGACTCTTGGTTTCAGCTCAGGTCGTGATCTCAGGGGCCTGGGATCCAGCCCACAGCCAGCTCCTCACTCATTGGGGAGTCAGCTTGAGATTCTTGCCCTCTCCCTCTGCCCCTTGCCCCTACTGCACACACTGTAAAATAAATGTTCAAAAAAAGAAGTGGGGTCCATCTAAGTGTTTAAATCTAGTTAAATATGTGTAAAAGGGAACAGGGCATCTTCTGTAATCACTGAAGAACAAGACCAGTATTAGTCAAGGAAGGCATACATCTAGACGAAAAGCACTTAAGAGTTACTGTGAAAACCTGCAGTTAGACACCAGCAACCACAGGACTGCGATGCAACAGAGTAGATGAGATGGTTAGAGGATTTTTTTTTTCCTTCTGTGAGATCAGGGGTTCCTAAAATGTCCCTGGCCTAGCCACGTCACTGCCACCTGAGGACTTGATTGAGGTGCCCAGTCCAGGCCAACCGAATTGCAACGTGTGCTGAGCCCATCAGTCCACAGTGTAACTAACCCTCTGGGACATTCTGATGCACACTCGAGTTTGAGGACTACTGTGAGAGACCATTAGAGTCTAAAAACCTGCAAATGGGACGTCATCGAGGTTGGCTTCCTAGAGATGAAGTAAAGGGAAGCCTCTAACACGGGAGCGTCAGCAAAACTGAACCCCCAAGAAAATCTCAAGATGAGCCTCAAAGTTAGGCGCTGGGCAAAAGAAGCGAAGGGAAGATGTAACAGCTGGCCCAAAGAGACCATGCTTGTGAGAATGACCCTTTGTTAGGGGGTTTTCCCTGCAGGATGTCCTGTCACATGCTGTGGGTAGTATTTCCGCAGGAGCCCAGGGTTAGGGTCCCCATGGCCAAGTTGCTTGAGCCTTTCCCAAGTCCTTCCTTGAATCCCACAGAGAGGCGAGGAGGCATGCGAGGAATTTGGGAAGAGAGGACACGCGTCTCCTTATCTTGTGCCTGACTCATTGCAGGTCACGGGGATTGCTCCAGTCACTTCCCCCGTTCCCTGCTGGTTTCTGCCTGTCCATCCTACAGCAGGAGATAGCCACACTGGGAGGCCAGTTCCTGCTGTCCCCACTCCCCCCCCCCATTCCCCGTGCTGGTGTTAGTGCTGTGAATGTGGATCCTTCTCTGCGGTGGGACCACCATGGGCTCAGAAACCACCACCTGCCTGTCACCTCACCGTGCTCTGTTTAGGATCAACTCTTCTGCCCAGATACTAGCCCGATCATCACACATCAGCCATAGGATACTTCCCTGCAAGGCTCTTATTTCATTGAAATAATAACTAACTGCCTGAGAATAAAATACGTCAGCAGCTTTTATAGTACCTGCCCCTTGGTGGACATTCACCATATTTGTTCTGAACTTCTCATGTGAAATCACTACACAGTCCAATAGGACAGAAGCGTTGTTTTCAGTAAATCAGGACTAAAGGATCGCGGTTACGACCATGGGACTATACCTAACTGTCACTGTACGCAAACGGCTCTGTAGCATCGTAAGTACTACTGGGACCACAAACCCCAATCAATGAAGTAAAGACAAATATCATAGTCACAATGTCACATGGAGGAGTGCTGACCGTGGGGTCACATGCAGGCCACCGAGCCATTGTGGCATATACCGAACACAGCTCTCAATAGAGCAGCAAAACAAAGCACATTCCGGCCACCCTGGCAACTTCTGAGCCTTCAGCAGCTGCTGCAGCAGGGATGGCCTTATTTACAGAGTTGGGATAGAACGACGGGTCACATGTCTAGCGACCTCCGCAGTCACACCTCTTAGGACACAAAGGAAAATAATGCATCGACAATTCCTGATCACTGGGTGCTGGTTTTGAGGATACTACTAGATCACTAGAATCTTTTTTTTTAAAGCCGCGATATCTTCCTAAGCTCTTAGTAACAAATCTGACGATGTATTACGTAGCTGTAGGTCCCTGGCTGACCTCTAATACTGTTCCATCTCCGGGGGTTGGCTACCAAGTCACTCTGTGTACTCAGAGCAAGGCTACCTTTACCACTGAATTTTTTAATTAACATTTATTGGGTGCAAGTTAGGAGCTAAGCATTGTGCCGAGGACTTTTTACCACAGGACCTTATCCAATATTCACAATCATCGTTTTGAAAAGGGAGATGAAGAAATGTTCAAGAATTTGCTCACAGCCAGTCAGTAGCTCAGAGCAGTAAAAGTTAATTCTGATCTGAGTGTTCCAACTCCTTCAAATTAAGTGGAAGTAAAAGGTGTTCTCACCCAGATACCCAAAACCAACGCTCAGACCTACTGCCTTGGCAGAACCCTGCCCTGATCCATAGAGGACACTGTGTGGCGCAGTGTGACTGGCGCAGTCATTCTCAACAGTGGGTGTCCAGAACTAACTTCACATGACCGAAGCATTGCCTTATCCCCCAGCCCTGGGCACCTGCCATTCTGCTCTCTGCTCCTGGGACTCTACTTGAGTTTCCACATATGAGTGAGGCTGTGCAGTATTTGTCCTTTGTCTGGCTAAATTCACTTAGCAGGATGCTCTAAAGGCCTAGTGATGTTGTTGCATATGGCACGATTACCTATTCCAAGGCTGAATAATAGGACATCATAGGTCTATAACCACATTTTCTTTATCTGAGCATCGACATTTAAGAGGTTTCCCTATGCCGGCTCCTGGGAATAACACTGAAGTGAACACAGTAATGCAGACAGACCTCTTTAAGATCTAGATCTCAACTCCTTTGGATATACACCCAGAAATAGGATCGCCAGTGTCCCAAGCCCACCTTAGAGGCGTACATTGTCTTTCCACAAGCTCAGCTTTATTCAATCATAAAGGTTGACTATAATTATCAAACAGGTTCAGGGTTCTAAACTCAATGACCTACAACTTGGCTTCATACATGTCACACAAAGCACAATACAAAGTCACACAACAAAGAAGACAACGAGGTATAAGAAGTGAAAGCAGCAAACTCCCAAGTCCGTCCACGAGCGGGCAGTTGAGAGGAGAACTCGGTCCAGTCCAGGTCAGCTCTCCGCACTGACGGCTAATTCCGTCCAACAGTGGAGAACCTTTCTTTTTTTTTTTTTTTTCTTTTTTCTTTTTTTTTTTTTTTTTAAGATTTTGTTTATTTGACAGAGATCACAAGTAGGCAGAGAGGCAGGCAGAGACAAAGGGGAAAGCAGGCTCCTTGCTGAGCAGAGAGCCTGATGCGGGGCTGATCCCAGGACCCAGGGATCATGACCTGAGCCGAAGGCAGAGGCTTTAACCCACTGAGCCACTCAGGTGCCCCTGGAGGACCTTTCTTTAGGTCCTGGGCAGAGCCCTAAGCAGCAGCTGCCTTTTCAGTGTGGTCAGATATGGGAGAGTCCCAAGTTGAGAGTCTGACAGTCTGACAATATGTTACTTTGGCTGCAAAAGTCATCCCTTTTTAAAGGAGTTTAATCAGTCTTGGGCCCTCTGGTTCTCTCGATTACCAGCTCTCAGTTCTTCTAAGCTATCTTGGCTTGGATGCCTATACCAGTTCTGGCAGCCATCAGCCCCTGCAGGTTTCGGGGAAACCTGGTCTTAGCTGCTCTGCCCCTGGCCGCTTCCATCACTGCTTGACAAGAATCACTGCCTAACATGAATGACTCCATCTTGCTCTCTCCGGATGGATTAAACATTAACTCTAGTTTTGGTGTTTTGAGAAACCTCCCCATTGTTTTCCATAGTGGCCACACTAATTTACATCCCCACCAATAACTTGGACAACACAAGCTCCCTTTTCTCCACTTCCTTGCCAACACTTCTCCATTGTTGTTGGTTTTTTGTTTTTTGTTTTTTTTTTTTTTAAATAAGAGCCAACCTAACATATAGGAGGCAATAATTCATTGTGGTTCAGATTTGCATTTCCCTGAGAATTAGTGATATCGAACATGTTTCCATATCCCTGATGGCTATTGGTAGGTCTTCTTGGAAAGGAAGGTCTTTTGGGCTGTTGAGTTATAGTTCATTATATGTTTTGGATATTAACTCCTTATCAGATAAATGGTCTGCATATATTTTCTCCCATTCCATAGGTTGCCTTTTCATTTTGTTGACAACTACCTTTGCTGTGCAGAAACTTTTTAGTTTGATGTGATCCCACTTTACTTTTGCTTATGTCTACACTTTTGGTGTCCAATCCAATATCAGCAGCTTTTCCCTGTTTTTGTCAATGGGTTTTATTGTTTCAGGGTTTATATTTAAGTCTTTAATCCATTTTGAATCAATTTTTCAATAACGGTCTAATTTTATTATTTTTCATGTGGATCTCCAATTTTCCCAATACCTTTTAACAAAGAGATGTTTTTCCCCATTGAGTATTCTCGGCCCCTTTGTCAATATTAATTGACTGTATATGTGAGGCTCTATTCTGTTCTACCAGTCTGTATGTTACTATACCAATACCATATTGGTGATTGCTATAGCTTTGCAATATCTCTTAAAATCAACGAGTATGATACCTCCAGCTTTGTTTTTCTTACTCAAAACTGTTTTGGCTGTACAGGGTCTTTGGTGGCTCCCCGTCATTTTTAGGAGTGTTTTCTTATTTCTACAAAAAGACCACTGGGGTTTTATTAAGCATTGCATTGAGTCTATGTACCACTTTGAGAAACATGGTCCCCATTTTAACAATAGTAATTCTTCTAATCCATGAACATGAGATGTCCTTCCACTTGTGCTATTTTTTTCTGTCAGTTTCTTATATTTTTCAGTAGACAACTCTGTCACCTCCTTGGTTAAGTATCATCTTCCTTTGATACTGTTGTAAATGGATTTGTTTTCAATTTTCTCTTTGCAGAGTTGTTAGAAATGTAACTGATTTTTGTATCCAGGGACGTACTGAGTTTTAGGTCTAACAAGTTCTTATAACTATACTGGAGTTTTAGGTCTAACAAGTTCTTATAACTATACCGCAACACTATGAACCTGGAAACAGTCCTATACCTATGCTTATCAAAAAAAATTACCATTTAAGGGCGCCTGGGTGGCTCAGTGGGTTAGGCCGCTGCCCTCGGCTCAGGTCATGATCTCAGGGTCCTGGGATCGAGTCCCGCGTGGGACTCTCTGCTCAGCAGGGAGCCTGCTTCCTCCTCTCTCTCTCTGCCTGCCTCTCTGCCTACTTGTGATCTCTCTCTGTCAAATAAATAAGTAAAATCTTTAAAAAAAAAATTACCATTTAAGGGAGTTAGGGTTTCAGGATATTTTGATGTTTCAGCATTTTAACTGAGCATTTACTATGATCTGGGCACCATTCTAAGTAATTTCGTGGACCACAATGTTTACTCTTCCTAAAAACCCTATGAAGTAGGACTATCATCATCCCTGTTGTCAGATGAGAAAACTAAAGCTCAGAGACGTTAAGTAACTTGACTATGGTCCCACAGCCAGTGAGTGTTAGAGCAGGGCTTCAACTCAGGCAGTCTGACTGAAGTCTGTACTCGATAACTTATTATGTTGCCTCTGAACCAAATCATGACATTTTAGTCAATTAACACAGTTCTTTAAAAGATACATAGAAAACAGTTTATGGATTTAGGATTTTAAACAATCAGGTAGAAAATATTATGTAACATGCATTCGTCAAGGACTTTGCATGATGAAATCAAATTCTACAAAGATGACATTTAATTTTCAAGTTTGAGAAGCAGCGATATTTGAGTGTAACATACATGCAAATACATATTGAGTATAACATACATTTTAGGGGGGGCAGTCTAAGAGATTAGGATTCAGAACAAGAGTCAGCAACCTACAGTCCATAGGCAAACCTAGCCTACCACCTGCTTTTGTAAATAAAGTTTTCTTGGAGCGCAGCCATTCCTGTTCATTTGCTTACCACATATGGCTGCCTCCACCCTTCAAGGGCGGAGCAAGCAGCTGTGGAGCCTATATGGCTGACAAAGCCTAAAATATTTACTATATGGTCCTTCATGGAAAATATTTGCCAATGCCGGTCATAGAGGTTTAGGTGAGCTAGACTGAGAAACACCCGCGGTGAAAACACCTTTAGGACCTAGTTCTAGAGTGATTAGCAGAATCAGGAGAGAATGTTATGGGTTTGTTGAAGCAAATGAAAAGCCGAGCCCATCAGTAAGGCACCTCTTTACAGCTGTGGGGAGACGGTTACGGTAACCATGCCCAGTGACTCGTGCCTCTCAGTATGGGTGCTCTCGGGTAACCCCTCTCTGCATGGGGTCTTGAGCGTGGCCATGTGACTTGCTGGGGCCAAATGGGCCAAATGTGAAACCAACAGAAGTTAAACATGTACTTCCTCATCGGGGTTTGGATCTCAGCAGGAGGAAGATGAACTCTTCAGGAGAGGCCACTTGGAGAACAGATGCATCCCAGCCTGCAGGCCCGCCGCCCGTGACTGAGGCCATCTGGGCCGCCACCTCCAGACTTAGGAGTGACACCAGGTGAGACCAGCAAAAGCCCACTAGCTAAACCCAGTCCAAGCTGCAGAACTGTGAACAAACAGTGGTGGTTTTAACCCATTAGGTTCTGGATGTTGTTGAGTTTTTTGGTTTGTTTGGTTTTTGGTTTTTTGGTTTTTTTTAATGCAGAGTACAGGCGGGCAACAATACCCTAGCTGAAGGGCATCAGGAACCAGTGGCGTCGCCTAGGGATGAGAAATTATGTCTGAAAATCAAAGGGAAAGTGATCACACACACACACACACACACACACACACACACGAAATACCAAATGCCATTAAGGACCCAGGATTGCCTTTTCTTTCAAACTCCTGAAAGGAGGGAGAATAGATTAAAAGACAAAAATCTTTGCCTTTTTAGGGAAGGTCAGATGCTGTAAATAATAAACTCTCCTCTTTCTAGAGAATCGTTCTTCCCTTCTGTCTTCGGAGACAGAAAAGGAATCGCTCCCAACCCTGCAGGGCTTTCTTTTTGCCTCTTGGAGAACTCAAAGGCTGGTGGGGATTTACACGTATGAGCCAGATCCCTGAGCCAAATTAGGCAGGCAAGGTGGAGAAGCAAGCTGTGGTTTAAGTAGTGTGTGGGGAAGGGGCTCCAGGCGGGCTGGGGGAGGCTGGAAAGACAGGGCAGCGCAGAACAAAGGGGAGCCACAAGGGCGAAGACCCTCACCAGAGATTCCCGGGCAAACTGCAGGGAGAGCCAGCCCTGGCTTCCAGCCCCAGATGAAGGCCAGGAGGGCCCTCAGTGCTGGCCAGCAGGGGTGGGGGTGGCGGGCTCCCGCCTGCACCCGGGGCAGGAGCCTCACACACTTCAGACCAAGACCTGGGAAATCCTGCGAAAGCAGCCCTCCCGAGATCCATGCCAGCCTCGAGCCCAAAAACTGCCTTGGAGAGCTCTAGAAGCTCAAGAGTGCCTCTGACAAGGAGACAAGGGAGGGGAAGGTTGCAGGTCTGAAGGAGGAGGGACAAGGTCACGTGGGATGTAACTAACACAGGAGACAAAACGTCCACTACAAAAGCAACTGGGGCCATTTCAGCTCAGAATGAAATTCATGAAGGGAGGTAGTGAGGCTCGTTCTCCAAACTGTGAGCTCATTCATTCAGTCAACGTGTATTTATAGCCTCAAGGTGCGCGGCACTGTTGTGGGTCCTGCAGACAGGACAGGACTCCTGCCCAACTAGGGCTTACAGCCCGTGAGGGGAGAAAAACCAAACAGTAACAAGAACGGGAAGTCTAGGGGTGACTGGGTGGCTCAGTCGATGGGTGTTTGCCTTCGGCTCAGGTCATAATCCCAGGGTCCGGGGATCGAGCCCCACATCGGGCTCTCTGCTGGGTGGGAAGCCTGCTTCTCCCTCTCCTACTCCCCCTGCTTGTGTTCCCTCTATCCCTGTGTCTTTCTCTGTCAAATAAATAAATAAAATCTTTTTTAAAATAAATAAATAAATAATAACGCAAAGTCTACTCCTAAAGATCATGACATGTCCTGATGGGTGCCGGAAGGAAAGAAGCAAGCTGGCTGAGAGAATCTATGGGGTGTGGGGGAGATCGGGAGGGGGCCTCCTTGTTCCTGGGGGGCAAGCACCTGTGTCGTGCTCAGGTGTGTGTCCCTCCCAGTGTTTGTGCATTTGAATGAAATGTTTTGGCTTCAGGTCAGCAAAGCTCCACGCGGTTAGACTTCTCCCACTTTTCACTATATGGTCTTGTGTGACGCTGATGCAGGCTAAGACATGGTGGGGGAGGGGCACCAGCAGCATGGTGACCAGAGTAGATGCTGAGCAGGCCCTCCAGGGGACTCACCGGGTTCCCTGCTAAGGACTCAGCAGGTAGGGACAGGGAACAATTCTCCAGTGCCATTTCTGCATAGGAACATTCCCTACCCTAGAGCCAGCAGTATGGTCCCCATACACTGAAGGGTTCTGCTCCAGAGTGCCCTAGATCATCCTAATGGGACCACTCAGGAGAAAGAGCCCAGCTTTCTCTGTAGGGAGCTAATAATGCTGGCCATTTCTGGGGGAGGACGACCAGGCTTTGCTCGCTTTACAAAGCAGGAACATGGTCCCTAGGCTTTATCACCCCGAGGACGAAGGGGTTTATTACCCCGAGGAGGACTGGGGTTTCTAACATCTGCTCCTCACATGAAGCAGAGAAGCCCTGGAGATTTGCTTTTCATCTTTTTCTTACTCTCCCCTTTGTCCTGAGTGTACCATTACATAACAGCACTATAGATCATCTCTGTTCAGTAGCTACGAGTTTAAATCTTGTTTCATGTCATTATTAGCAATTCTTTTCATAATGAGAGCAATGCATAAAAACCCCAATTGAGACCTGGACATCAGACACCTAGTTGCCACAAGTAAATGAACTGTTTGCTCCAAACGTTTCACCGTGGTTTGATGGCACGGGGTGGGGCGGGGGGGGGGGGGGGCTCCCTCTCTGAGGATAACCAGACTCAACACAAATGTTTTGGTTGTGTGACCCTGTGGATTATCTTTTTAAAGTTTAAACTCCCTCATTTCAGAATATGCAAAGGGTAGGACTTTAAAGGGCATCTTCCTGATCAAATCTAATACCTCTGGCCCAGAACTTTCATTTGATTAAATTTCACTTCTTGAGATACTGACTCCTGAGTGTCAAATACATGATTTAATATGCTTGCTAAATTATGGAGTGTTGAACAAAGGGAAAGGATTTTTTTTTTCTCTTGCCACCGTTATTTATTTGGGTTAAAGATTGCCTTCTGCTTCCTGGCATATGTTAAGAAATAATTATGTGAGAGTTGTGTCACATCATGAATCAACCTGACCGTCTTTTCCGCCAAAACTTGCACCTCTACTTTTGGCGTCCCTCTCTTTGAAGTTGTCCTCTCTTTGCTAAGAAGAAATAGATGCTTTCATAAGCCTGTGGGCTAATTATGTCAAGGGGAAGGTGAGGAAGCAGGTTCCTAATATAGGTTCAGGGGCTGCACAAGGTTGAACTTAAGCTGACCACGGGAGAGTAGCACTTCCTTTTTTCTCATTGCGTTTTGTTCTGCCTGCACTGAGAGACAGTCGTTCTGAGCCTTCAGGTAAACTTGTACTCTAGATGAATTTGTCCAAGTTTCTTGTGCCCACATTTGCCTGAGCTGAAATTGTTTCCCAGGATCCAGAAGCACTTCTGACACTAACCACCAATCTCTTGTATCCGTAAGTCAGTCCATCCAATGAAAATTGAATTAAAGAGTCCTTGCGGCTCCCTCTGCTTCCTCCCCAATGCTTAACTGTCTAATAAGATTCAATTAAGACCACTCGGGCCTCCCCCAACCAACACAGCAGCACAGGAGAGCCAAATGTAAACCAGGTTGACTAATGGAGTCAAAAACACCAATGGGTAATCAGGCCAGAAGAAAAGCATGGAGAACACAGAGATAGCACGAATATTGCAACACAAAGTGGTTATGAAATGATTCAAGATATTTAAAGACAGACATTGTTCTAAGAAAGCAGTAGTTCTGGGTATTAGATCAGAAAACATCCTGCTTCCAGTCCTAACTGGGAGGCTTCCAGAAGTATGGTGGCACGAACAAGATACTGTGGAATTAAGAGTTTTAGCCCAGCTTGGCGCAGTCCTTCTGCATCCTGACTCCTTAAGCAGATTTATCTCCTACTTGAGAATTATCCCAAAAGCCCAGCACGCCATCAACACAAGGGGCCTCGGATTCCTTTATTACCACGGGGCTCTCGATGGTACTGGAGACAGGAGTTGCACACAACCAGAATTCCCAACACAGATGCTCAACATCAGAACAAGAACAAAAGCGGGTCAGGGGTACAGGCAGTCAAGTCAAGGGTGCCAGGAGCGCCCCCCACCCACCGCCCATCCCTGCCCCCGCGAGGAAAGGCCTCCCAGATCCACACCTTTCCTGAAACTCCATTCAGACCCTGAGTCCTTCTCTCCGACTACCTTCTGCACCCAAAACTAAACCCACCATCTGCACTGCCCACCCACCTCCGCAAAGAAAACATTTCTTTCCTTCCAAATATAAAGTGCATTACAATCGATTAATTGAACATATGCCACAACACCATTCTTTCAATCATGGAGATTTGAAACCCAGTCAGACTTGCTGGGTTACACACTGTTTCATCCTCTCCTGCTGTCCTTTCTTCTATTAAAAGCCTCCTTGGCCAAGCTGGACCCTCCATTCACACGACCCCCCCCCCCCCCCCGTTACGGATCGAATCATGTCCCCAAAGAGGTATCTCAAAGTGCTAACCCCCCAGTACCTTAGAATGTGACTTTCTTTGGAAATAGGACTGCAGATGCCAGTAGTTCAGAGGAGGTCATACTGGAGTAAAAATGGGCCCTTGATGTCACATACCCGGTGTCCTTAGAATGTGAGGACAGAGGCAGAGATCAGAGTGACACAACACCAAGCCACAAAGTGCCAAGGACAGATGGCCACCAACTGAGGCTCAGAAGAGGCAAGGACGGTTCCACCCAGAGTCTCAGAGAGCACGTGGCCCCACGGACACCTCTGTGGCTGACCTCCATCTCCAGAGCCCTGAGACAATGAATGTCCATTAAGGGATCCAGTGGGTGGTACTTTGTTAGCCCTTAGAAACAAACACAACCACCTTCCCTTCTAGGAACCTCCCATGGATTCCTGTTTCCTCATCATCTCAAAGTTCTACTCTTTGGCCAGCTCCTGAGGCCTGCACCTGCCCAGCCCATCCTCCCTTTACAAACATACCTACACCATTTCTTTGTGACTTCTCTGAATTACAACCTACATCGACCTCTCCCATCTTCAATGTCCTACTACTCCTGTTTCCACTAAAATCTTCTTCCCCTCCACCAACTGTCTTGATTTCTGCCTTCCCTATCAGTCCACAGCCCCTTGAGAAATGGGCTAGGACTTACTTACTAGACTTACTTCTTTTGCATCTCCCCTGAGCACCCAAATACATCAGAACTCATGGCAGATGAACAGATCTAGTCACCTTGACACAGGCTTTATCCTTGACCTGGAACATCAGGCAGCCCGTAGGCTACAGGCCAGGGACTGCAGTTTTGCTTTTTGTGTCCCCAGTGCCTAGCCCAGTGTCTGACATTTCGTAGACTTTCAGTAATTGTTTATTCCGGGTCCGTCCCAGGTAGACCAGCATCCTGCTTCTTTTAAAGGACTCACTAATTAAATAGCTTGAAGTTCTTCAGACAAAAGTGGCTGGACAGGGAGGAAATGCCATTCTCTTTCTCTGGTAACCCCACTAATAGGTCATTAAAAGGGCCCCAGCTTGGAGCCCCAGGAAGCCTCATTAGTCCCCACGACCTATCAGGGAAGGCAGCCTTCCTCCCAATTATCAGGCTTCCTGTTTATTAATACATGACAAGCCTTGTCCTTCAGCCCATTGTTACCTGTGTTTCCAGAACTCTTTGAAAGCATAAATAAATGATAGCTGGCGGGTCTCCTTTCCCCAGGATGTTGTCAGTGTTGAGAATCCTGACAGTTTTCCAAGACATGATTTGCCACTACAAATGCCAAGTGCTCCTGTCCTCTCCTATTTATAGAGATGCTTGATAATCCAAGGAGCCAGCTCCTTCCAACAGAGACAGACCAATGCTGTCATAAGTCTGCAGGTCACAGAGCCGTGCACCTGGCTTTTCAGAGAGCCCAAGGCCTGGCAGTGGAGAACCCGTCTGCTCAGCAGGCCAGCCATTCAGATCCCCAAGATGCCAGACCCAGAGAGCCTACAGGGGCCACAGGGTGACTCTGGGAAGGGCAGAGCTCCAAGGAAGGTTATTGTTGTTCCAACTGTCATTGCCCCCTTTCCACCAACCTCATCTCTGATCCACAGGTCCCAAAACATTTGAATTAACCTCTCGGATACTTTTCCCCTGGCCATCCACTGGATGTTTCAAGGGTCAGGATGGGGAGGAGAGTTGCAGTGGCGGGCGGGAGAGGGGTGGGTGTAGGAGAGTGGGAAGGAGGGGGTCCAAACCCGGAAGGTAGGTAGAAGCCAAAGAAAGAAGGGGCCGTTCAGTTTCTAGTTCCATGTGGAAGGAGCTCAGGACTCACTCGGTCTAGACAACAAGTAAAAAGCTGAACACACTGAACAACCAAAAGTTCTTCTTGGGTTGGAGACATGAGGACACGGAGCAAACCACTGCCCCTGAGCCTGGAGAGAAAAGCGAGTGGACACGGCAAGTCGTGACTTACCAGACAGAGGAGGCACCTCCGAGGGAACCCGTGCCGGGCAGGAAATCCTCAGCTGTGATGAACAAACTGGTAGGGGCTCGGTGTGGACAAATCTGAAAGTTGAAAACTCTGGGGAGAGCGGGTATCCAGTCATAGGAAACCCCCCAAATACTGTGAGATTTACTTCCAGGAGCTCCAGCAGATTCCCACAGTAAGTATCTGAGGACAAACTCCCTCAAGCTTCCAGCAGGGGTTGGGGGAAGGAACCATTTTAAACACACCAGAGCATGTTGTTCTCAGTTAGGGCTGTCCTCAGGTGAACAGGAGGCTAGTCTGTAGGGTATTTCAGGGCCTAATTGACTGGGGGGTTGGGAAATACCCTACTCCAGCTGTTTCTCGACATCTCGTCCCATCTAAGGGAAGAGAAAGAGCTGAGAAACACCTGTGAAACTCAAAGCACTGAGGCACAGCCTCACAGAAAGGCTGAGACTGTGGCACACTCCACCTTTCCCACACCTCACCAACACATGACTAGAGACCTACTTATGGCAGTCCCTCTTACCTGATACGTTATGTCCAGCTAGCCAGAGAAAATTACAAGCCCACACCAAAAGGTGAAAAAACACAATTTAAAAAGAGCCAACATCAGAACCAGACAAAGAAGGATGGTAGAATTATCAGACCAAGAACTTTACCCAACTATGACAATATGCTAAGGGCTCTAGGGGCGCCTGGGTGACTCAATCAGTTTAGCACCCAACTCTTGATTTCAGCTCAAGTCATCATCTCAGGGTTGTAGGATTGAGCCCCAAGTCAGGCTTCATGTTCAGTGAGGAATCTGCTTCTCTCTCTCTCTCCCTCTGCCCCCCAACCACTCACACACATGCACATACCCTAACAAATAAATTAATCTTTTAAAAAATATATGCTAAGGGCTGTAGTGGATAAAGTAGACAGCACATAGGAATCATGGTCAATGTAAACAGAAGAATATCCTAAGAAAGAAAAAAAAAAAAAAAAAGAAACGCCAGATTAAAAAAACACTATAACAGAAATGAAGAATGTCTTTGATGAGTTCATTAGCCAATTGGATGTGGCTGAGGAAAGATTCTCTGATCTAGAGGATATATCTGTATTCTCAAAACCATAAAAAAGAAAATAAAGACTGGGAGGGAAAAGCAGAGTATCCAAGTTCTATGGAACATCTGCAAAAGTTATATGCATAATATGGATATCAGAAAAAGAAAAAAGAAGAAACACTTGAAACAACAATGACTATTTTCCCAAATTAATATTAGATACTAATATTAATATCAGTGGATTATTAAAACAGTGGTATTTTATTATTAAAACAGAATATTAAAACAGTGGATCCAGGGAGCCCAGCAATCATGTGGGATAAATGCCCCCAAAAAAGTACAGCTGGGCATATCATTTTTAATTACAGTAAATCAAACACAAAAAAAAATTTTGGAAAAAAAGCCAGAGGAAAAGAATCACATTACCTACAGAGGGACAAAGATAAGAATTACATCTGAGTTCTTCTCAGAAACCAGGCATGCAAGAAGAGAGTTAAGTAGGATATTTTAAATGTTGAGAGGAAAAAAACCACCAAACTGGAATTTTGAACTTATTGAAAAATTGAACTTACTGAACTTATTGAAGAAATTATCCTTCAAAACTGATGGAGAAATAAAGACTCTCTCAAACAAAAGAAAACTGAGGGCATTTGTTGGTGTGACTGGGTAGCTCAGTTGGTTAATTGGCTGCCTTCAGCTCAGGTCATGATCTCTAGGTTCTGGGATCAAGCCCCACATTGGGCTCCTGGATTAGCAGGGAGTCTCTGTTTCTCTAGCTCTCCCTCTGCCCCTACCCACTGCTCATCCTCTCTCTGTGTCTCAAATAAACAAAATCTTTAAAAAGAAAAAATTGAAGGAATTTGTTGCCAGTAGATCTGTCTTACAAGAAATATTGAAATACATTCTTTAGGAAAAAGGAAAATAATATAGGTCAAACCTTGGATCAACATAAAGAAAAGAAGAGTGTTAAATAAGGAATAAATGAAGGCAAAATAATAACTTTCATTTTTTTATTCTTAATTGATCTGACAGAAAACTGTTCATAATAATAGCAACAATATATTCAATTGGATATTCTTATGGATATAACATATCTTATATGTTTATGTCTTTATATACTTATGTATATACCTTATATATATTTATGTATGCTTATGAATAAGTGAAATGAATGGCAGCAATGATAGGAGGAAGCAATTAGGGTTATTTTGTTATTATAAGATCCTCACACTACCCACGAATTGGCATAGTGTTATTTGAAAGTGGACTTGGATTAGTTGTAAATGTATATTATAAACTCTTAGGGAAACTACTAAAAAGGTTAAAAAAAAGAGTTTTAGTGATATGCTAAGAAAGGAGAGAAAGTGGGATCATATAAAATGCTCATTTAAAACCACATAAAGCAGAAAAGAATTGAAGACAAAAATAGTAACAGAGAACAAGGGCAACAAACAGAAAACAGTAATCAATGTGTTAGATATTAATCCAGGTATGTCAGTAATCCCTTTGAATGTCTAGAGTCCAAATGCATTCATTAAAGGGCAGAGATTGTCAGAGTAGATCAAAAAACAAGATCCAACTATATGTTGTCTTCATGAAATCCACTTTAACTATAACGACACAAATAGATTAAAAGTAGATGGATGGAGAAAACTGCACCATGCTAACACTAAGAAGAAAGGAGGTGTAGATTACCAGAAGAGTTTATAGTTGATCAAATGCACTTTCAAAAGAAGAAAGGAGCCAAGATCATTTAAAGAATCAGAATTATATGAAGAGGGCAATTAAGGAACAAAATTTTTCAAGGGAACACATTTAGAAAGTGGATATCTAGGCTTATGGTGTCTTGAAATAAGTTACTGAGGTTATTCCGTAAGTATTTTTGCCAGTTCTCAGTAACTTTCTGACCCCCAATACTCAAAATACTGTGTACGTTTCCAAAATAGAGTGAAGGAGTCCCACTCTCTGTTTAAGAAATGTAAAAAATGTGAAATGCAGCATAGGTCTGGCCTTAGGTATGTATATGAGAGAGCTGTAACAGCAGGAGGTGAACACCCACCTTCTCTTCAGTCAGTGGTGTCATGGCTGTCCTCAGCTATGGGCTAGGTCTATGCAGCATAGGTCTGGCCTTAGGGATGTGTATGAGAGAGCTGTAACAGCAGGAGGTGAACACCCACCTTCTCTTCAGTGTCCCTGTCAGTGGTGTCATGGCTGTCCTCAGCTATGGGCTATTCCTGGGCCTCCTTCACAAGGAGCCCTCTTTTATCTCATGTTACGTCATCACTTTATCTTACAATCCAGAAATGTTTGCATCTTAACTGCACACTGAACAACCTTCCAGACCTGCTGTCTCTCTCTGAGGTAGCTGAAGTGTAGCAGGATGACTTACTTTCAATCACACAGTTTTCTAGAAGTCTCAAAACTCCAGGCACTATGGCAAATGGGAGCAAAGAAAATTATGTTTGGAAGGAAAAATGTCCCTTTATTATTGGCAACCCAGTGCCAACAAGCACACCCATGACCCAGATCATGGTTTCTAAATACCATCCTCCAACAAAAGGAACCAGGGCTCCTTGAAGAAGCAGTTGATTCTACATCCGGGCAAGAAAAATACTAGATGATCCTGGAACATTTTATGATGCCAAAAGTAGGGAAGGACTCGAAAAGGATGAGGGCTTCCTGAAGGAGCATAGAAACCAACCAGAGTTCCCAGAGACCAAAGCTGGGACAAATTAAGCAATAAGCAAAATAATATTTAATTGTGATCCCTAGAATAAGAATAAAGTAAACATACACAAGTCTATCCTGACATTTAAAAATAGTTGAACAGGGGCGCCTGGGTGGCTCAGTGGGTTGAGCCTCTGCCTTTAGCTCAGGTCATGGTCTCAGGGTCCTGGGATCAAGCCCCCGCATCGGGCTCTCTGCTCGGCGGGGAGTCTGCTTCCCCCACCCCCAACTCTGCCTGACTTTCTGCCTACTTGTGATCTCTCTGTGTCAAGTAAATAAATAAAATTTTAAAAAATAAAAATAAAAATAGTTGAACAAATAAGGACACTGGCAATAAGGCATAGCTCATCCTTACAAAAGAATTTAAATTAATAAGTGTGGAAGGAAAGAAAGAGATATCAAATCACCATTAGAACTCCACAGTAACAATTCCTGTGGGAAAAATAATCCACCCATTGCTGCTAAAATTAGTGGTTGAGAGTTTAAGGAAAAGCAGAGTATTTCTATAATCTAAAAGCTCCTCCCCAAGATATGTATTAATTGTAAGAGGAAACACAGTAACTTTACATTCCATCCCTTCAGACACACCTTAGCTGAATAACAGAGGGAAAAGCACCAGTAATAAGAACTACTGATATCATGTACCCCTGGTATCAGATCAGGACCCCACACTTAGGACCTCATTTAACCTTAACCACCTTTTTAAAGACCTTATCTCCAAGGGCAGTCACATTGGGGTTTAGGGTTCCATCATATGAATTTGGAAGGGGGAACAATTCAATTTGTAGCACTTGCGAACCACAATCTAATCATGAAAATACATTAGACAAACCCAAATGATCCATGAAACAACTTATAAGCACTTTTCAACAGTGTCAAGGTCATAAAAGACCAAGAAAGACTAAGGAACTATCTTAGGCTGAAGGCTATTAGGAGACATGATGATTAAATGCAACATGGGATATGGGATTGATTCCTGGGACAGAAAAAGGACATGAATGGAGAAATGGACTCGATCTGAATAAAGTCTCCAGTTTAGTTACTATTGTTGTATCCATGTTAATTTCCTGGTTTTGATTACTGTGTGATAGTTATATAAAATGTTAACATTACGGCAGCTGGGTGAGGGGTATACTGAAATGCTTTGTGCTCTTTTTACAACTTTACTCTAAAATTATTTCAGAACAAAAAGGGTTTTTTTTAAAAATGTCCCTTCACGTCACACTCTTCACAATGTGGTGGGAGTAGAGAACAGACCCTGGAAAATCTCTCTTTTGTGGGGGAAGTGTGGGGAGACAGCACAGAGAACTGTACAATTTCCCCACCACCCTCCAGGATGTAAGAGAGAGCGGGAGATGGGAAGAGTCGAAGTGGAAGACAGATTTTAAAAGCCGGTCTCATGAAGGCAGACGTGGAGCATGGCATCTGCCATAAGAGAGATGGGGACTGGCCTCCTTCCAGGGGTCCAGTTCAGAGACCCATCACGCACCTTTATTTTAAGACTGTCAGCGGTTTGTGTGCACAAAAGAGAAAGAGAGGACTCTGTTTCCACACAAACAGCCCGGTGGACATGGACCACTGGCTGCTCTCCCTCCCAGCTGGTTGATTCTCTGGCTCTGAGAGCCCCAAGGCTGATTATTGTAGGGATTAGCACCTGACAGCCTGTGCAACCCAGATAATTCCTTTTATTTAGGACAATCCACAATAAAGTGGATGGCCAACCCCTCACCCACTTCCTACTCTCCCCGCCATCTTTCAGCTTTTGGTTCTAAGCATTTTTGTTCTCATTCATTTTGCAAAGGTTTTTTTGAGGTTTTTTTCCCCCCTGAGTACCTACCTTGTTTAAGGCATCAGTAAACCCTGAGGATAGAAAATAACTCTTAGATAAGAATGGAGTGCTAACACATAGTAGGATTGCCATCAAGAGTTTGCTGAATTGAGTTGAACGCCCTCTGTGGATTATATCCAGAAAGCTTTTCTATACTTAGATTGTGGTATTTCTGGCCATAATCTCTCTTATGCACAGTGGCCGGAAAAGAATATAAATTGCTGGGCCGAGGTGTAGCTGTGAAAGTTTCTAAAGATACACCCTTTAACACAATGGCTCCTCTATATAAGATGCACCATGAACCCTGGATAAAAGATAAAAATAGAAATAATAATGAGAGTGGTCAGCTATCATCAAGTGTTTACCATGTGCCGTATATGTAAAGCTCCCAGCCCCAAAGCTAGTGTGTAGGAGCTAGTACAAGTTTGCAGATGGCTAGTAAAGAAGAGGCTGAGCCTAGACACAAGCCAAGCACCTGGACTGGAGTGCAAGCTCTAACCCAGCGGGCTCCGCGTCCTTCCCATTCCTCAGTTCTGTTCTAGCCTTACTGCGGGACTTAGAGCAAATCTTTACAATTCTCTGGGCCCCTGACTGCCTGCCTATAATAATAATAATGATCATCCCATCTTGTCTTGTCTACTTCGAAGGGTCAATTACATAAAGGTCAACACACAAACGTCGAAGTCACAGTAGACGAAGGGGATCGACAGGACACTTAATGCGACGAGCACTGAGAAACGGAAAGAATTGTTCAATCATTAACATTGTACACCTGAAACTAATGTAAGACTGGAGGTTAATTGTGCTTGAGGTTTTTTTTTAAGATTTTATTAATTTATTTGACAGACGGAGATCACTAGTAGAAAGAGAGGCAGGCAGAGAGAGAGAGGAGGAAGCAGGCTCCCCACTGAGCAGAGAGCCCGATGCGGGACTCAATCCCAGGACCCTGGGATCATGACCAGAGCTGAAGGCAGAGGCTTTAACCCACTGAGCCACCCAGGTGGCCCGAATTTTTTTTTAAAGTTGTCTAAAATGTCTAGGACTCTGGAGCACCTGGCTGGCTCAGTCAGTTAAGCATCCAACTTCTGATTTTGGCTCAGGTAGTGATCTCAGGGTGGTGAGATCCAACCCCTGGTTGGGCTCTGCACTCAGCGGGAAGTCTGCTTGAGATTCTCTCTTCCTCTCCTCCTGCCCCTCCCTGCCACTCACACTTGCATGCTCTCCCTCTCTCTCTCAAATAAATAAATAAAATCTTTTAAAAATAAAACAGGGGCACCTGGATGGCTCAGTCAATTAGGCATCAGCCTTTGTCTCCAGTTGTGACCCCGGAGTTCTGGGATTGGGCCCCACATCCAGCTCCCTGCTCAGCATTGAATCTGCTTCTCCTGCTCCCTCTGCCTCTCTCTCCCAATTCTCTCTCTCTCTCAATGAATAAATGAAAATCTCTTAAAAAATAAAATAAAATAAAATTTCTAGGACTCTATAGGCAGAGAGAGAGGGGGATATCTCTGGCCAAGGATGTGGCCATAATTGCATTACGGATATTATCCACATAAGGATAAGGATATTATCCACATCCTTGGCCATAATGCAATTAGG
This sequence comes from Mustela nigripes, assembly GCF_022355385.1. Classification (NCBI taxonomy): domain Eukaryota; kingdom Metazoa; phylum Chordata; class Mammalia; order Carnivora; family Mustelidae; genus Mustela; species Mustela nigripes. The sequence goes on from NC_081560.1 coordinate 17,019,762, forward strand.
AAATCAGCTATAGAAAAGATACTTCAGGGGCACCTGGGTGGCTCAGTCGGGTAAGCATTGGCCTTCAGCTCAGGTCATGATCCCAGAGTCCTGGGATAGAGTTCCGCATCAGGCTCCCTGCTCAGTGGAAAGCCGCTTCTCCCTCTCACATTCCCCTTGCTTATACTCCTCTCTCTCTCTGTCAAATAAATCAATAAAATCTTAAAAAAAAAAAAAGAAAGAAAAAAGAAGGTACTTGAAATTTATTTTAAACTAATGTGTTCATAAATAAGTCACAGGTTAAAGAAATTAAGTATCATTAAAATAACAGATTTAAAAAAACAAAAGATATAAATCCACAAAATCAAATTCCTAAGCTGCAGTGAGGAAAACTGAGAGGCAGCCTATTTTTCCCCTTTAGAACTCCTGAAAGATCTGGACATTTTAGGAATCAGGAAGCTCTGGAAGCAAGGATGGAGAAAGGTCTGAAAATAGACGGACCGGCTGGAAATGAGTGTGGGAAGCACTGAGAAGACTCAAGGTGACTTCCCTTGGCACAGCCCAAATGACAACCTCTTTATACACTTGCCAGAGAGAGTAAGGCGGGGGTCCCTGGTCCAGCACACATTAGGCATGGCTGAATTTTGCTGTTGTTGTTGTTTTGGTTTTTTGTTTGTTTGGTTGGTTTTTTTTTTAAGATTTTATTTATTTATTTGACAGACAGAGATCACAAGTAGGCAGAGAGGCAGGAGAGAGAGAGAAGGAAGCAGGCTCCCTGCTGACCAGAGAGCCTGATGCAGGGTTCGATGCCAGGACCCGGGGATCATGACCTGAGACGAAGGCAGAGGCTTTAACCCACTGAGCCACCCAGGCGCCCCTGTTTTGTTCTGTTTTAAGTAGGCTCCACACCCAGCACAGGATTCAGGGCCCAACACAGGATTCAAATGCACGACCCTGAGGTCAAGACCTGAGCCAAGATCAAGAGCGTACGCCCAACCCACTGAGCACCGAGGTGCCCCACAGCTGAAGTTTTTAGCCGTCCTCACAAAAAGAGCTGAATCTTCAGTGGGAACTCTTCCTGAATATTGACACTTTCTCCTCCCAGCCTTCTTCCCTGACTTCCTGCCACTCCAGCAGCCAGGATTGTAAGCCTCAGGCCTGACCTTGAGAGAGGCTTCGCTGCGGGATCTCAGGATTCTGAAATCCAGAGTCCCTCAGGATCTGGCCTACCCAGACTCCTTTCAGGGATACTCACAGCCCATCAGCTCTACCAATGGGCTCAGGGCTGCCAATCACTTTTTTCCCTATTGTGGTAAAATATGTGTCACATAAAATATGCCATCTTGGCCCTTTATAATTTCACAATTCAGTGGCATTAAGCCCATTCACAATGTTGTGCAAGCACCACCACCTTCTATTTCCACAACTTTTCATCACCCCAAACAGAAACTCTTTATCCATTAAGCAATAACTCTCACTCCATCTCCCTCCAGCCCCTGGCAACCTCTGTTCTCCTTTCTGTTTCTGTAAATTGGCCTACTCAAGATATTTCAGGTAAGTGGAATCACGCAATATTTGTATTCTTTAGTGTTTGGCTCATCTCACTTAGTATAATGCTTTCAAGATTCAATCATATAATTTCATTCCTTTATAGCTGGATAATATTCCCTTCATTCACCCACACCTCTGCTGATGGACACTGAGATTGTTACCACCTTTTGGCCACTGGGACCGATGCTGCTGTGAACACCAACGGCACAATATCTAAGTCCCTCTTCTCAATTCTTTTGGGTATTCTCTCTTCCCATCACTTTTTAATTCCTTGTCATCATAAAGTGACAAACCAGGGATCCCCTGACATTTGAGGAAAGCATTTATGATGAAAAACAGAACACGAACAGGAAAAAAAAAAAAATTGGTTTTCAACTTAGAGGAAACAAAGACTATATACAGAGAAGAAAACAATGCAAAACAAAAATGTGTATCCTAAGAAAGATAAAAAGCAGATACAGCATCTAGGAAATAAGGAGAGTATGCTTTAAAAATAAAACTTGCAGAGAACAGAAAAGTTCTTTGTAAATAAATGTCTGAGAGCAGAAATAAAAAGCTAGAACTACCATGCTGTCCAGCAATCCCACTGCTGGGTCTGTCTCCAAAGGAGATGAAAACAGGGAACTGAGAGACATATGGGCTCCCATACCCATCACCACACGATTCACAACAGCCAAGATATGGAAACCACGTTTGTGTCCATCAGCAGATGGACATTTAGCAGATTGGCTAAAGAAGAGGTGGTACATATATATACAGTGGAACACTACTCAGCCTAGAGAGAAAGGGAAATGCTGCCATGTGCAACAACATGGATAAATCTTGAGCATATTATGCTAAGAGAGGTACATTAGAGAAAGACAAATGCTGCATGGTATCCCTTATATGTGGAATCTTCAAAACCAAAAAACAAAACAAAACAAAATTGTAAAAGAGTAAAATGGTGATTCCCAGGGATTAGGGGTGGGGGAATGGGAGCAATATTTAAGGGTACAAACCAGCAACTAATAAATAATTAAGACCTGGAGACCTAAGATAAAGTACAGGGATGATAGACAATACAACTATTATAATCATTCAATTTGCTAAGAAATTAGATCTTAACTGTCACCAATGGACGAAGTGATCATTACGTGACATCACAGAGATGTTTACTAAAGCTACAATGACAATCATACTACAACATAAAATGTACCAAATAGGTATGTTGTACACCTTAAACTTACACAGTGTGATATGTCAAATATATCTCAATTTTTAAAAAAGAAAAGAAAAGAAAATATCCCAGAGCTAATACACATCAGAAAAAGCCCACCATGTGTCCAGCACACAGGATAAAAACTGGCCCTTGCCAACACACATCATCATGGAACTCTGGAGTTCTGAGGATTAACAGAAGACCCTAGAAGTTTCCAGAGAGAGAAAAACACAAGCATGTATGAGGGGTCTAAAGTCAAGATGATTTCTGACATCTTCCCAGCACTTGAGAAGCTAGAAGACAATGGAGTAATGTCTTCAAAATGCTTAGGAACAAAGATTTCTGACCTAGAAATCTCTATTTTAAGTTCACTTGTGGTCCATACACCCAGATATGAGCTTTCACTTTGGCAGCATTTTTCCCAAACTTCAAAAATTCACGTACTATCTTCTTGACTTTTGCCCTAATCCCAACGACTTCTACTATCATTATTCTCTTCTTAAATGGAGTCTTTTTTTTTTTTTTTACTTAAAAATTTATGGAATTTGTTATGGAAAACCAGCTATCACTTGTGATGAATAAAAAGCAAATATGGAAATAAAGACAATCAAAGCAATGATTTCAAGTTCTAACTGGCTCCTGTTGGTTTCCCAGGGCTCAGCCTGGTGCCCTTCTCTGCTTGAGAAAGATTTAACAAGCAAGAGTAAGAGAAATGTTGAAGACCTATATACACTGCCTGATAGGTCCTTTGATGTAATCAAAAGGACCAAAAGAGATTTGAAAGAACTAATTGTCTGTATGCATCAACCTTCTATAACAACACCTTCTGCACCTCCTATTCCCCCATGCCCCCAACCATTCCACCAGCACCTCATCTTGGAAATACTGCACTGAAAGGACACACAGAGGCCATGTCCCACTCACTGGCAAGTCTCAGAGCTGACAAGGTGGCCTGTGTCTCCACAGAGAAAAGCATGAAGGGCCTTGAGACCCCATCAGGCTCAACGGCTAAGATCAGACAAGAATACTAAACCCTGTTTTGGTTTTAAAACCTGTCTGTCTCTGCTCTTCAAAGCTCAGAAACAAAAGGGGGCCTGCCTGCAAAAGGGCAGGTCTCATCTATGAGCTCAAACCAAGTCTTGCTTTAACAAACTACCCCCCACCCCCCACATCTCCAAGTTTGCTTAAATCATCCTAATTTGACATTTCACAGCAGAATGGTTTCTGCAGGTGGTCTACCCCCAATCCCACCCCCACAGGGTTGGGCTATGTGTGAATGGCAGCTTTACGGTCTTCTCCAGGCCTCGGGTAACATTTGTGGTTTTCCTCTGTGTTCACACAACCACTGAGGCTGGTCTCGAGATGTAAAGACTTGCTGGTCCCTGACTGAGATGGGCAGCTTCATAAGTACATGGGCTAAGTGTGTTCAGCACACTCTCTGGCAAGACCAAAACAGGTCTCAGACTCCAAGACTCTATATGGCCAGCATCATCTACCATCCATGACCCACTTCAGGCATGAGACGAGTAGGAGCAAGGTCCAGTAGTCAGAGACCAAGCAGAAGTTCTAGCAGTTGCAGTTACAATCAGTCAACAAGAAACCAAAACATCGTTCCTGCCCTGACTAATAACAATAACCACCTCAATTCAAGAAAATACCTTGCCAGCCCATGTGGAGTGTGACCCCCAGGGCCCCTTTTCATCTGGATTTTTTTTCTTTAAATGTTGGAGAAGCCCAGAGTTCCTCCTTAGACAGTCTCTCACTTTTTCCATATGCCCTCTCTCCCTTGTCATATAATCCAAGCTCATGGTTCAAATAAAATCTATATGCTGATGGCTCCCAAACTCATATCTGCATACCAGAACTTCTCACCTGACATCCAGACTTGTATATTCCTATGCTTACTCCATTTAGAAATTTTATAGGCAACTAGAATGCAACATATCCCAGATTGAGTTCCCTGTGTTCTCCCAAAGAACCATCTCCCCTCCAGTCTTCCCTTCTCAATTTAAGTGGCCACCCCTTGGTTCCATTTGCTAACCTTGGAATTAGCTTTAGGGTTTTTTTGCTCTCACACTCCCTCCACCATCTTGTGAGTTCTACTCCAGAATATGTCCAGAGTGTGGCCACTTCTTACCACCCTCACTGCTCTCACCCTGGTCACTGTGGCTATGGCAGTGGCCTCTGCTTTTGCCCTAACCCCAGTCTACTTCAGGGCAGTGGTCAGAGTTCTCCTATAAGACAGACCACATTACTCCCGTGGCTTCCATCCCCCTAGAAGGAGAAGAGAGAATATTCATGACAACAGTCCCATACAATCTGCCCTGTTACCTCTATGACTTCTTCTTCTCCTCTCCTCCTTTTCACTTGGCTCCAGCCACACTGCCTTCCTTTCTGTTTGTGAAATAAACCAGGTATGTTTCTACCTCAGGGCCTTTGCACCTGCTGTTCCCTTGACCTGGAATACTCTTTCCTCAGACAGTCACATGCTCGCTCCTTCACCTCCTTCAAGTCTTTATTCAACAGTAAGGCTTTTCCCTGCCACTTATTATGGGCTGAATTGTGTCCCCACCTCCCCACCCTTCCTGAAAAATTCATATGCTAAAGCCCTAATGAACACAGAGGAGCTCAGAATGTGACTGATTTGGACATAGCATCTTTAAAGAGGTGATTAAGTTTAAGTGAGGTCATTCAGGTAGGCTCTAAACAATAGGACTGGTATGCCTAGAAGAGGAGGAGATTGACACAGAGGGAAGACCATGAGAAGACACAGGGAGAAGGGCCCCATCTACAAGCAAGGAGAGAAGTCTCAGAAGAACCTCCTCTGCAACACCCTGACCTCAGAGTTCTAGCCTCCAGAATTGTGAGGAAATTAAGTTTTGCGATTTAAGCCAGTCTGTGGTACTTTAGCAAACTAATACATCACCCCATCTACAATGCCCAATGCCCTCCTCCAACACTTCATATTCCCCTTCTGTGCTTGCTTCTTTCTCCCCAGAATTTTCCACTGGTAAATATGCTATAGAACTTTCTTATTTCATTTATTATGTGCTCTCACATTACAATGTGTTTACCTTCGGGAAGATGGAGACTTTTATCTGTTTTCACCCAGAAGTAGAATGGAACCCAGCACACAGTAGGCACTCTAATCATTGCTGACAGTGAATCTTCCTGCTCCCTGCAGAGTATGAACGTGAGCTTGCATTTACATGCAGAATCATGGGTCTGGGGGAAGGCTGGGCCACCCTGTGTGCATTCAACAAGGTTTGAGGAGCACCCACTTTCTAAAAGATGGACATTTTAAACACTGAAGTAGAAGGTGGTCACAGTGAGATGAGGAAGATGAGAGGATATCAAGCAATTATTGATATAGACACAAATAGTTTGGTCTCTGGTCCCTTTGGGAACCTAAAACCTTGCTGGAGAGCTTACTACACTCTGCCATACACTAGGTTGCATGCTTGACCTTCTCTCAATCCCCCCCAATCACTTAATAAAGCAAATATTATTCTTACTATTCCCTTTTTACACAGGAGACACCAGGCTCAGAGAAGAAGGTTGAATGGCTCGATCAAGTTCACCTATTGACAAAATGGCTACACACTACACTAGAGGCCATTTGGTGTCATGGCCATGTGCTACTGGAGTCCATTTGGTGCCAAAGTCTATGCTCTTAACCACTATTCCAGAAAGATATAACTGAGTCTTTGGGTTGCCAACCCGCTGGGCTACCCTTGGGTATTCTGCTCTGATTAACTCTTTTGACCTTCCCAGCCCAACAAGGAGAAGATCCTGCTGAGCTTCAACTCCAGAAACATAGCCTCTCCTACTCATTAGCCTTCACATTCTAGGTCCCTGCACTGTGTGAGCAGCATTGCTGCTGCCAGTCCTCACCCCCCTCCCCCAGCAGACAAGGGCCAGTGAGCTCTGGCTTCAGAGTCTAGAACAGCCATCTCGTCCCAAGGGTGTGCTGGCACTGAGAGCCAATAGCAGGTCCCAGTGGAGACTGACTGAGGTCAGGAGTAGATACATTCAAGGATTTCACAGTGACTCTGGGGGAGGAGGCCCCAGTTGTCTTGAAATAATCTTTGGTGACATCTATGGCTAAACCCAAGTGTCACAGTGAGGAGTGCCAGTCACCAAAACATGTCTGGATTTTCAGAGCTAGTGAGGTCTGTTGTTTGACACCTTCTGTGTCTTGGTCAACAGGGACATGAGTCATGATCGGGTACAGGAAGCAATGCAGAGCACCAGTCATACATTTAATCTCTGTGACTCCTAAAATTTCAAATGAAACTTATGTTTAATGGGGACCTGTTATATGCCAGGGACCATATTGGTGCACTTCATCCCCAAAACCTGTGAGATAGGGATTGATATCCTCATTTTGCAAATGAAAAAACAAGGCTCAGAGAGCTTGCAAGTGGTGAGATCTAGCTTCAAATAGAGCCTGTCAGTATCCAAAGCTCAATGTGAACTTCCTGCTACACAAATTTGCCTTTTAGAAGAGAAGAGTCCTTTCTCTCTAGAAGGACTTTATATCTCAGGAAAGTAACAATTTTCTAACCAGATGTGCCCACAGCACTATCCAAGTTCCAAAACAACAACAAAACAACTTACCTAACTGGAAAAAAAAGAGTTTTCATTGGAGAGCTCAGAACTTGGAGCAGAAGAATGGCCCGAGAAAGGATGGGGGGTACACATAAGCAAGAAAATCCCTCTCCACTCTAGGAAGCTGCTCCTAATTATCTTTCTCTATACCCAGAAGGTGTTCCTTTGGGTTAAGATGTTTATGACTATAAGAGTCCCTGCAAAGTTCACCTGCTAGCCTGACTGACCCCTGGGCAGAAATTAATTCATCTGCTTCCTAGCTGCTATGACTGCTGGTAGGACCTAGGGCAGTGACAAGAATGGGGGGAATGCATCTTGAGGAGATCTGAAGCAGTCATCAAAATTAGTCTTGTCCTACCTCATAAACTTTCCTGTTTACAGCTCTGCCAACAATTCACTGCGTCACATTTACATCTCAGTGAGTGCTATGTCTCAGAACCATCATCTCTAGGTGGAAGAAGCCTCCAGAAGCAATCCACTTCATCCCCCAACTCCAGGGGCCACCACCACTCTCCACGTGGTTAAACAGGGATCCATTCTTGAAGGTAGTTTCTCAGTTCTGCTATAAGTATCTCCCAGGGACTAATCATCCCACAAAGTGTCTCCAAGGAAATTCCAGCTCCTTTTGTTCTCTTTGAAGATGAAAGGCCCTTTTCATGACAGATTTAAATATATTCAAAAAACATGGGGCACTTGGGTGGCTCAGTAGGTTGAGTGTCTGCCTTTGGCTCAGGTCATGATCTTGGGGTCCTGGGATCGAGCCCTTCGTCAGGCTCCTTGCTCCAGGGGGAATCTGCTTCTCCTTCTGCTTCTGCCACTCTCCCCCACCCCCATTTTCTATCTCTCTTTCTCTCTCAAACAAATAAATAAATAAACTTAGAAAACATTTAAATATATTTAAACATTACAAAAATCAGCAAAATTTGTAAAATATTCAGTCATAATCCTGCCATCTTACCTTAATTTTTATTTCTCTGTATCCCTTTCCAAAGTTTATCCTTATAAATATTTCCAGTAATTATAATCCTAACATAGGCACCATTTTGTAGGTTTCTCTTCTCATTAAAATACTTCTTCACACACTACCTAATTTTCATCCTCTTCTTGCAAAAGAAGGGTCATTAGTGTGCTGTCTTTCCTACCCAGATGATTCCTGGAGTCCTCACCTATACTCCAGAAAAGATAGAATGATTGTTTCTACTTGAGGGGTGTGTATGTCTGCCCATTAATAGGATGGGACTCACTGAGCCAGTTTACCTAATCTTGCCATATCTCCCTTGAGCCCAATAATATTCATATATGAGAGGGATGGTTGAGGATTATGTCAAGGTTTTCTTACATTAGCATAAGTGTTCCTATTTCTTGACTCCGTGTTATAGACTTATGATTCAACTACTTAGTTTCCAATGACCATATTCAGCATGATCCATGCTGTTCCACAAAAGGGTCAAAAAACTACAGACAGTGTATTATACCAAACCTCCTCCCCAGTCTTCACCAAAACAGTTAGTGCCTGGCATCTGAAACAGCTCTCTTTTTTTTTTTTTTTTTTTTTTTTTTTTTTTTATTTTTATAAACATATATTTTTTTCCCCAGGGGTACAGGTCTGTGAATCACCAGGTTTACACACTTCACAGCACTCACCAAATCACATACCCTCCCCAATGTCCATAATCCCACCCCCTCTCTTTTAACAATACAGGTCTGCTAAGCTCTGGGGTCTATTGGTGCTTCAGCTTCACTGAGGACTAGACCTCACATGACACCGATGTCCCCTTGAGGAGGCAGAATATGTACAAAACACCCTTGGTAATTCAAGTTCTCACAGTCAAACAGCACATAGTCTATAGCAGGAGACAAGATTGTTCTGAGTATAACTCACTGGCTGCTACAGAATGGAACATATGACCTTCCATTGTGCTTTCAATTATAGTTAACTAAGAGTGAAATATGAGTCCCTACCAGAGCATATCCCAGGAACAATTTTTTTAAACAAAGGCAAAAAAAAAAAAAAAAATAGAGTACTAGCCCTCAGAAAGAGCAACAAGAGATGAATGCATACCTGTAGGAAAGTGATGCCAGTCCAGAATTAAAAGCTGATTTCACTTAATGAGCAGAAGACTAAATGCCACTGATCATCCTACAGAGCCCCACCTCACTCCCGAACTTCCTTCCATCTGGCACATGGGAAAAGACTCCATCTCTCTACTTGGAACAATTCTTATTGGAATCCAGTTTCTGAGGGCCATTGTGTGCCCTTCTGCAAGCTTAAGAGAATGATGACTTTCTGGCAGAAGGCCCTGGGAGAGTTGTCAGACATCCTGATAAACAGGAAGCATTCCTATTCTCAGTGTTTGACCACATATTTCACTGCCAATCTTCCACAATTGTCTCGTGTCCACACTGACTTTTCCCAATAGCCAGGCAAGGAGCCAAGAAAATGAGTGAGCATCTCTGCCCCTGACCGTGTAAGTCCTGCTTCTCTCAGAATAATGGACAAGGAGGCTTATTCATAAGGGCGTGGAGCCAGCTCACAGCAGGTCATGAGAGCGGAGTATTACATTTTCAGGAATTTTGTGAGCAGGTGGACACCAACTCAAAGGCTGGAAATCAGCCATGGTGAGAAGATGTAGACCACAGAAATTGGCAAATACTACAAATCATCAGTGCCAGTTGTTAAACATTGACCAGCACACCATTGCTCATTATTGAATCTTTGGGATTTTATAGACATTCAGAAAGGGTCAGAACTTGAGCTATTTGATTTTTTTTTATTCTCCCCAGAAAAGACCAAGAAAGATAGAGACAGAGAGTCAAAAATTGGGGGGATGAGAAGGGATGCTAGAGATCACCTGGTGAAAACACTGTGATCAAATGACAAAAATGTCACACGGCTGGGTTCCAGACAAAAGACAAGACCCAGATCCCTGTGTCCCCATCAGTGTTCTTTGGATCATCCCATCCAGATGCTACAATAACAGCAAACTAATACTTGCTTTCACCCCATCATTCTGGGAGCAAATTTTCCCACCCTGAACACAGAGCATATGATTTTCACCGTGACATTCCTTGACCTGAGAAGCAGGAGGGCCAAGCACTTCCCAAGCGTTTTATGGAAAAGAACCACTTCCTGCTTCACTTGAGATTTCAGGCAGGGAGTGAGAGCAATTCTGAGCAGGTGCAGTATCTGCCTCTGGGCAATGGTCATAGTCAGTAGGGTCACTGTGACAAAGGAGCATGGACTGAGTGACTTATAAACTATAACCATTCCTTTTCTGAAGTTCTAGACATTGGAAATCTGAGATCAGGGGGCCACCCCAGTTGGGTTCTGGTAAAGACTCTCTCTAGGTTGCAGACTGCTGACTTCCCATCGTCTCTTCGCATGGTGAAAGTGAACTCTCTGGGGTCATTTTTATGAAGGCGCCCATCTCTTTCATGAGAGCTCCACCCTCATGGCCTCATCAGCTCCCAAAGTCCCCACCTCCAAACACCACAGTGGGAGTTAGGATTTCAGCACATGAATTTGGGGAGGACACAAACATTCCGTATCTTGGAGGGCTAGTTAAGTTTGCTGGTGCCTGAAGCAAGCAACCAAAGAGACATCTCTGAGTTCAAGCATCATGGAATTCCTTGAGTTCCTAGCCATGCTGAGGACACACGGTCCCTACCCCTTCCTTTACTGCAAGCTGAGCTGGCATAGCCACCCTCCAGCTCTGGTGAGGACCATGGATGCCTGGGACCCAGACTACCAGGACCTGGAAAGCATGTCAGAACTCCTGTCTGGGAGAGCCCCAGATCTTCATCAGCCCGAGGACCAGAGAAGCCTGGAAGTTGAATGGGCCATTATTCCCACTTTGTGGTTTGGGACAGAAAAGGCACAGCCCCTGAACTTGTGTGAGTTCATAAAACACAAGGCAAAACTGGGAACTTTTGACCTTATGGGTTTATTTTGGCTAAAAAATAACTGAGAGCATCTCAAAGGAGAAGAGTGAAGTGTTAATGAACTAATTAGCACTTGTGTATTGGTTGCTAGCAGTTCATGCGTGTACACAGTACCTGCCTTTGGTACTTAGAAGTTTGTTCTCGACACTTAATTAGAAGATTACCTACTCAAAGGGAAAAAGTTAGGTGTTAGATTATATGGGTGACTTTACAAAAAATTACAGAGTATTCTATTTGAAAAGTATTTTTTAGTCAGTTCAGTCTGAAATTGCTGATACTCTAGCTCCTAGGCTGGAAGTAAATGTAACCACTGGTGCTGTGTTACTTGAAACAGATGTCACCAGCCAGGCAAGAGACAGACACATTCACCGCATCCATAACCTCCAGTAGGGTTTGTTCTACCTCCATGAACCTGACTTTGTGACTTTGGTCTATTTCAACAAAAGGAAATCACTGTTGCACTCTGAGGAGTCTGGACTGGGTTGCTGGTCCTGTTCAACATTCAGTGAGAACCTATTGCCCATAGGACATAGGCCAGCTTCTCAAATGGTAAGGTGCATAGGAGTCCCCTGGGGGACCTGCCTGCTAAAATGCGGATTCAAACAGCCTCCCAGGTGATGCTTATGCTGCTGGTCCAAGGCCCAAATTTCCACTGGCATAGCGCTAGACAATGAAAACAGAATGATCAACAAGACAAAGCCTCTGCATCTTAGGAGCCTATAGACACAGGTGATTTCATACATTGTAGCACCATGATAGAGATGCCACATGCGTACGTGCTGGGGCAGAACAAGGGGGCATCTAACAGCTAGGAAAGTCTTCTGGTGAGAAAAACAGAAACAAACCATGGATGGCCTTGCATCTGTGGCTACAGTTGCTTAGAACTGTTGGATACCCAGGGAGGAACTATGGACGGTTCTTCAACAGTGGAAGCAAGGATGCTTGAGCTATGTTTAGAAAATCACTCTGGAGCCACTGAAGGAGGCTGGAGAAGACATCCTGATTCTTTTCAAGTCCTAGGGATTCTGTATCCAGATGATATCACAATTCCATCCACTCCTGTCCATCTCCACTGCTGCCCCATTGGGCCAGCATCACCATTTCTTTTCTGGAATAATACAATCACCTCCTAACTACTTCCGGCTGTGCTCCTACAACCTATTTTCCATGCAGCCACTAGAGTGCTCTGCTTTGGAGGTGCACCAGACCATGTCACCTGCCAGGAAAAATCTTCCCATGGCTTCCTATCACACTGTAGATTCCCAAACTCATCCCATGGCCTATAAGGCTTAACACAATCCTACCTCAGCTGATACCTTCCAAACATGCACCTACTCAGAGCCCTTCTACATGCTGTTCTCCCCACCCTGAATGCTCTTCTTCATCATTCAGATCTCTGCCCAAATGTCACCTCATCAAAGAGGCCTACTTTGAACATCCAAGTTTAATCCACTCCATCAGTCAGTTCTTATCCTTTTATCTTGTCTTTGGAGCACTTACGGGTATCTGGAATTATTTAATGTGGATTAAAACACACACACACACACACACACACACACACACACACACTCACACATTACCACAGTATAAGCGCAGTGACAGGAAAGGACATAACTATCCTCCTTAACACGATATCCCCTGCCCCCAGATCAGTGCCTATGGTAAGTGCTCTCTGAATATGTGTTAAGCGAATGGGTTTGTGGGAGGTAAAATGGGTGTCAGGGACACCTGTTAGGAAGCCTTTGGAGTCATCCAGGCAAGAATCAAGGAAGCCTAAAAGAAGATATTGGTTGAAAAAAAAAAAAAGTTGGAGAGATAGCAGCTTGAGGAATATTTACGAAGTAGAATCAATAGGACTTGGTGATTGAAGAGAGATGGAACATGTGAATGAAGGAAGAAATAAAGACGATTCGAAGACTTTGATCTTCTGTGTCTAGTGAATGGCAGTGACACTCAATGAGATAGAGAACCCCAGAAGTAGAAAATGATGAATTCAGTTATGGATGTGATAAACTGGAGGTTCTTCTGGTACATCCAGATGGAGGGGAATATATGGGTCTGGAGCTTGGGACAGATGTCCGTACTGAAGATAGAAACTGAGAAGTTACTGGTATTCCAGTGCTCAGAGAGAACATGCAGAATAAGTCAATGAATACACAGTAGGCAAAATCTTGAGGTACTCCAACAGTCAGACGGTGGGTGAAGAAAGGGGAGCCCATGTGGGACAGAGATAAGGAGAACTCGAGCATTTTTCTGTGTCATGGAAGCCCAGGGAAAGTTCCCAGGAAGCAGGAGTGATTAATGGTGTTAGATGCAGCAGACAGGTCAGGGAAGATAATAGAAAAAAGTGCCCATTGGATTTGCAATTAGATGTTCGTAGGCACCTCCCATTCAATAGAACTGTGTAGGTGGAAGTCAAATTGCAGAATAATGAAGACAGAACCAGAGGTGAGGAGATGATTAAAAACCAATCTTTCAAGAAGTTTGAATGAGAGAGGAAGGAGAAAGACCAGCAGTTACAGAGGTCACAGGAAAGCTCTGCTGAACATTTTTTAAGGATGGGAGAGATGATATGTTTGTGTGCTAAGGGTGAGAAGGGGGAGGGTGAACACAGGAGGAGAGAGGGAAGTAATGGCCAAGCCCCTGGGGATGGGATCCAGGACACAGGTTGTGGCATCAGCCTTTAGCAGAAAGAGGGCTACTTTATTGTCTGAGGCAAGAGAGAATAAGGGAAAAGTGGAGCAAGGTAAGTCCAAGAGAGTACGTGAATAGAATTGCCTCAATTTCTCAATAAAACAGGCGAGAGAGAGGCAGGTTAGTTGTTTTTTTAAAACAAACAGGGGGGACGCCTGGGTGGCTCAGTTGGTTAAGCAGCTGCCTTCGGCTCAGGTCATGATCCCGGCGTCCTGGGATCGAGTCCCACATCGGGCTCCTTGCTTGGTGGGGAGCCTGCTTCTCCCTCTGCCTGCCACTCTGTCTGCCTGTGCTCGCTCTCGCTTCTCTCTCTATGACAAATGAATAAATAAAATCTTTAAAAAAAAAAAAAAAAAAAAACAGCAGTATTTAAAAAAAAAAAAAAAAACCAACACGGGATCCAAGATCATGAACTGACAGCCTGTGCATAACACACTGTCTCAAGTGGGATGGAGGCCGGGAGGCCCGAGAGGAGGCTGTTTCACACCAGCATGAACAGACATAACTAAGAACCAAGAGAACTCAGGATATGTGGGAGGCAGAGTGTGAGACACATCCCATCATCCCACGGGGGCATGTACACTGCGGTGTCATGAAGACTCAAAATTCATACAAGACCCAGAGTCGCCCTTGCCTTTATGTCCTGCCCTGTCACGCCTTTTCCCTTGTTTGGAGGTCTCAGAGGGTGGGTACGTGGAGAAAACAGTTAACATACCAGGTCTGAGACTGCTACCCTTCTGCTTGCATGGTTGGCATCTGGGAGCCAGACACTCAGAAGGTTCCCTGGATGATAGGGGAGGTTACAGTGCCCGGACTGTTTGTGCAAACAGTGTGGTTGATGCTAAACACCCTCTTTCCTTCTGGGAGCCTGGAATTTTGGTACTAGCTATGGAATCGGTGCCTACATGACCAGCCCCCAAGAAAAACCTTGAGCCCTGAGTGTCTAATAGAATTCCCTAGGCAGAAACATCAGACACATGGGAAGGGGTGAACATTTGGTGACGTCCCCCGCTCATGGGAGAGATAGAGCGTAAGAAAGTCTGCATGTGGATTCCTCCAGACTCTGCCTGTGCCTTTTTCCTTTCCTACACCCTTATTGTATTGCTGCAATAAATCGTAGCCCTGAGTACAATTATCAGCCAAGTCTGGGAATTCTTCTAATGTATCACTGAACACGGAGGACCTTGGGGACGCCTGACACACGGGCCATACTTGCCACCCACTTTGTTGCCCCCTACCACCTACTCTGCCACCAAACACGATCCACCTTCTACGTATAACACATTACAGAAACAGGGCTTACTGGGCCCATCTCCAGTCAAAAACATTGCAGGAGTTGTGAACACCGGGGTACCATAGACAGATGAGCATCAGTGTGGCGAGTTCCAGCATGGCTTTCCAAACTTCTGGACGATATACTTTCTTGTATGATTCAAAACATGTCTCAAGCAATTTCTTCAGAAGCCCAGATGGTTTTATCAGTCCCATTACCTAAAGGCTAAAGTGTAGCTTCCAATACTTCAGTGAATGCTGGCTAATAGATTCAACCCTAGAGCAGGAGTTCGCGAGCTATAGCCCAGAAGCGAAATTCAGTCCAGGGCTTGTTCCTGTAAATAAAGTTTTATTGGAACACAGCCATGCCCATGCGTTTACATGACATCAATGGCTGACTGGACACCCCAACAGCAATTTGAGTAGTTTCAAAAGGGACCCAATTGCCCTAAAATATTTACTACCTAATTACTAACTACTAACTAATTACTATTACTAACTAATACAAAAAATACTTGCTGACTCTCACATTAGATTTATAAAGTTCAGCAGAAAGAACAGGAAAAAAAGAGGAGAAGTTAAAGACAAATTTTCCCATTGGCAAGTTTGCCTCAGCCTGGATTTTGAGTCTTATTCCTAAAGTTTCTGGAATGTGACCTTAAGAAAAAGAAGAAGTGGGACGCCTGGGTGGCTCAGTTGGTTAAGCAGCTGCCTTCGGCTCAGGTCATGATCCCAGCGTCCTGGGATAGAGTCCCACATGGGGCTCCTTGCTCGGCAGGGAGCCTGCTTCTCCCTCTGCCTCTGCCTGCCATTCTGTCTGCCTGTGCTCGCTCTCTCTCCCTCTCTCTCTCTGATAAATAAATAAAATCTTTAAAAAAAAAAAAGAAGAAGAAGAAG
This sequence comes from Mustela nigripes, assembly GCF_022355385.1. Classification (NCBI taxonomy): domain Eukaryota; kingdom Metazoa; phylum Chordata; class Mammalia; order Carnivora; family Mustelidae; genus Mustela; species Mustela nigripes. Next base: position 17,035,906 of record NC_081560.1, read on the forward strand.
TCACAGATATTGGGAGAAGTCTCTTCATTTGTTTGGGAAAAAGGTCTTGCTCTCACAAGTAAGAATGGCCACTTTAAAAAAAAATTTTTTTACTACATGTATTTATTTTTTTTTAATTTTTAATTTTTTATAAACATATATTTTTATCCCCAGGGGTACAGGTCTGTGAATCACCAGGTTTACACACTTCACAGCACTCACTAAAGCACATACCCTCCCCAATGTCCATAATGTATTTATTTTTAATTTTTCCAAAAATTTGATTCTATTAAAGTTTTAGAAATATACTTGCACATTGTATAGCATAAAAAATAACTAAAATTCTCTATGTGCCTTTTTTAAAATTGTTTTTTGAAGTTTTTATTTTAATTTCCATTAGTTAACATACAGTCTCATGTTAGTTTCATGTGTACAGTATAATGAGTCAACACTTGCACACACCTGGTGCTCATCAGAGCTAGTGCCCTCCCTCGTTCCCATCACCTACCCATCGGCCCACCTACCTCCCCTCTGGTAACCATCAGATTGTTCTCTGTAGTTAAGAGTCTGTTTTTGTTTTTCTTTCTATTTTTTTCTGCTTTTCTCACTTGCTTTGTTCCTTAAATTCCACATGGTATTTGTCTTTCTCTAACTAACTTATTTCACTTAACATCAAATGCTCTAGCTCCATCCATGTCATCGCAAATGGTAAGATTTCATTCGTTTTTTTATGGCTGAATATTCCATTGTGTGTATGTCTATCACTTCTTTATCCATTTATCAATTGATGGACACTTGGACTGCTTCCATACTTTAGCTATTGTAAATAAAGCTGCTTTAAACATAGGAGGGCATATACCCCTTCAGACTAGTGTTTTTGTGTTCTTTGGGAAAATACCCAGTAGTGCAGCTGCTGGAGCCACACTCAAATTTATTGATTCAGTAAATGTCTACAGAGCAGCAACTTTGTATATGTTTTGCAAATATCTCCCTGTGTAGGACCCAGCATTTTCACTGTCATAGCGATGACTTTAAAAATGTTTCTTGAGCATGTTCAATGAACTCATTTTTTAAATTTGCGTGCTATTTTAGAATCTTTGTTAAATTTAAGGTTGCTAAGATCTTCTCATACATTTTCTGCTGGAAACTTCATAGTTTCATTTCTTCTATGTTGGTTTCTGCTGCACATCAAGTTACTTTTTATAGGTTATGTGAGGCAAAGGTTAAGGTACTTTCCGATGGTTTGGTTTTTGTTTTTTACATCTGGCCATCCAGTTTTCCCAGTACTTTCTGTTGCAAAGATTATTCTTTCCCAGTTGAATTGTCCTGGCACCAGTATTGAAGACCAATTGACATATAGGTGGAGGTCTATTTCTGGACTTCTGATTATGTTCCATAGGTCTGTCTTTATGCCAGAACCACACTGTCCTTATGACTATACTTTTTAATCTTGAAGTCAAGCAGCATTAAGTCATCCCATTTTGTCCTTCTTTGTAAAAGTTGTCTGGACTGTCTATAGTCTGAATTTCCTTGTAAGTTTTCAATTGGCTTGTCAATTTCTAGCAAAAAAAAAAAAAAGTTCTGCTAGGATTTTAATTAGGTTTGCTTTGATCTATAGATCAACTTCAGGAGAACAGATATCTTAACATTGGTTCTTCTAATCCATGAACATGACATCTCTCTCCATTTATTTAGGGGTTCTTTAATTTTTCACAGCTATGTTTTATAGTTTTCAGTGTACAGGTCTTTCGTGTCTTTTGTCAAATTTGCTCCTAAATGTTTCCTATTTGGGGGGACAGTTGTCAGGGGTACTTTTCATGGCAATGTCTACCTGCTAGTGTATAGAAATACAATTACTTTATGCATTGGTCTTGTATCCTGCAAATACAAGTTCTGGGACCTTTTTTGGTAGATGGTTGGGGTTTCCTACATAGAAGATCATGTCGTCTGGGTATAAAGACAGTTTTACTTCATCTAATCTGCGTGCCTTTTATTTCTTTTATGTGCCTTATTGTACCAACTAACCTCCAATACATTGTAATAGGAATGTTGAGCAGACATTCTTGCCTCATTCCCTATCTTAAGGAGAAAGCATTCAGTCTTTCACCAGTAAGTATGATTTTATATTATAGGTTTTTTGTTGGTCATAGGTTTGGTTTAGGCTTAAGAAGTTTCTTTCTGTTCCTGGTTTGCTCAGAGTTTTTATTTTAATGGGTATTTGTTTCATGAATCTATTGTTTTACCCTTATGTATTTGTGATTTCCATTGATAAACGACCATAAAAACGTTTTCATTTGAAAGTAATTTCTGTTACTCATAAATATACTTAATTTTCAATATTGTCAATATTTTTTCATGGTTTAAGGCAAGCACACAAGCCAAATGGGAATTTTAAATTATAACTTAGGGGCGCCTGGGTGGCTCAGTGGGTTAAAGCCTCTGCCTTCGGCTCAGGTCATGATCCCCAGTGTCCTGGGATCAAGCCCTGCTTCCGGCTCTCTGCTCCACGGGGAGCCTGCTTTCCCCTCTCCCTCTGCCTGCCTCTCTGCCTACTTGTGATCTCTGTCAAATAAATAAATACAATCTTTTTTAAAAAAATAAATAAATAAATTATAACTTAGCTTCCATATATTTGATTTTATGTGATTGACTGCTGTATTGTCTGTCTGAGTCATAAGCATTTTTAAAACTTTGTATAGCATTCTGATAAACAATGGCTTATTAAATACCAATTTTGATCCTTGAAAGAAAGGATTCTAATAAGAGAGAAATAGGAAAAGAACACAATCAAATATACAGAGTTTAGGAGTTATTGCCTATTAAACTGCACTAGTTTGGGGTACCTGGGTAGCTCAGTGGGTTAAGCCTCTACCTTTGGCTCAGGTCATGATCCCAGGGTCCTGGGATCAAGCCCCGCATCAGGCTCTCTGCTCAGCAGGGAGCCTGCTTCCCCCTCTCTCTCTGCCTGCTTGTGATCTCTCTCTCTCTCTCTCTCTCAAATAAATAAATAAAACTCTTTAAAAAAACAAACTGCACTGGTCTTTAAGTTTCTGGACTGTATGAGAGTCTCAACCGCATATCAAGTACTATTCTCTCTTACTTCCTGCTAGTTCACAGAAATTTTAATTCTCAAAGCTCTACTATACCTAAAAACTCACCTGCATAAGACCAAAACCTTGAATACCTTATATAAATCTTTCAGATTCATTTTCTTTATAAGAGAGAGATTGTCTGGGGTCAAGAGTAAAATTAATTTGATCCTCAAAATTTTAAAATTTATTCTATCATCTAAACAGCATACAGAGATCTGGCAAGATGCCTCCTTGTCTTGCTGGGGACTCAGTCTACAGCGATAAAATAAAAATGATTCATACTCATAAGCATTCAGGAACCTGCAGAGAGTTGCCACGACAGCAAATAAATGAAATGTCCATTTCCCGCAGCTGGGTGGTTATGTGAATGCACAAAACAAAAGCCTTGGTCTCGCCATCCCTTCTTTCCTCTCATCTAGATAACACCAGCCATCTTCAAGGCTCAGCCTTCACTTGCCTAGGGAAGATGAAATAAAACCCTGGGGAGGAATCTGTCCCTACTCCAAAAATCTACTCCACCCACAAGCTGCCCTCTGGGATTTCACTCGTGGATCGCCTTGATTATTTGGTCTGGAGTCCCTTTGACAGCCGTCCTTCTGACAGCCTACTGCATCTTTGGGCAGTTCTGATTCAAAGAAGAGCCATCTTGGGACTCCTGGCCTGCCCAGTCGGTAGAGCATGTGACCCTTGATCTTGGGGTCGTGAGTTCAAGCCCCACATTGGGTGTAGAGCTTACTTTATAATAAAACAAAACCTCCATGTACATTTCACCCAGTGGTCCTAGCTCCACCCTTGGCAATAAGATATTGAACAAATCTGCCCCCTTCCTAGAAGACATCCTTCATGAGGTAGAGCATAGCTCTCCAGGCCTTGCTAAATCTGCTCTTTACTCCTTACTAACCCAAATGTATCCCATTGTGTCCATGTGTTTCTTCAAGCTAGGAGTCCAAAACTCTATGTGGAAACTCCAAGAGAAATCTGATGCCCATAGAGTCAGATTGGAATTTATATGTCTTCATGCTTCATTTTGTGTTCACATTAACACAGCCTTCCTTCTTGGGACAGTCACATCATATCATTATTTTTTTCTTAGCATAGGATAGCCCAACTAAATATATCATTCCCTTAAAAAGCCATTCTTCTAAAATGCAAACATCTCAGGAAGAGTTTGCAAAGAACACTATAGAAAGAAACATGTTATGAATTGATTTCTCAGATCTATTTCCTCTGTGGGAAGTCTGACAATCGGGCACCAAGAGAATTCTCAATTTGAGGGAAGAAGAGGTAAATTTATGAGAACTGAGGAAGGCCGGCCTGGGGGTGCCACAGCGGCCAAATGAATGGGAGGGAAGAGAGAACACCAAAAGAGGAGGTGCGATTCGTGAAGGATCAAGTCCAATAGTTTTATAGTTTTTCCAGGGTTTAGAATTGCCAAAAACTGCAAGCCTGCTCTTTCCCCTTTCCTTCCAGTGAATTCTCGAAGAACAGAAATCCTGTCAGTCAGCCTTCTCACATGGGCAAGGCATCATTCCCATTGCTGTGCTCAGCAATTTCAAGTTCTTCACCCTCCTCTGGCACATTCTAGTACCCCCTGCCCCAACTTTCCCTTTAAAGTTTTTTATATTGATCTCTTCTTTTCCCTCAGCCAATATATTCATAAATGACTGCATCGCTCTTTAGCCAAGGAAGTGATTGTGCCAAGGGTAGGAGTCGTGGGACAAACCCAACAAACCACCCAAGTAACAGCTGTGATATCACAGTCAGAGCATTATGTAAATAAAAGAACATCTGAGTCCTCTAACGAAGGATTCATGTTTTACACGGACACCTAGGAGCAGAGGGCAGTGGGCTGGGACAGCTTTGGAGAGAGCTGGCAACCAGTGACTGCGGAATCAGGGAGGAGGGAAGAAAGGTACTCAAGAGATACCTCCAGACACAGGTTGGGGGTTTCACCCACACTTAACCAGCCACGCCAACCTTGGGGAGTACGTATTACAATGTTCTCTCTGTAGGCGAACGCACAGAGGTTAAGCTCTCAGAACTTGCCCAAGGCCACACAGCTCATGGATGGATGACTAAGATCTGGGCCACACAAAGTCCATTGTATCTCCACCTTCCTACACAGCCCTCTGGACCTCAAGAGAAGTGCTTCTGAAACCATGTGTCCCACTTAATTCTTGGCTGTTGAACTTGAATGCTACATGCTGGAAACACAGATACAACTATGTGATCCTGGAACACGGAGAAAGAAACAGGTTCGAGTTCAGAGGAGGCACCCCAGTGGGTGAGCAAGGGGAGGGGACCCACAGTTATGTATCATAAACAGATGCGTCTATCTGCCCTGTGTGGGGCCCATCTGTACAACCATCTCTCACTTCAAAAGCAGTGATGTTAAGTCAACAGATATTAGCATTCACAAACAAGGCATCACTGTAACTTGGTTTCCCAACCTGAATGTCATTTAGGTCCATAAAAAAAGATGCAACGTTGCCATTGTTGCCTGAGAGGGTGACGCTGGGAATTGGTAGTAATGTGGAAAGAGAAACACGAGGAGCTGGAGTGAGCTGTGGGTGGAGAGAAGCCATGATCTGTAGATGGGGGATGAACAAAGGCAAAGGAGTGGCTGACAGCCTCCTCCAGGATGATCTGCTTAAATACTGATCCATAGCGTATCTTGGAATAATTAGTAACTATGTGGTAGCCAGTTGATTCCAAGTGCTGTGCTCACAAGAAAAAAAAAAAAAATTCAGTAGGGCCGCTGAATCTTTGATTTCTAGGGCAAAATTAAACAGCACATCTGTCTCCAGGGGATTCTTTCTTACTAGAAATCACAAAAGATCTTAAAGAGTGTGCACACATTAGATGTACTCCCTAGCTCACCTCACAGTAGATAAAATATGTTAAAAAAAGAAAAAAAGAAACGTTAAAAGTCATAGTTGTACTCAAAAACAAAATAAACATCCCTGTGGAGGAGCTGAAAAGGGAGATGAACCATAAGAGACTGTGGACTCTGAGAAACAAACTGAGGGTTTGGGAGGGGAGGGGGGTGGGGGGTTGGGTGAGCCTAGTGGTGGGTATTAAGGAGGGCACGGATTGCATGGAGCACTGGGTGTGGTGCATAAACAATGAATCTTGGAACACTGAAAAGAAGTTAAATTAAATTAAATTTTTTAAAAAAGCAAAGTGATCAAGACTGGTGATGGGGTACAGGCTACTGAGCCCCAAAGCAGACAGAGGCAACAATGTTTTGGTCACCCTGAAGGAAGGTATGTTAGTCTTCTTGGGCTATCATAACACAATACCAGAGACCAGGTGGCCTGAACAACACTTATTTTCTTACAGTTCAAGAGGTTGGAGGTCCCACGTCGAGGTCCCAAGGGTTCAGTTTCTGGAGAGAGGTCTCTTCTGACTTATGGATACTCACCTTCTCAGCATGTCCTCATATAGCCTTTCCTCTGTCATACGCAGGGTGGGTTAAGAAGGGAGGGAGGGAGTTCTCCCCTGTTCCTTCATATAAGGGCCCCACCCTCACCACCTCATTCAACCTACTTCCTCAGAGGCCCCATCTCCAAATACAGCCATGCTGGGGGTTGAACTTCAACATAGGAATTTGGAAAGGACCACCAACATTCAGTCCATAACAAGAAAATTAGCCTCGGGAGGTGACAGGGGGACAGGCAAGATGAGCATTTCTTGCCTCGTGGCAAACAGCTGAGAACCAGGCTATGGACCTGAGAGGAGCCTCCTGATCAGGAATTAAGCTACTGGTCTGTATCTTCCTGGCATTTCCATGGAGCAGGAGCCCCAAAACACCATCACAGGACTTGATCCTGGACTAAGAGCTTGAGAGGCCAAATGGAAGCATTGACAAAAGTCATCTCTAGATATGAAGACAGAAAAGAGACACCAATTTCCATTGAAGGTGACCCTGCCAGCATCTTTATGGGTATTTATATTTGATTTGTTGCCACCACTGCTGTTTCTACCTTCTTGAAATGGGTGCTTAGCTCATTGATTTTCAGTATTCTTTTTAATTATGTGAATTTAAATATGTTCTGTAAGTTTCCCTTTAAGCAAGTCCAAAACTGCATCCACAAGTTTTTGTCTGCCATAGTTTCATTATGATTCAGTTCAAAACATTTTAACATTTTTACTGTGTTTTTTTTTCCTCTGATGCATAAGTTATTTATGAGAGTATTTCTAAATTTCCAAATATAAAGGACTTTGAGTCTTTTGGTGGTGGCTGTGTGATTTTTAGCTTAATTGTACTGGATTAGACAGCACATTCTATATGATCCCAATATTCTTAAATGTGCCGAGATTTCTTTTAAGGCCCGTGATAAAGATTTAACAAACAACATCTCATATGTTTGAAACTTAAAATGTACTCTTAAATCATGCTCAGATTCAAGAGATAATCCTCAGTGAAACTGCAAAATATTTTGACCTGAACTACAATGAAACCGATGCATATTTAAATTTCTGGGTGAAGTTTAGATTGTAGTTAGCAATTCAGAGCTTTAAAGAAAGTTTTCAAAATTAAAATTTAAAAAAAGATTGCAAAAGAAAAAATTCAACTCAAGGAACTAGAAGAATGCCAGAACAAGATTTTAAGAAGTAGAAGAAAATACAACAAACACAAACAGATACATATGGTAATGCTTGCTGCAAGATTTTCTATAAAAGATCCCCTCCCCAAAAAGTAACTTTTAATTACCAGACACCAGATTCAGAATTGACAGCTGAAAATGGTTTCCCTTTAGTTATATAAGTTGTGGTATGTCCTTTCACTGGAATATTATGCAGCCATTATACATACATCTTTGACTCTTCATTTATTGACCTAAGGAAATGCACAAGACACATCATAAAGAAGACAAGGTTAGAGAGCTGTAAATATGCTATCTGCGAAGTTTCTTCAGGTTGTAAAGAAGAATTGGGTCTGGCTGGAGTAGGAGAAACAGAAGGAGAAAGAGAAAGAAAGGGAAGAGGGGAGGGCATGGCTTCACTAGAAAGATGTTGGAAAATCTCATGGGATTAAAGAATAAAACAACTAAGAATGAGGAAAGGGCCAAAACCAGCATAGTTTCATGGATCTCGGTAGAAAAAAAAAATGCCAAAGTACATTTTTTTAGTTGGTTTAGATTAACCTAGGTTGGATCCAATGTCTACATCAAAGCCAAGCAGCTTTGGTTTATCAAATAATGTAAATCCTGATTATGAGGATGGTCACAGAGTAAGAAAAATGATTGTACACGTACCCAAGGAGTGTCTATCACCAGTAGGATCCCCCGCTGTTTGGGTATGTGTGTGTGTGTACATGATATGGTAATGGAATAGCGAGTGATAGTCACTCCCTTCGAACTTTTCAATATACCTCAATGACTACGTTTTATTTTTATAATTTTAAATGCAATTTTCTGTTTAGGAAAGAAAAACTCACTTCAGAATGTGCTAGCATATTTTATGAGACTCTGGACAGACCTGACAGCCACAGGGTACAAAGCTGTCATCACATATTCCTAAGAAAGCACAGTGACCACCAGCTCCATCTTCCTCTCAGCTGTCTGCCCACCTCTGTTTCCTTGTCACTCACCCAAATCTGTTCCCTGATTCAAGAACAAGAAAGAAAAGGTTATTAGCCTGTAGGATATAGGGCAAAAGCAAGGACAATAGACCCAAATCATCCCAACAGAAGGAAACAGTTTTCAGCTGTCAATTCTGAGATCATCATCTGGTAATTTCATGCTCTGCAAAATCTGGAGTCTTTAACCGAGTCTGCATCTTTTTCTGCTACTGATTCACAGAGGATGGGCTTTGGTTGCTCTTTCCTCTCTTCTTCCTCTACACACACACAGGAGAAGGAAATATATACTTATAGGAGGAAAAAAAATGCAGGTATTCTTTTAAGATCTTTTCAGCAACTCTCGTGTCTCCCCCACTGCCTGTCTGGGCATTTCCATGAGCGCATCCCATGAATGAATATTCATCTGACAAGCAACAACCAACATCTCCTCTAGACAGAACGGCTCAGCCTTTGGCATCAGCATGCCCTGGGTTTGAATTTTGGCTTTTCTTTTTCTTTTGCTATTTGCAAAAGAATTTTTTTTTCTTTTATCTTAAAAATTTTTTAAGAAGTTTTTATTTCTTTTGCTATTTGAAAAAAATCATAGGACTGCCATAAGCCTTTGTTTCCTAACCTGTGAAAGGCTTCTGTGAGGAGTACCTGAGACAGAGCATCCTAGCTTCTGACCTACACCTGTCTAAAGCATCCTCTAGACCATCCAGTTAAGGGAAAGAATTACAGCTTCTTCTCCTTTGTTTGCTGAGAAACAAGGACTACCACCATCAGGCATGGCACTAAACATACACCCTTATCAAATCCTTTTACTTCTCTGTGACCCAAACCGTATCCCAACCATGTTATAGCAATCTCCTATACCTTTTGTGTTCCTAGAATGGTGCCAGATGCTCTAGTGGGACTCCCATAATTATTTGTAGAACTAAGGCATGCAGCGAGCCAGTCAAACACCCTCACATTTAATCAACATCTCCTCCTATCAAAGGTGCTCTTCCGGATAGAGTCAAAGGTAGCAAGAAGTCGCGCGTCAGTGTTGAGCCATTAAGGAAACTGAGGCACAAAGATATTAAGTGGCTCACCCGCAGCCAAGTCAATAGTACAATATCATTCTATGTTCCCATATCCATTCCCTACTCAGTGTGCAAGTAAGAAAAGAACAGAAAGTCCCTGGGTGTGTGACAAGGAGTAAACAGATAGTTCCCACACCTGAGAATGAGCATAAGCCCAAAGGAGGCCATTCACCAACCTTCACAGAACATAGCGCTTCAAGGTGAGAAAAGAAACCTTCCAAAATGGAGGTGGAAATCACGACTCAGGAACCCCATATTTAATCTACAAAGCCAAAGAGTGATTTGCCCTGTTGGGGAGAAATCCCAAGAAGGGAGTGGTGAGCATCTGTCTGGGGCCTCCCAAACGTATCCATCCTCAAAAGCAACTTCTGCTCCCACAGGGTGACCACCATGGCCTTCAGCGAGCTGTTGCACTTTCCTCTCGGGTACAACAAATAGAACTGTTGTTGCTTCTCAGATGAGCCTGTTTCTGTTATTCCAGAATGTGCTCAGACTGCCCAAGGGTGTCATGTCAGAATGCAGGCCATGTTTGATTCCACGTTTGCTCTTCTTTTTACAAAGTATAAAAATAAAATAAAAAGTAAAGATGGCAGAAAGTGATCAAAATCTTGGCTCCTTTGACAGAAGAAAAACTCACTCGAAAAGTAAGAAAACCGAGGGGACGGTGTAGAAGAAAGTGCCGCTGATGAAATTCAGAATCATGGGTACTCAGAACAATCAGCATCCCATCAGAACAGTATGTCGGTCACAGATTGTACCCCAACCCTGATGGCTCCTTCTCCAATCGACACCAGTATCACAACGCAGCAGGCAGGCCTGTGTTATCTGGCCTCACACTGGAAAAACAACCCAAAGTATCATCTTCCCCAATAAGGGCAAAACATCGATAATGGGTCAGCTAAGGGGACCTCCCATGGTTCTGGCAAAGAGCTCTGTGGCTCCATTTGTTGCCATGTATGAAGCACTGGGCATCAGGGATTGTGTTCCAGAGCTAGGACAATGTTGCAACAAGTCCTGAGAAGTTTGGTACTTAAGGTAAACACTATTCAAATGCAATATTTTTTTAAAAATTAAAATTAATGCAGAAGCTGCTATAGAAAACAGTTGGAAGCTTCCTCAAAAAATCAAATATAGAGTTACTATATGACCCAGCAATTCCACTTCTGGGTGCGTACCCATAAAGAACTGAAACAGAGACCTCAACTGTTATTTCTATCCCCATATCCATCACAGCCTTACATTAGCCAGGAAGTAGAAACAACCCAAATTCCATCGATGGATGAATGAATAAGCAAGATGTATTGTATACCTACAATAGAATATTATTCAGACTTTAAAAAGAAGGAAATTTTGACACATGCTACATCATGGATGGACCTAAGGGTGCCTGGGTGGCTCAGCTGGTTAAGCATCTGACTCTAAGTTTTGGCTCAGGTCATGATCTCAGGGTTGTGAAATCAAGCCCTGAGTCAGGCTCTGTGCTCAGGATGGAGCCTGCTTAAGATTCTCTCTCTCCCTCTCTCTCTGTCCTTCTCCAACCCCCACTCACACACTCTCTCTTTCTTTCTCTAGAAAACAAGACAAAACAAACAAGCAAGCAAGCAATAAAACCATGGATGGACCTTGAGGACATTCTGCTAAGTGAAATAGACCAGTTGCAAAAAGACAAATACAGTACGATTGATTCCACTTACAGGAGAAGCCAAAAGCAGTCAAATTCACAGAAACACACTGTAGAACAGCAGTTGCCAGGGGCTGGGAGAGAGGTGGATGGACAGTCAGTGTTTCATGGGGACAGACTTTCAGCTGGGGAAGAGGAAAGGCCTTCCGGAAATGGATGGTGGTGACGGATGTCTAGCAGAGTGACCGCACTTAATGCTTCTCAACTGTGCACTTGAAAATAGTTAAAATGATAACTTTTGTGTTATGCAAACCTCACCACAATAGAAAATGGGGAAAAAAATGGGGAAAGCTTCATGATGAACAAAATGCAAACATTTTACATAAAGTTGCGGTCAATACTACTGATTTCTCCTTTTGCCTGAGGCTCCAATATGGCTCCACATGGCCGGTATCCCGGTCAGTATCTTGTTCACTACAATTTTTTAATTGTGATTTTTGCAAATACTGCCTTGAAGCATTGCTCACCTTGATTTCTGAGATCGGGAGCTCCCCATTAAAGTTTGTGACCCAGGAAAGGGGCTCCCTCTCGTCCCCTGCCTCTCCCTGGGCCCCGTATTTTTCCATTGCTTTCCTTTGACATCCTTAGACCTCTACATTTCCATTTAGTCTCCAGTCTCTCTCTGTTGTGTCTGGAGAAAGAGAAAGGACCCAGAAACCAGTGCCTCTGGATCATCAAAGTCATGTTTTCGTCTGTGAGCCTTCCTGATGCTCCCTGGGCTCATCACTGACTCTAATTTGGGCTTCTTCACATGCCAGGTCCCTCTCGCCCTAATCCTATCATCACCTGGAAACTTTCAGCCTGTGACCCTGCATTACCTTTAGCAGAAGGCCCTGAAGAGCTCCTGTGCCAGCTGTTTTTTTCCTCTTCTGGAGGAATTGATTCCTTGTGATCCCCTGAGCTGTAATCTCATCGGGCTGGAATAACTTGACACTCCCATTTGTCTGAAACAGAAGTCATTTGTCTTCCAAACCTCAGAGCTGGGCTTGTTGTGAATTCCACCCACTGGCCTCCTCTTAGGGGACTGTGACCACTTCATCAGCTGCTTTTGCCTTGCCTCGGAGAGAAGCAGGGCTAGCAAAGGCAAGAACATTCCTGAGCAGCAGGGAGCGAGAGCTGCAGGCCAAGTCCGTTCTGGGTGAAAGCACCTCACCCACTTAGAGGGAGCCTGGCTCACATAGCCTGGCCTGGCCGTCTGGACGGAGCTCAGACGTGGGTCGGCAAACTCCACAGGAGGCACAATTGTCCACCCCAAGGCTGGACCCTGGGTGAATTCTTCTTCCTAGCAACAGTCCATGGAACACCAAGAGAGAGGTAAGGGGAGCTACGGCCAAGGCCAACCGTGCCCCTTAGCAGCTGTGTGACCTCAGGCCCTTTGGGTCTCAGGGGCTTGACTCCATGGTGGGGATAAAAATGGCCCAGGCTATTTCAGAGGGAGGCCAACACAGTAAAATCGGTTCCTCATTGTGGAGATGTTTGAAAACACTCTAGTGCCAAACAAATATAATGTGTTGTTTTGAGTGATCTAACCAAAAGCAATGACTAAGCACTTTTCAAAAAGAAATCCAAAACAAGGAATTGAGCCCTTGTGATACACCAGGCAACATGGGCCAGGGTTTTGAGAGGACTCCTGCTGGGGCTGTGGAGACCTCGGGAAACATGAGGAAGGCCCCAGCTCCTTGTGTCTTATACCCCTTTGTTTCATGGGACCGCAGACCAACTACAGGCTGGGTAGGGAGAGACCTGAGGGGCAGAGCACCCTGGGATACTGTCCCGAGGACAGCCAAGAGAGCATGCAGCGGAAACAAGACTGACCCAGCATCTCTTCCAGACTCCTCCCAAAGCCTGCGGAAGAGAAGAGGGCCCAAGAATATCCTAGTCAGAGTGGAGGCGGTACAGTGAGTAGTGGCAGTACATGGAGCCAAATCTGACCAGAAAGTTCCCACATACCTGGGCCTAACCCAGGTGATGTGTGAGATCGTATACATCTGCAGAGCGTGTGCCCAAGTGTCATAGACATTTTTCTTTTTTGGTTACTCAGCACTGAGTATCCTCCCTTTGTTTCTAGCACATTCCCCTGGTGCTTCTCCATAGAAAGCAGAGCCTTCTTCCCACTAGAGATCCTGAAAAAAGCCAAAGACTCTTTTTCCCAGGCTCCCTTGCAGCTCAGTGAAGGTGAAAGCCAGGACTTTGAGTCAGGCCCCCTGGTACAACACGCAGAGACAGAGCATCCTTCTGGCAGTGCAGCAGCGGCCATGACAGCAGCTTGGCATTTCCGGGGGCAGGAATGTCCAGTGCCCTGGGCCAGCAGCAGAGGTGATGTAAGCGGACATTCCGTTCCCACTGCAAAAGCAGGATCTTGGGTGGAGGTTTCGTCACAGCAGCTTCTCCCCTGCTGTAGTTTGGAATGTGACTGGGGTTGTGGTCTTCATTGATGCCCCATCTTTTGTTCATGCCTGCTTTCCAAACCTCGCTCTAGAACCTTCTCTAAAGGTTCTTTGGCCTATCTAATCACTGGTCAATAAATCTCTTTACCATTATGTAAACAGAAGTAGCGTCTCTTGCTTACCTTCATGAGTTCTGGGTGATAACACCGAGTAAAACAAGTATCACAGGCCAACCCCTGCCAATCCCTGACACCTGCTGGGAACACCCCAGACAGCCCACAGCTTCTCAGAGGCCCCGAAATGATGACCCAGGGCACTGGTGTAAGGAATGTGCCCCGCTGCCCAAGTCACATAGGGCAAGATGAAAACCTCCCTCAGATGAGGAGCAAAATCACAAATATTTAGTTCATGTCAAAAGTTTAAAGAAATTTCATATTTTTGATCTTCTGTTTCAGTAGGTTTTATCTTAATAACAGAATTCTTCTCTGTAGTGACTTTAGCCAGAACCTGGATTAAGAGAACTTTTAGAAGTTAGAATGTATTCCTGGCACCGGCTACCTTAGAGTGAATAAGTGAGGACTTGGCTTGCTAAATCAGGAGGGTTGCCAATTCCTGAGCTAGGAAAATGCCAAAATCTTCTGGCCATTGCACAGAAGGAAGGTTCAGCAGAAAAGGTCTGGCTCCAAGCCAGCCACCTCCTCAGTGCTAGGTCTACCCCTCGACTTAGTCATCAGTGACACACTGAACTCCAGGTCCATACAGACGCCCCAGGCCCCAGCTTTAGCCCTCAAATGATATCGCCACCATCTCTTAGCCCCTCTGTACAGAATGTGGGCCAAGGAAAACGGCACGATTCCTTCTGAGATAACAGCATAAAACCTAGCATAGTCGCAGAATTCCAAAGCTGGAGGGGCGCCTGGGTGGCTCAGTGGGTTAAAGCCTCTGCCTTCAGTACAGGTCATGATTTCAGGGTCCTGGGATCGAGTTCCGCATTGGGTTCTATGCTCAGCAGGGAGCCTGCTTCCCTCTTTCTCTGTCTGCCTCTCTGTCTACTTGTGATCTCTCTCTCTCTCTCTCTCTTTCTCTGTCAAATAAATAAATAAATAAATAAATCTTTAAAAATTAAAAAAAAAAAAAAAAGAATTCCAAAGCTGGAGATGGTGTGCACAGGTAAATACTTAACAACCAACTCTCCAAAAGGAAAAAAAACGGACAAACGGGCGTGTATAAGGATACTGTAGACTTTGCTGATAGAGCGTGCATTTACAATACCCAGTTTCTAGATTGTAAGGAAATACCCCACAGTCCTTACTGCAGATTCCATAGTGAATTTTTGCAGAGCCCTTGTATTCACAGTCAAATCATGGCCATGATTCCACCACGACCTGACAAATAGAGTCGCACATCAGGCTGCTAAGTCTCCTTCCAATAAATGTATATATAGGATGAAATGTACCGATTTAGTCACTTTTATACAAATTATGTTCATTGAATTAAGACCTCACTCTCCTTCAGCTCTGGTCATGACAGACTTTAAAGTCTAATGTGCGTTATTAATATTTTCTCCTTTACTTTCGGTCTAGAATATAATAAATCAAGCACAGATTTATCCTTCGTGTAAATACTGCCATCATAGTCAATGTCAGGCAACCAAGGGCTATCACAAACCACTGAGCTGAGAAGAGATGGCCAGTCGCTCACCATTATGTAGTATTTCCACGATACAGGTAACAATTGATGTAAAAAACTTGAAGGCATGAATAAGATGTGCTGTCATAATTAGGCAGAGATGTGTTTTGAATATTTATTACCTTTGTTTTTAGTAAAGATAAGATTTTTAAATTCATATAATTCTCAATAATGGCTATAGTTAACAACCAGCTCACTAAATTCCTGAAAACCTATTCAGCCTTCGAACACTGGTATAAGCCGACTCCAACACACCCCTTGCTGAAGCAGACCCAGAGAGACCCCTGTCTACATCTGTTTCTCCACATAGGCAGAATATCAGGAGATGGGCGGTAGGGAAGCGGAATAATAAATACTGGGATCAGGAAATCAGAGATGTTCTTTGTGTCCGTTCGTAAGAAATCCTGGATGTTCAAAGGATGGAGTCTGGGTTCTGGCTGCCCTGGCATGAAGCTTCCAGCTCCTCCATGCCTTTTCAGATCTGACCTATTTTCAAACCAAAAAAAAAAAAAAGATTTATTCTCCAGTTGCCAACTTTGGCTACTGGTTGCACAGACCTTGCTCTCTCCGTGCAGACACACCCTCAGTTTTGACAGCATTTCCCGTAACTCTGCAGGTCCAGAAGAATGACGCAGCTGGAGATGATTTTGAAGACAATTAAAGCTAACGAGCTGACCCAGCAAAAGCCGCAAGGAAGGCAGGAAATGGCTCTGGCTGGAGGAGAGTTTTGCCAGATCGCGGGGAAGAGACCAGTTAGGAAGTAAAATGGGAGAGGATCTGCTTTACCCACAAAGATTAGGATTTGCTTAGCCAAACCTTGACCGTAACTGAAATGGAGAGGGTGATTCTGGCGGTGCTGTGGGGACCCAGGCACTTTTCTGTCCTGTTGATAGAAGCGTAAATCCATACAGCCTCTACGGAAGTGTTTTTGACAGTGACTCTCGGGGGTTTGGCACGTTCTCGTTGAGCCGGACACTCAGGATATGCATTGCAACACGGTTTCAGTGAATAATGATATCAGGTTAGAAACAAACACAGAGTCTCTTAACAGGTGGGCTGCTAAATGTATAAATGACAGTAAATCCAGGTAGAGGAATACTATACAACCACTAAAAAGGATAGGGCGACTTATCACCTGTTGAACGATCTGAAATAATGCTGTTAATTTAAAAAAAAAGAGGGAGGCGCACCAGATGCTACCATCTGGCTGTTTTAAATAATTATTTATACGTTTAAAGGAGCATAAAACATCTTTGGAAGGATACACAAAGAACCTGGGCACAGTTTGCCACTGAAGAAGTGAATGGACAGAGGCTGAGTGGTGAAAGACTTAACCCTACAGCACATTTTAATTTTATATCATGGATGATCCCTTTTTTAAAATTATTTTTTAATTTTACTTCCCAGATAATTAACACAGCATCAGTTGCAAGCGTACAACATAGTGATTCAACAATTGTGTAATCACTCAAGTGTTCTTAATCCCCTGCGCCTGTTTCACCCATCCCCCACCCTCTCATTTTTCTAACCAAATAAATAATAAAGTGTGTGGCTATTTTTAAAACAGCAAGAGTAGCTACTCTTCGATGGGTCTTAACCACTGTCCTGAGCTCCCTTGAGTTTTGTTTAAGTCACCTTCTAAAGTCACATTCCACAGTCTGCCTGGCCCCACGTGGTCCTAGCATGGGGAGCTGTTCCTGTCCTGCACCCACGTGGTCCCTCAGGTGAGCCAACCACAGTGTCCACCCCAACGGGCCTCTCTTCTCCCTGACTCCCACCAGTGCTTCCTGATGGCCACATCCAGCCAGAAGCCAGGGAGCAGGGAGCCGTTGGTTGCAGTCTAAGCAGGTCAGCCCCCTGGGCCCCGAGCTGGGAGCAGGCTCGGGAAGAGGCCTGGAGGGGCCTGGCCTCTCCAAGAGTTCGCACTTTGGTGACCTGAGAACAGGGACAAGCAGGGACTAAAACCTGGGTTCTAGTTTCAAATCTTTTTTTTTTTTTTTTTTTTAAGATTTTCTCTCTTTCCTTCTTTGTGAGCGATCAGTGGGAGGGGCAAAGGGAGAGGGAGACTCAGACTCTCCCCTGAGCAGGGCGCTCATCACAGCCCAATGCCAGGATGACCATGACATGAGCAAAAGACAGATGCTTAACTGACTCAGCCACCCAAGTGCCCCTAGTGACCTTCAGTCACCCTCCAGGGTCCTAATGGTCTCATTCGTAAAACGAGGGGGAAAGTGGGCCCCTACCATGGCCTTGGTCACACACTTAGCCTGACTTCTCAGCCCCACGTGCAGGGTCTCAGGGCCCAGTAGGCAATGATGTGCGTTTCACTCATGTTCCACGTTCCCCCACAGAATAACGGAAGCCCTAGGACTCTCCATTCAGACTGCCTTCACAGACAGGAACCGGAAGTTTCTACCCAGAAAAGCGACCCATGGTCCTTCAGGATCCAGTGGAAAGTTGCCTTCTCTCAAAGTAGCGTTTCTTCGTTCAAAATGTCAACCCACAGGCCCCACCCCCGGAGCCAGAGGGTCTAGGGTAGGAGGCCAAGAGAGGTGTTCCTTGTAGCACACTTGGAAACCCACGGTCTTCAGGAACAGTGCTGCATCATCGAGTAGGAATTGCCAAGTTCATTTCCCTTTCAGTGAAAACAAGCTATTATTCTGTAATGGTTATTTTTTCAAAACAACAATAAGAGCTTGGGGACAACCAATCCACTTAATGCTTTGCAGCATGGATGTGCGTGCTAAATAGTAAAATTACATTTCAAAACATGATCAAACATCAGCCTAATCAGCCAGGTGTTAGACGCTCAATCACAAGCCTCAAAACACATCATCAAGGATCAGTAAGCAGGTGTTTTAAGTGAAGATTGAGATAAACAGTTGCCTTTGTGAGTATTTAGGAGGTTTTGCAACATTAAAATGGAGCACCTCGCACTCCAGCCGGCAGACGTCAGAAGCTTTGCGGCTGAATAAAACCCAGGCAATAATTAGCCTTGGAGATTTTCACTGGATTGCAATCAAAAGTTCTGAGTCTTACTGAGGAAATCTGTGTCCTTCCTTTATTTCCACTGTCTGTAAGGTGTCGCCCTTGTGGGTGGAGACGCTTTTAACAATCACGAGGACACATTTTGCTTTGTTGGGACTAAAGATTTTGATCCCGTTCAGAGAGTGTGTAGATCACACACACACACACACACACACACACGCACACTCAGTGACATGGACCCATCCCACCTGTTTCTCCAATGTGGCAAGTTTAGGCCAGGGAGGGCGGAAGAAACAGCAAAGTTTCCCTCTAGAAGTTCATTTGTGTTTTCACACACATTCCATATGGCTTCCCAGTGGCCCCACTATGCTAGTCCAGCATAGTCTCCCGAAAATCACTGGGGACAATTTCAAGTGACTCACCATCCTCGGCTGAAGCACCATTTTAAAAACCATTATTAATAAGACCAGCTTATCACGTAACCATAGTAGTTTGTCCTGGGTTTTTTTGTTTTTTTATTTTTTATTTTTTAGGAAATGCCAAGCAGGGGGTGCAGTCGTTAAGTGTCTGCCTTCAGCTCAGGTCATGATCCCAGGGTCCTGGGATCGAGTCCCGCATCAGGCTCCCTGCTCAGTGGGGAGTCTGTTTCTCCCTCTCCCTCTGCCTGTCATTCTGCCTACTTGTGCGCTCTTTCTCTCTCTCTCTCGCTCTCTCTCTGTCAGATAAGTAAATAAAATCTTGAGGGGGAAAAAAAAAAAGGAAATGCCAAGCAGCAGTGCCTGCTTAAAAACAGGGACAAACTACTATTCTTTTCTGGTAAAAGTAAACTTCATCTATGCACTGCCTCAACAGGAACACAGTTGTGTTGTTTTGTAATGGTCTTTACTAGGCCATATATATTTTTAAAGATTTTATTTATTTGAGAGCGAGAGAGGGGAAAAAGAGAGAAGCAGGCTCCCTGCCGAGCAGAGACTTGATCCCAGGACCCTGAGATCATGACCTGAGCCAAAGGCAAACACTTAGCCCACCGAGCCACCCAGGCATCCCTGAGAGAATTGCTTAAGCTTCGTTTTTCTATTTCTTTTCTCTCTTCCCAGGCCTTGAATTCCCACCAAAATAATAGTTTCAGTTCTTACCATTTTACCTCCTACAGTTGAAGGAGCCGTAGATCCATGTTGGGCCGTCCAGCACACCAACTTAACCGAGTCGCCATCATCCTCACCCGTCCGCAGAGATAAAAGTGAGACATCACAACGTTTCACTGTCGATCCCAGCCATCAACGCATTGCTCTGAAACAAAATCGAGTTTTGTCAGGGGTTTTGAGACTGTGGATTCAGAGTCTGAATGAGCCCAAAGAACTTCATTCTTCCCTCCCACCAGTTCCCAAAACCCGTCGGTAATTGCCGACCACATTAGGGCTGGTCTTTCATATCCTCGTCCTCTTCCGAGCTGTCGGATTCAGCGGGGTGCTGGTTAGTGGACAGCTGGGGCTTCTGTGACTCAGGACATCCAATCCTGAGCTGTGAGTCTATTTGCAAAGATAAAAAGTTTCCTCTCTAAACCAGGGAGTCTGACTATCTTTGGGCTTTTCTGGAGCCCCTTTGTCCTGTGATCTGTACTCTCTTTGGTGTGTGTACTCTGTCATCTCTCCTCTCCCAATGGTGCCAGCCCAGGGCGTATTAACCTCCACTTACCCAGAGGGAAGAGGAGCTCATTGGCCCTGGCAGCCTCCTGAGCCAGCAGGGGGGGTTATAACTTTAAGCTGGCCTGGAAATTCCCTCAGAAGTCCTGAGGGAATCACACAAATGATTCAGACCACTTCAATCATGGTTTTTCCTCTTCTCTGTCCTTCAATAAACCTCTGGCCTCCTATTTCATAGAGCAACTAGAAATCATTGACTGGAAGCCCCATTGATTCCTTGCCTGTTTCCTCCCATCTAAGAACTGCCCTCTCCTGTCCCTCCTGTCTGCTCCTTTCCGCCCCCCCCAGACCCTTTCCCCATCAAGGCTTTGAACCCCAACTCTATCAACTGCTCTCCTTGTCTTCAGCTCCTGATCTCAGGGTCCTGAGTCCTCTGTTGAAGCCCTGGCCCATCGCCATTTGTACGTAACAAAACAGTAAATTGGAGGTTGGGACCGAAGCGCCGAGATAGAATAAAGATTATATTCCAAGGTCTGCACTAGACCCAATGCAAAATCTCAAAGCGAGATAAGCAAGAACCGGTGTTTTGACTTTGAAATTCCCTCACTCACATGGAGGATAAAAAGAGTCAGAGGAGGGGGAATTGCAAGGATTTTAGAGCAGGGCCGGTAGAAAGCTATGGTTCTCATCCCTCAAGGAGAGAAGGATGAAGGGCATGTCTGCCTTCTCCTCAAGCCCAGTGAGAGAGCTTTAATAGAACCCCTTGGAGAAATTAATGTGTGTCCCCTGGAGCTGGGGGACTGGAGGGACTGGGGTCTAGCTTATGCCTGAGAGAGTCAAACCAGGACCATGTCAGCAGGCAGAAGCCCGGATATAAGGAGGAAGTTTGCTCCTGGAGACCAAACAGACAAACCCGGCTCAGGAAAACTCGGCCTGGGAAAAGAGGGCCCTAGAAGTAAGAGGCAGAGCAGTAGTGGGGTGGGTAGAGGGGGTTTGAGAGTGAACCAAGTGGACAAGACCAGCAAAAGTGTTGCCACTGGAAGGTCCTACCAGGTGAGATTTCAAAAACAAAATCCCATGGAAATGCCCAGTGTCCATGATGTACTCAGAAGAGACAGACAGGGCAAAGCCGTCTCACCTCTCGTCCTCCTGGCTCTGGCCCTGATGCCCTCGTTAGCAGTTGGTTATCAGCTTGGAGCAGACGTTCTAAATGAACTAACATGACTTGGAACCTTCTTTTACATAAGAGGAACCAGAGAAATGACCAGTGCCTGAAATAGATTTAAAGGGGCAGGGGAAGGGGCACGTGAGTGGTTTAGTTGGTTAAGTGGCTAACTCTTGATCTTAGGTTCCTGAGTTCAAGCCCCACGTTGGGCTCCACAGTGAGCACGGAGCCTACTTTAAAAAAAAAAAAAAGAGGACAGTGGAAGACAAAAATAAGATTGCTTCAGGAAAACTCAGCCCGCAGGCTGATATTCCACACATACAGACAGATAGACTCCTTAGAAGAGAAAGCACAAACCTCCCCTTGACTCTACAACAACTTTTAGCTTTGCACATCTTTTCCCTCCCCCCCCCCCGAGGTTATTCAAGGAAAGTTGCTCTCCCCCCGCCTCATGCATCACGTCCACAGCCAACCTGCTTCTGCCTTTTTATTACTGCTCAGAGACATCTCTTGGATAAGGTCACCATTCATATCTTTTTATTTTTTTCTTATTTTCTCAAAATAAACTTTTCTTACTGTAAAAGCAAATATACATATTGCAGAAAAATCAGAAACCTTAAGTACCTAAAATGATCATTAAAATAAAATCAGGGCGCCTGGGTGGCTCAGTCAGTTAAGCGTCTGCCTTTGGCTCAGGTTATGATCCCAGGGTCCTGGAATCAAGTCCCACATCGGGCTCTGCTCAGCAGGGAGCCTGCTTCTCTCTCTGCCTCTGCTTGCCTTTCCCCATGCTTGTGCTCATTCGTGCTCTCTTTCTCAAATAAAATCTTAAAAAATTAAAAAAAATGTTTTAAGTAAATAAAATCCATAAACCCATCCATACCAGTTCAACCACTGTTAATGGGTTGATGCAGATCCTAGACTACTCTGTGCATACAGATATTGTGTAGATACACACACACACAAACTGAGTTATTTCAAGTGTTTCATGATAGCCATGATGATTTAAATGAGCTTGAATGCAAACATAGACATACATGCTACTTAAAACATGTGTATGTACATGCACAAATTTGAGATGTATTTTTTAAGTATTTAGCAGGTTCAAATAGAAGTCTTACACACAAGCAAAAACAGGATTATGGGAGATGCAAACAATTTACATAGGTACATTCCTTACCCCGAAATATCTTTTTACATAGTGAGCTTGTAAAATAGGAGAGTCTACAGCTGCGTTTCCTTCACTCGGTCTCTTGTTCTTCTATCTTCGTGTGTCTTATGTAAATCAAAACTGTCCTATTCTTTCTGCTGCTTCTGTGTTTTCCAAAGATTTATGAAGACGTTGGCTTTTATTAAAGCAAGGACTCTGGGACAAGTTGGCACTTCCATTTACATCAGAAAACAGTGGGAGGTAATGGATGTGTTTTTAATGCTTTATCCAATAGTAAGACATCATTTCATTTATTTTTCTTTTTTGTCATTTTTTAAAAATTTTATTTATTTATTTGACAGAGAGAGATCACAAGTAGGCAGAGAGGCAAGCAGAGAGAGTGGGGGAAGCAGGCTCCCCGCTGAGCAGAGAGCCTGATGCAGGGCTCGATCCCAGGACCCTGAGATCATGACCTGAGCCGAAGGCAGAGGCTTAACCCACTGAGCCACCCAGGTGCCCCTTATTTTTCAATTATATGTAATGTGATGTTAAGATAGGAAAAGACAATGGTGGGAATTCTGAGCAGATGATTTTTTTTTAAAGCTGTACTTTTGTTTTTTTTTAAGTACACTCTGTCCCCCAGTGTGGAGCTCAAAGTCATGACCCCAAGATCAAGAGCTGCATGCTCTACTGACTGAGACAGCCAGGTGTTTCATGGGCAGATGGTTCTGACATAGGAAATATCTTTTACACATATAATCATGTGAGGTCCACTTCTGCCAATATGTAATTTATACTAGTATTTATTCAAGTATTTATACACACATACCACTTTGTTGTTTTGACACATTCCACTATGTTAAAAATAAACACTAAAGATTTAAAAATCACATCTAAAAATCCCACTCCGTGGAAAAGACAACATTGAAGAATGTTGTGTAAGACTTTCAGACCTATTCCTAAACAAATATAGCTCTGTAAACCTCCCTTCTTTTTAGAGAGAGAGAGAGAGAGAGTGGGTACACACATGTGAGTGAGTGGGAGGGCAGGCAAAAGAAGAGGGAGAGAGGGAGAGAATCTCAAGCAGACTCCGTGCTGAGCCTGGAACCTGATGTAGGGCTCGATCTCACTACCCTGGGATCATGACCTGAGCTGAAATCAAGAGTTGGACGCTCAACGGACTGAGCCACCCAGGCACCCCACCATAACCCATTTTATTTTGTTATTTTTACAAAATGAGAGATCATGCAGACTGTCCTACAATTTGCTGCTTTTACTTAACCTGCCATGAACATTTTTTCAAATCTAGACATCCAGACTGACCTCATGCCTTTTACCAATTGCGTATTGTTCTGCTGGATGTTATGGCCCATGATTTATTTAAGCACGTCCTTGTGGAGAAACATTTATTTCAGAGAATTTATTATCACGGAAGGTGCAGCTCTGCCCACCAAGTACCTTTATCTCCAAACAGTTGTCTAATCATTTAGGTAGGCTCAGGAGTCAGAGGTGAACTTGCTTGATCAAAAAAAAAAAAAAAAAAAAGCACATTCAAAAAAAAGCACATTCAAATTTCAATTTGAATAGAATACTCTAGAAAGAATGCACTTATACTCTAGAAAGACTGCATCACTTTACTCTCCCTTGAGCTCTTCAAAAATGAGTATTATTGATCTTTCTTTTTGCCAAGCTGATAGGTATAAATGAACATATTGTTTCCATTAGTATTTTTTTTCATAGTCAATTCATCCTTGATTGGCTGTCTTGTTTCTCCCAGGAATTGCTGATTCTGGTCTTTTTCCATCTTTCTGCTGGGCTATTTGTCTTTTCTAGCAATTTATAAAATCTCTTTGGCTAATAGAGATATTAAATTTATCGTACTGATTGCCAACAATTTTTCCGAGTTCTTCTCTTGGCCATTGTCTGAGGGACTCCCTGCTATGAGAAATGTAAATTTTTCTACAATCAAGTATACCCACCTTTTCCTCATGGTTTCTGGTTTTAATATCATGTTGCACAGGGTCTCACTACTCTACTCTTCTAAGAATAGTCACCCATTTTTTTCTTCTAGTATTTCTAGAATTTTGCTTCTACACTTGTTACTTCATAGAGGATATGTTTGGGTATAAGCAGTACAATTAGAATCCAACAGTATCATCCTCTGCATATTTTGACATCCTTTTTCACTTATTGCATTGTGATTGTATTTCCATGTTCACGGATTTATTCTGTAATATTATTCTATACTGGTTCCGTAACTTATTTAATTTTATTTAATTGGATAATTACGGTGTTTGCAATTATTTAAAACAGCTGGGTGATAAACATGCCAGATGCTAAGTCCTTATCCATTACCTAACAAGCTCCTCAGTATTTCAACTCTTTAGATCTTAAGCTTTGCCCTGCCTTTGTACCACAATGAACTGTACCTCCACCCAGCCTATTGCTCAAACCAAAATCTTAGAAGTGACTTTTGTATCCTCACTTTCTCTTCACCTTCAAACTCAATCCATCAGAAAAATCCCACCAGCGCTATCTAATTGTCCGCCTGTCCCCTGTTCTCCTCACCTGGATGATTACGACGGCCCCTCTGTTCTCACTCTTGCCCATTGCAATCCAGTCTCTAGACAGCAGCCATAGCATCCTTTTAGAATGGAAATCGGATCAAGCCCCTTCCCTGCTAAATCTCTCTAATGACTTCCCATTGCTTCAGAAAGTAACATATGAACCCCTGACCAAGCCCTGGAAGGCCTCTGTCCTCTGTCCCTGCCAGGCTGCCTCTCTGACTCAGGTCCTACCATCCACCCCCAAACACTAAGTTTTCTGGGTTTTTTTTGTTGTTTTGTTTTGTTTTGTTTTGCTTTGTTTTGTTTTGTTTTTAGGTAGGCTCCACACCCAGCTTGCAGCCCAGCTCAGGGTTTGAATTCATAACCCTGAGATCAAAACCTAAGATCAAGAGTCAGACGCTTAACTGACAGCCACCCAAACTATCCCCCACTTCTGCTCTTTAAATGGACCAGACTTGTTCCTGATTTAAGGTAGGGCTTCTTACCCTCAGCACTAGTGATATGTGGAACCAGATAATTCTTTGTTGCGGGGACTGTCCTGCACATGGCAGGGTGTTTGCTAGCATCCCTGGCCTCTACCCCGCTAGATGTCTGTAGCACTCCCCATCCCTCCTGATTTGTGGTGACCAAAAATGTCTCCAGATACTGCCAAGTGTCCCCTGGAGGGCACAATTACCCCCAGTTGAGAATCCCTGTCTTAGGGCCTTTACATAAGCTGTTCCCTCTATTGGAACAGTCTGCCCCCTGGATCTTTATGCAAATGCTTCTTCTCATTCAGGACTCCAGTCAGATGTCACCTCCTCAGAAAGGCCTTTCCTGTCCATCCAATCTGAATGCCCTCCCACCCATCAACAGGTGCCCCTGTAGTCCCTCTGTTTTGTTTTTTAATTGCTCTTACCACTGAAAAAGCCTCGTCCAGGTTTGGTTATCTCTGCTTGTCTCCCCTACTAGACTGTAAGCCTCAGGCCAAGAGCAGGCCCTTGTGTGAGTAAGCAGATGTTCAGGGGATATTTGTTGATTGAAAAAAAATAATAAATTCCCGGGGCGCCTGGGTGGCTCAGTGGGTTAAGCCGCTGCCTTCGGCTCAGGTCATGATCTCAGGGTCCTGGGATCGAGCCCTGCATCAGGCTCTCTGCTCAGCGGGGAGCCTGCTTCCTCCTCTCTCTCTGCCTGCCTCTCTGCCTGCTTGTCATCTCTCTCTGTCAAATAAATAAATAAAATCTTTTAAAAAAAAATAAATTCCCAAAAGTGGACACCAAAGTTCTCTTTGTTGCTAAATCCAGTAGGTACTTTCAAGTTCATCTATGATTTCTTTCCAACATTGGACATTCCCAATGACCTGTTCTTTTTTTTTTTTTTTAAGATTTTATTTATTTATTTGACAGAGAGAGGCATCACAAGTAGGCAGAAAGGCAGGCAGAGAGAGAGGGAGAAGCAGACTCCCTGCTGAGCAGAGAGCCTGACA
The DNA here is from genome assembly GCF_022355385.1 of Mustela nigripes. Classification (NCBI taxonomy): domain Eukaryota; kingdom Metazoa; phylum Chordata; class Mammalia; order Carnivora; family Mustelidae; genus Mustela; species Mustela nigripes. The sequence continues at coordinate 17,062,363 of NC_081560.1, forward strand.
CAGGGCTTGATCCCAGGACCCTGGGATCATGACCTGAGCCAAAGGCAGAGGCCTAACCCACTGACCACCCAGGCGCCCCTGATGACCTGTTCTTTAACTCATCACTTCCCTTGGCTTCCATGAACCTGTGCTGCCCTAACTGACCCTCATCTCTTGGACTCTTCTTTCTAATTTCCATCAAGGGTTCCTCTTCCTGAGCACATCCCCGAGACACTGCTGATCAGGGAGATCCATCCTGGGGCACCTTCTCATCTACCTACTTATCATCTAGCAAGGAGACCTCAGCACTCCTGTGCACATCTCATCAATTACCATCTATTTAACCATGACTTCCAAATTCCTACCTCTACCCTATGTGCATGAGGCCACTGGAACATCCCACAGGCCCTTCAATATTTCCCAGCCAAAGGCAGCACTTCTACCAACCCCAAGCCCCCCAGCTCAACAATTTCCACTGTTGGACACAGCTTAGCCAGCTGCTCCTGAAGCTCTAGTTCCTACGGTGGAATTATTCTGCTGGATTGCTGCCAGGCCCTTGAACAGCCTCCAGACCATCGGCCCTGCTCCCAGGCAACACATGCTCCTTGCTTTGCTGCTCGAGACTCTCAATGGCTTCTGATTGACCTAAGCCCCAAGCCTAAGATACAATTCCTCCCCATACCTTTCTCTCTCTCTTTTTTTAAGATTTTTATTTATTTGAGAGAGAGAGAGAGTGAGAGTGAGTGAGAGATAGAAAACATGAGCAGGGGGAAGGGGCAGAGACAGAGGGAGAAGCACACTCCCTGTTGAGCAGGGAGCCAGACATGGGGACTCCATCCCAGGAGCCCAGGATCATGACCTAAACCCAAGGCAGATGCTTAACCAACTGCGCCACCCAGGTGCCCCCTTCCCATTCAAGAACCTCTGTAAACTGGCTGTTCCATCACCCCAACCACTTAAACCATCCTCTCCCGTCACCTCTGGGACTACAGAAGTGCTTATTCCTAAATCAGAAACATTTGCCTCTACCCCTCTGTGCCAGGATCCATATGATATTCATAAAATCAATGGGCAATTTCCATTCTCCCTTTTCTTGAGTCATTATGTGTTTGGTCTGGGCATCATGAGCCTTTGAACCTCCTTTAAAAATAGACCTGAATACTCTTTCCTCCGTTACTAGTCCCCAAATGGTCTTTGCTTCAAATGACCTCAAGACACCTCTTTGAAATCACCTGTAGGGTTTCTATATCCTATCTATCTTACTTCCCAAATCCTAATCCTAGTTTTTAATGTCACTCTCTCTGCTCTGTACAGCAAGAGACATCCTAACAATTTCTGTGAGGGTCTGGGTTAATGAGTAACTAGAACTTGCATCATCCAGCTAAGAATCTAGCCCAAGATTTACACGTTGCTGCCACTGTACACTTGGTAACACTGAGCAAGCATTTTGTCAGCTCTCCAATTGTATAAAAGAAATTCAGAGATAACATAATAGATTACTGAGAACTAATGAGAAAGCAACATGGTATAAATAAAATGCGGATTAAGAAGTGACATATTAAGACCAGCATGCAAAACCAATAGCAAACTGCTATCTGTTCAGAGCTGTCATGTTCATCCTCTCAATCTGTCCCTGTCCTGTTGGCTCTTGGGCTTCAACTTGACATTCTGTGTGAATGAATTCCAGGCTGGGCCTCTTTAAAGGAAGAAGGACCCACCGCTGTCAGGCTACCCAACTTCCCCATCAGGCCAACCCGAGACACATCACCAAAGGATCGTATTCCTCTCACCTTACCCTAATTATTACTATCAAGGTGTGCGAAGGGATCCTGGGACCCAAAAAGGACCACAGGCTCTTGCCTGTGGTCTGTACTGTTCTTCCCAGCTGTGCAGGTACAGGAGAAGAGCGGTAACACGTGACAGTACCCAGACCATGTCTGCGCCAGGCCATCTCCTGGGGGAGGGAGCAGGGAATCTACCTTGTAGGATAGTGACAACTGGTACTCACTGGGAACACACTGGCAGGGGGGAGCTTTCCCCTCCTCCACAGGGAACCATAGGAGCCCACATGATGTGACCCGAATTGCAATTTTGAGAACACATAGCCAAACACATAGCCACTCATCTGGGTTGGGTGACATGGGACTCTCTTGGTGTTAAGAGCCCATCATGCCCAATTTCTCAAGGCTGTGCCACAGAGAGGCATTGAGAGACCAGAGTGAGTCTGAGAGTGACCTTGGAAGCCAGAGAGAAATAGGTTCCCAAAGCTGGGGAAGGAGTCTCCTAATGATTGCCAACAACTAAATGTCTTCATGTTGCAATATATTAAAATAAGCCATCTAGTCCTAGCACTCGAGCCCACGCTCCACGCAAAAGGGAAGTCCCTAGAGACAGCTGTGGCCTATGTAAGGAAGAGAAAGAAACACCTGGCTCCTGGCCCTCCTGGCTCCCGGCCCCAGTTATACTTGATCGGTCAGGGAACTTTTTTTTTTTTTTTTAAAGATTTTATTTTTCTATTTGACAGACAAAGATCACAAGCAGGCAGAGAGGCAGGCAGGGAGAAAGAGAGAGGGAAGCAAGCTCCCCGCTGAGCAGAGAGCCCGACGTGGGACTCGATCCCAGGACCCCGAGACCATGACCTGAGCCGAAGGCAGCGGCTTAACCCACTGAGCCACCCAGGCGCCCGGTCAGGGAACTTTTAAAATTCCTTTTAAAATCAGAAAAAAAAAAGTGAGTGTAATCCAATCTGGACTGCACTCACCTTTATATACCACTGCAATCATAAAATATCGACTTTCCTATTTTTTTAGGCAGAGGGAGGCACCTGCCAGGCCGAACACTTTCAAAGGATCCTGGAAGTCATCGTGCAGACCTGAGCAGAAGGGATACCCAACAAGCAGCCACACAAAATGCCCGGTTCCTATCCTGCCCTTGCACCTGCTGACTGAGGGAGGAACCTGCAAATCCTCTCTGCGTCTCTCTCCCTAGAGCCCCAGAGCAAGTCCTGAGTAGTTGTTCTTCTCAGGGGCATGCGGGCCCTGCCCTCAACTGAGAACTGAAGTCAGGATCGGAACGATGATGGTGATACCAGTGGCGCCCATTACCATGCGTCTGTAGGCATCAGCTTCAGGGCTACAGGCTTCCCAGGCTTGCTCGCATTTCCTCACCGCTGCAGCCTTGGAAGGCAAATAATATTCCCGACATTTTATAGATCAAGAAGCCACAACCTGAAGAACCTAAGTAACAAGTCCTGGCCACAGGCTCTGCCTTGACCTTGCCAGGAGGATGACATCCACGTTATAGTCGCCATTAATGATGGCCCCAGGAGTTACGTGATGGGCCGGCACCGGCCAAGCTCACCCGTGTGCTTTGAATCTTCACTCCACTGCCTCTAGAATTAGAGTTTTCCCAAGCCAAAAGCACACCCCAGACCAAACAAGGAGAGAGAACAAGAGACACAACAGGGGTCCTAAAGCCCAAATTGCCCTACACCTACAAGCCCAAGATTTCTCTCCAGCACCGCACACCACAGGACTTCACAGAACCAAAGGGCTCCTTATGGCCCAGGCCCCAGGGTTTGCTAATCTTGAGGGTGAAGGTGCTGTGTCCACAGCTGCTCCAGGGTAGACGGGGTAGGAAGCTGGCACCCTCCACCCCACGTGCCAGACTATCCTCACCCCTGGTTTTCCCACCTCATGGCTGTCGCTCTCTGGCATGTCTTTGCCAGTTTCTTCCAGATGTTTCCAACCCCCCCTTGAAAGCATGTCTGATGAGGGAGATCAAAGTAACGGCTCATTCTTGTCTATGTATTTCCCATAAACCATCTCAAATCTCACAGGGACGAAGGGGAGTCTCAATACCCTGACAGAAATTGTGCAGTACTCTGTTATTCAACACATGGTGCCCAGACCAGCAGCAACGGCACTGCCTGGGAGCTTGCTAGAAATGCAGAACCTGGGCCTCACAGATGCTCTGATGACTGTTGCACACTTCAAGTTTGACAAGCATGAGCGGAGCGCAAGAGATGAGGTCACTGCCAAATTTTGGCTCTCTACTGACTCACTGGGCACTTTAAACGATTCTGACACACGCATTCCATGCCAGAGGCTCTTCCATGACTCCAGGGGAGGACAGCCTGTGCACTGAGGAGATTTTAAAAATCCCAAAGTGATTCTAATACCCAGCCAAGTTGGTGAATGTCTTGAGTACATGATGGCGGTGTGGCAGAAGAGTTTGGCAAGGAGGCCCGGCAGGTGAGGAAAGCAGAGTGAGCAGACCTGGGGAGGCAGGTGTGCGCATGCGTGTCCACGCATTAGGGAGAAGGCCTGTCTGAAGAGAGTGGAGGTCTTGTCTGGGGGGTGGGTGGGGACAGGGGCACTTTTGGAGAGCAGGTTAGGGTCATGGAATGCATCGTTGAGGTAGTAAGAAATGGGGGACTGGCAGGAATGAAAGCCTCTCAGCAACGCTGGCTCTGCCTACAGATTTGCCCAACAGGCTGGGTAGGAAGGAGCCTAGAGTCAGGGAGACCAGCTGTCCATGGGAACCCAAGAGACCTGAGGAGACTGGAGAGGCACGAGGACAATGAGAAGCAGCAAAGACAACAGATGTGTTGTATTTATTTGCCAGGGCTGGTGTAAAGGCACCTGAAACTGGAGGACACAGACAATTAAAGTTCATGGTCTCCCAGTTCTGGAGACTAGGAGTCTGAGAGCAAGGGGTCTGTGGGGCTGGTGTCTTCTGAGCTGTGAGGGAGAATCTGTCCCCTACCTGATGGTTTAGCTAACAGTCTTTGGGGTTCCTTGATGTATGGCAGCATCACCCTGATCCCTACCTTCATGCTTTCATGGCATTCTCCCTGCATATGTGTCTGTGTCCAAACCTGCCCCTTTAGAAGGTCCTCGCACTAAGGTCCACCCTAATGATCTCATTTTACCTTCAACAAACCCTATCTGCAAATACAGTCACAGGGTACTGGGGTTTAGGGCTTGACGTGTGAATTTGGGGTTGGGGTGTACATATTCGATCCATAAGACACACCAAAGGGGGAAATAAATCTCTAAGAGATCAGTTTTTCTTCCTCACACTCTAAACGCCTGAAGTCAGCTGGGTGAGATCTCCACTCCTATCTTCTGAGGTTGATGATGGTTGCAGTTTACTGGAGGCAGAAGCAGTTAAATGTGAGATGAAAGAGGACTTTCCTTGGCAAGGAATGCTGGCCGAAATATGATTTTTACATCCAGTTTTTCTTATATCATAGCATGACAGTGGGTTTAATGTATCAGTTTGTAGAGTTGGAATTTATAGGCCATGGTATAATACTAAAAAAGCAAATGTCATCTTTTGTGCATAGAAATAACTGTCAGAAGTCAAATTCTCACTCTTCATAGAACACATGATACTTGATGTGGAAAACTCAAAAGACTCCACCCCCAAACTATTAGAACTTACACAGCAACTCAGTAATATGGCAGGATATAAAAATCAATGCACAGAAGTCAGGTGCATTTCTATACACTAACAATGAGACAGAAAGAAATTAAGGAATCGATCCCATTTACAATTGCACCAAAAGCCGTACGATACCTAGGAATAAACCTAACCAAAGAGGAAAAGGATCTATACTCAAAAAACTATTGAACACTTATGAAAGAAATCAAGGAAGTCACAAAGAAATGGAGAAATGGTCCATGCTGATGGATTGGAAGAACAAATATTGTTAAAATGCCTATGCTACCCAGAGCAGTCAACACATTCAATGCAATCCCTATCAAAATACCATTAACACTTTTCACAGAGCTGGAACAAAAAATCTTAAAATTTGTAAGGAACCAGAAAAGACACTGAATAGCCAGAGGAATGTTGAAAAAGAAAACCAAAGCTGGTAGCATCCCATGCCAGACTTCAAGTTCTATTACAAAGTTATAATCATCAAGACAGTATGGTACTGGCACAAAACAGACACACAGATCAATAGAACAGAACAGAGACCCCAGAAATGGACCCTCAATGCAATGGTCAACTAATCTTCAACAAAGCAGGAAAGAATGTCCAATGGAAAAAAGACAGTCTTTTCAACAAATGGTGCTGGGAAAATTGGACAGCCACATGCAGAAGAATGAAACTGGACCATTTTCTTACACAATGCACTAAAATAAACTCTAAAGGATGACCTAAATGTGAGACAGGAATCCATCAAAATCCTTGAGGAGAACACAGGCAGCAACCTCTTCAACCTTGGCCACAGCAATTTCTTGCTTTGTGTCTCCAAAGGCAAGAGAAACAAAAGCAAAAATGAACTATTGGAACTTAATCAAGATAAAAAGCTTCTGCAGACCAAAGGAAGCAGTCAACAAAACTAAAAGGCAGACTACAGAATGGGAGTTCTATAAGTTCTATAAAGAACTTATCAAACCCAACACCCAAAAAACAAATAATTCAGTCAAGAAATGAGCAGGAGACATGAACAGATACTTCTCCAAAGAAGACATATAAATGGCCAAAAGACACATGAAAAAATGCTCCACATCCCTTAGCCTCAGGGAAATAAAAATCCAACCCACAATGAAATACCTCCTCATACCTGCTAGAATGCTTAAAATTAACAACTCAGGAACCAACAGATGCTGGCAAGGATGCGGAGGAAGGGGAACCGTCTTACACTGGTGGTGGGGATGCAAGCTGGTAGAGCCACTGTGGAAAATAGAATGGAGGTTGCTCAAGAAGTTAAAAATAGAGCTTCCCTATGACCCAGCAATTGCACTATTAGGCATTTACCCCAAAGATACAAAAATGTAGTGATCCAAAGGGGCATCTGCACCCCAATGTTCATAGAAACAATGTCCGTAATAGCCAAACTGCGAAAAGAACCAAGATGTCCACTCACAGGTGAATGGATAAAGAAGATGTGGTATATCTAGACACAATGGAATATCACTCAGCCATCAAAAAAGGATGAAATCTTACCATTTACATCAACATGGATAGAACTGGAAGGTATTATGCTGAATGAAATACATCAATCAGAGAAAGAAAATTTCCTTAAGGTTTCACTCCTATGTGGAATATAAGAAACAGCACAGAAGATCATAGAGGAAGGGAGGGAAAACAGAATGGTAAGTCATCAGAGAGGGAGAAAACCATGAGAGACTCTTAACTGTAGGAAACAAACTGAGGGTTGCTGGAGGGGAAGTGAGTGGGGGATGGGGTAACTGGATGATGGGCATTAAGGAGGGCACATGATATGATGAACACTGGGTGTTATACACAACTGCTAAGTTATCGAACACTACATCTGAAACTAAGTATGTACTTTATGTTGGCTGATTGATTTTAAATTAAAAAAGAAAGAAAGAACTCTCAGAGATCCCAGCAGATCCAGCAGGAGAGGAAACAGAGACAAGATTCTATGACACTAATGAACTATAGCCAACACCAACAAATGGACTGCCATTTCATGGTCAACTAACTCATGTTCAAGAAGACAGGGGATTTCCAGGGTCAAGGGCAAAGGCCTCAGAGGTTAAGGCAGCCAAGGGGTGAAGTCATGTTGGTGAGATTATTGTCAAGACATACCCTAACCTGCTGTATTCCTCTGGTGACTCAGTCTCATGACGGAGGTGTACGTGTGGTAGGATAGACTGTGACCCAGGTTCAAAGATCCCAGGGACAAATAGTCAAGACAAAGGTGTGCCCTGACATGATTCTGCTGCACCTCACCCAACATTAGCTCAATATTCCTTTTTGTTTTCTTGTAATAGAGATAAGCTTTAAGACTTTAGTATACACTGGACCCACTGAAGGACTTGTTAAAACACAGATTTCCTGAACCCACCCACAGAGTTCCCAATCCAATAGATCTGTGGTGGGACCTGAGATTTTCCATTTCCAACATTCTTCCAAGAAATGCTAAGCCACGGACCACACTTTGCAAACCACTCCGCAGAGTTACGCACACTCTCACTTCCTCCTCTCCGTGACCAATGATAAGTATTCGAGGAGCAATGAGCCAAGGTTCAGGGTACAGTCTGTGACCACTGCCTATAATTGTCCTTGCAATTGTTTGTTGAGGATTTAGTTCAAGATCTCTTGGCTTCATTAGCTTCATGCTATAATCAATTGAATTAAGTGGACTCCATATTTTAATTCTTCTAGGATCTTAATCCATAAAGTCATAAAACACTTACCCAAGGATTATTTGATTTTTATGGGTGGTCATTTGAAACTAGCTTGCAAACTTTGGCACAGAGGCCCACTCAGAAGCCCCATAAACTCAATTTAATGAGCAAATGAGCGAGACATGGAGGCAACATCATGAAGGAAGAGCATGTGATATTGGATCAAGGGACTTGCATTGAAGTCGCCACTCTGTTATGAAGCAGCTATGTAACTGCAATTCTCTCATCTGAAGAACACAGAAAACTGTTAGAATTATAACTCAACAAGGGTATTATATAGTCTATGGATTTCTCCCTTCCATCCAAAGATTCTTCTCCACTACCCCTTACCTCTCAGGGTTTTTGAGTATAAAATGGGATACAATGTGGGGAAATGCTTCCTTTGACCCAAAAGTACAACCTCAAGGTATTATAGAAAAAGTCCCATATGAACACAAAGAATCGTGTTCATTGTAATATTGACTCTGAAGAGTCAAAGTTGGAAAACATCGAAAAGACCAGAAATTATAGTACATCCATACAAAATAATGCTACACAAGGATTTTAAAGATGGGAAAATCTACAGGGTATATTAAGAGAAAAGAAGGAAATTGCAAAATAATACCTACCAAATTACCTAGTTCGTGTTTTTTAAAAGCCATGTAGATATGTGTACAATGCATAGAAGGGTCTGGAATAATGCACATGAAGCTCTTAAGAAAAGTTCTTTCTGGGGAGGGGAGATAAATCGGACAAGGCTTATCTCAGCTGCGCATACACACAAGAGGCAGCTTTTGGTTCCTGCCAAAGCAGAAAGTATGGGGCTTGGCTGAACCCATAGAGGTTCTGGGGTCCCCAGCTGCTGCCAAAGGAATCTGGGGATGCAACTTGAGTATAAACTTCAATTGATAACAGACCAGAGAGGATGAGTCCCCTTTGGATATAATGGTCTACTTGATGGTGTCCCATATGACCAAAACCATCTGATTTTCCTCATTTTCTTGGCCAACTTAGTGATACCTGCCTTGTGTTCCCTTCCTCCTTCCTGGCCTGCTGTCCCTGTCTCCCTCAAATCTTGATTCCCTGGGATTCTGGCCCCCAACCCCCAAGTACTAGCCCAGGAAGCTTGGCACATCCAGCTCATTTTTCTAGGGAGTCTGGACTAAGAGAGTTTTGTGTTTACACAGTGATAATATATTCAGATAGTACTTACAGAAGAATACAAGATTAAAAGCTCTTATTGTAAAGAGCAACATGAAGGTCATGGTAATTCAAGGTGTTTGGTTGGAAAGAAGGCTGGGGGAGGTTGTGTTGGTGTCATCCTCTTCCAGGTCTTCCCAGAGGAACTTGGGAACCAAATGATCCTGCTTGACGGGCAATGTTTTCCTTGCCCTTCCCGGAGCCCCACTGCTCTTCCAGTCGGCCGCTGGGTCAACCAGGTTGTACCCTCCAGGTATTATCCCCTCTCCAAAACCTCAGAACCAGCCCCCTTGCCTCCTCAGCCTTCCTTCCCTGTTTGTGAAAATGATGTGTGTGTGTGTGTGTGTGTGTGTGTGTGTGTGTGTGTGTGTGTTGCTTAGCTTGTTTCAAATCAATTGAACTGAGGGTTCAAGGAGTACTACCTATCAGCACACTTTTTTTGTTTTGTTTTGTTTTTGCTCTCAAGAGAAACCAGGGATCTTTCGGTTTTGAGAAACAGAATGGGAGCAGGAGAGGCAGAAAGCCAGATGTGCAGTTTCGCGGAACCTACCTGCCCCTCATCTCCCCCATGTCAAATGCCCTGGAAGCAGAAGACACTAGAGGTCAAGATGTCCAGATGATACAAGAGTGGGAGTTAGGGGAAGTTTCCCTCAAAATCCATTAACGATCAAGTTCATAGACTTTAGTGCCCCAAGAAAATTGGTTTCCAGGAGTCAGACTTCAAGCACAAGAAGGAGCCATTAACAAAGTCCTGCTGGTTCTCCGTGCACACCTGCTTTGGAGGATGGGGGCGGGGGCTTAATACTGACCTGAGGGGAGGGGCCTGGAGCCTCAGTTTGCCTTGGCTAAGTTGTACTGGGTACAATTAAAGAACTTTAACCCGCAGGGCTATACCTGGGGAGGCTTTGCAAGCGATACAGAAGAACGGAGCTTTTCTCTGGCATTGTTCGTTTTGTCCAAGAAAAATCTCCCTTTATTCTGAGTCTGGAATTGTCTGAAAAGACAAAACAAACTAGAGGCTGAGGGTAACAGAGTCCTACCTTGTAGGTGAGAGAGGATTCCATCTCTCTGACACCGGAATCCTGAGAGTCAAGTACTCTACAACTGGACAGGCCTGCCTTAGGAATTTCACTGGGGATTCGCTGAAGGGCAAGGTTTACCCGAAAGAAGTGAAAACAAGAAAAAGCCATGGGCTTTGATATAAAATGATAGAGATCCAGATGAGCAGGTCTAAAATGGAGGTTCTTTCCTTAAAGCCAGCCCTGGCTGGCTCGGTGGGAAGAACGTGCGACTCTTGATCTCAGGGTCGTGAGTCCGAGCTTCACGTTGGGTGCAGAGATGACTAAAAATAAACAAACTTTAAAGCCAGCCCTGATTGTAGGTGAGGAATGCACTAAGAACTGAGAGTTGCTATCCCCACCGGGATTAGAAGAGGCAGCCCACTGGGCCTCCCCTTTGTCTGATGTGACCCTGTTCCTGTTGACAACTCTTACCGAGTCAAGGTTTTGCTGGGTATCATCAGGCCTGCCCAGAGAGTCTGTGCTTCCAACTCCTCGTTCCGCTCAAACAAGCCCGAGGAAGAACATCCCATCCAGCAACAGTATTGTTCTGGACACAGTATTTACAACTCTTCCTGTATTTTCTATGGGTTTGCCCAGGAACTTGACAAGTGCTCCACTGGAAAGCGGTTTTTGTTTTTGTTTTTTTTAAGATTTTATTTATTTATTTGACAGAGATCACAAGTAGGCAGAGAGGCAGGCAGAGGAGGAAGCAGGCTCCCTGCTCAGCGGAGAGCCCGATATGGGGCTCGATCCCAGGACCCTGGGATCATGACCTGAGCCGAAGGCAGAGGCTTTAACCCACTGAGCCACCCAGGCGCCCCTGGAAAGCTTTTCCTTAAAATCTCTCTTGTTCAATTCCAAGGTCACCCTCTTCCTGCTGATATCTGGCACCTCACTCCCTCCTCCCACTGCTCCGTCAGGCTCAGCCTCACCTAGTCGGGAGCCAGTCCTGACCAAGGCAGGAAAGAGATGCTGAGCCCCAGGCCCACAGAAAATGGAACCTGGAACCTTGTGCCCGCCCCAGGGAGGCCTGACTCTCCTCATACTTACCAGGCCAAACCTTCTACCGAGCCTGGCCGAACACCTGGTTTCCCTCATAAGCACTGAGGCCCCAATACCTAGCCTGCTCATAACGTCTTCTCCTCAGGGGGAATGGAACAGACCCTGTCACGGCTTGGGAGCCTTTTCACTGAACAGAGCATCCAGAGACCACAAGAACCACCTGCCACCACGGTGGCTAACAGCAAGCTCGCCCTCCAGCCACCCCCAGACAGCCCCTCCCACTGCACCACGCCAAGCTCAGGGGCTCTCCAACTCCAGGGCCGTAAGAACATCCAGGAAACTGTTACAGAGAAGTCCTAAACCATCACTGGAGACTCGGATCCAGGTGTCCGGCCCTCTGCTCATCCCCTGTACTGGGTGATTCCAGCGGGAGATCTCTGTGAGCCCCATGTTGTATAAGGCTGCTGAGGGCAAACCAAAGCCCTAGCCCAAGTCCCACGCAGCTCTGGAAGCCTGCCCTCTGTGGACGGCCACCAGCCCCACTTCTTCATCTCCCCGCCTCCCCCTCCTGTCCACCTGTGTTACGGCCTGGAAGCATCTGCCATGATGGGACAGCTGTTCCCCTCACGCCAGCAAGGCCGCAGATGGCACCCTGACTTCTCAGCCCGATGCCTAGCCTCCAACCTTCCTTGAACATTTAATAAATCCTCCATCGGGCAGGGACGAGAAGGTCCTCTGAGGGCTCTATGTTATTACAGAGAAATGTGTGTTGATATTTCAAGAACAATGAATCTTTAATGAACTGTGGTCCCACAGAGATGGACAGATTAACCCGAAAAGGTTAAACACTTTTCTGCTTGTTCCATTTTGGTCTATCTTCATCCTTCTTCTGTCGCAGCAGAATACATTTTGATCTGACACCAGGAGGAACTTTCCATCGTGGCTCGGTTTCAGAAGGCTGCCTGCAGAACTGTCACCCCGTCTTGTGGGCAGAGAGCTATTTGGAGAACCACTGTCGTCCGTGCCCCCCCCCCCCCCCCCCGTGGCCGCCCTGCAGGAATCCCCAGGGAGTGGACTCCCTTCTTGGGTGGGAGGGGCCCCCGGCCTGGGGCTCCCCAAACCCTTCCCCCAGCCCCTGCTGTGCTCCCTTTCCTGCTTTGTCACCTTGACACAGCCCTGGAGCCCACATTAGCATAAGGAGTGACAGCAAGAAATACAGTCTGTGGGAAGAGCCTTCCGCTTTCCTTCTCTGCAATTACCACTTGACTGCTTCAGTCAACAACAGAATGGCTCCCCCACATACCCCATTACCATTTACAAGATTAAAATAGTCGGGAGGTTACAGAGGTAAACACAGGTTACTTTGAGATTCTGAGAGGCACTGCTTTCCCTGGCTAAGCCCTCCCCCAAACCCTTCTTTCCTGAAGAAAATTGAGGAGAGGCCTGGGAGAAGTTAGCATCTCCCTACTTACACAGGAGAAGATTTTAGAAAGAGACAAAATGAACAGACAACAGTGGCCAGCATGGGCCTCTGTCTCAGAGGCTCTGGACTCACAGATGACGGTCTCCTGGCCCTCTGCACACCTTCCCGGGCATCTGCCACTTGAGCAGGAGGCTTCTGTGTTCTACCTGCAGGTCCCACCACTCAAGTTCCAGGAAAGGAGACCTAGACGAGCAGCCTCATATTTCTCTGTTTAGAGTACAGTCTTGATTTTGGTTGCCCACTCCTCGAGCAGGAAGATCTGGCGTAACCAGATCCAAGTGATAAAGGTTTGATCCAACAGACTAGGGGTCAACCTCACAGACGCTGGGGTTGCCTTGCCCTCCACCAGGGCTCCCTGCACACCGCACACCACATGCACCAGGCCCTGGGGTTGAGTCACACCGTAAAAGCCCCCAGTGGCATGGAAGACCGCTTTCTGGCTCTCCGATAATGAGAGGCTCTTTCAGATGAAGAGAGATTTTTCCATGATCTCAAATGTGTCCTGAAAGGGCTCGTAAGGATCAGTCATGACCGGATTTAGTGGTGCAGACGTTCCCCTACCCAACATAAAGCTCCCAGGACGGACAAGGTCAGGTGACAAGGGCCAGGAAGGTAACATTATGTGAGTCAGAGCCTAACTAAAGGCATATGCCACCTGAAGATCTTCAAGTTCAAGTCTAAAAAATGTGCTCAAACGAAATATACATGGAGACCAGGTTCGGTGTCCTGGCCTCTAGTCTGCCATTCCTGGATTAGGAAAAAACAAAAACAAAAAACAAAAAAAACAGGAGATCAGAAAAAACATGATCAAAATATTTCCCTCCTCTTTTCTAGCAGCCCGCATGCATTCTGTGCTGTGCAATGTCGCCCAGACTATGGAAAGTGATCCCCAAAGAACATGCTTTCCTGGGATGTTTTTCTAGGAATCAGGATGGATTCTACCCTCCAGGCCATCCCCTCTCTATTCTCATCTCTTCTGAGACCGGGGCACATTTGTAATGTCACAAAGAAATCTGTGTCCACAGGATGGAGGGTTTTCTTCTAACTGAAACTAATTAGGACTGGCCAGGATAAAAACGCCACAACCTTGACCTTGTCAGCATGGTGTTCCAACGACAGCACTGGCCAGCTCGGTCCTCCGGTATTGCTGAAGATAGGAACGTCGAGACACCTGACAAATGTGGCCCATCTGGCCATCTGTGTCTATGCCAGTCAAAGGCATGAGTGAAAACGTCGGCCTGTGGCCCAGCACCGCCATTACTGCTCCCCATCAGAGACGAGGCGTTAGGGCTCAATCACATCAAACTAGACTGGAAATGGATGGGGCTCTAAGGTCAGAGAGCACCTGGCTGGAATGTTTCCTGCAGGTGATCCCAGAAAAGATACCTCTGGTCCCTGGAAACTTGACAGTTTTGGTGCGGGGGAGGGAAGAGGAGGGACCACAGTGCCCAGGGGTGGAGGCTAGGGAAGGAAAGGAGGGGGTGTCAGGCCTTGGGGACTTGGATCACACAGGAGTCCTAGGTGGCCCGGTCCAGTAAAGATCAATTTGGGGGATGATTATAAGGATTGGGTCTAATTAAATAGATTATAGCTAATTGGTTTAATACCATTTTCTTCCTCCAGTGTGTGAAGACACAGGTTCCGTTCCGTTTCCTTGCGTTTTCCACAAATAAGAACTAAGGATATGGGAATCAGAAGGAAGATGCCCCCTGGTGCACGCTTTCCGAGGACTAGTTAAGGAATCTCTTCAGAAACAGCTTGGAAATGGAAGGCCACGATGAGGGAAGGACAAGGGACATCCATTTGTAAATAACTGTTCTCATGAGCCTCCCTGGTGCCTCCCACACCACCCCCTCTCTGGCCCTGGATGCCTGGAACTCCAGTGATCTAGCGTTGGGGCCGCCAGGCACCTGCCAGCTCACCAACCCCCTAGATGTCCTGGCTCCTGCACTCCTGCCCCATCCCCACAGTCCGCCTGGCCAAAGCAGACCCAGGCCCAGGCCCAGGCCCAGGCCAAGCCTTGCTGCCCATCTGATCCTCTGAGGCAGCAGGGGCCTGCCTGGCTGACAGCCAGCATTTTCCCGCAGGCGCCCCACCGTGGCAGCCCTAGGAACTGCAGCCCCCACAGTAAAAGTCAGGACTGTCCGAGGTAGCCTGGCCAAGAGGTAGGTGCCTGTCACCCACCCAGGGAGAAAAGAGCCCAAGCATCTGTGCCTGTGGACAAATGGTCAAGATGATGACAACCAAGACAAGAAATGCCAGCAGGCCTGTAAATCTCCATACAAACTCCAACCTTTATCCGCGCTCTGCTTTTCTCAAGCGGCCACTGAATGCAAGGTCGGATAGATACGGTCCCTAGAAGCATAGACATTTTCTTGACCTGCCTGTTCTCCTGGTGCTCACTCAGTCCTGCGCATCTGATAGAAACTGCATAAATACATTCATACGGGCTGACTGGCTTTCTCCCCAGAACACTTGAGCTTAACTGAAGTAACTTACTGAATCAAAAAGAACACCCTGGCAGAAATTCAGGTCTGCCTGAAAAGTAAGAAAAACACAGGGCACCTGTCAGGTATCTGCTCTTCTGAGATCCAAGCAGGCCTGAGAAAAACCATGTCAGGGCAGCCTAAGGAGGACCTGGATCACAGTGGGTCTCTTAGCTGGTCTCCTTCCCTCTGGTCTCAGTTCTACCCTCTCCAACTTCTCTGCCATGTGCTGATTGAAGGAGACCCGTCAGGTAATGCTACTCCCTACAATGGCTTCCCATTGTTCTCAAGGTAAAATTCCAATTCCATTACAGGGCCTCACAATCGGGTCTCTGTTAATTAATTTCTTTCTTTCCTTTCTTTCAAGTAGTCTCCACATCCAGGATGGAGCCCAACGCGGCTTGAATTCACAACTCTGAGATCAAGACCTGAGCTGAAACCAAGACTCTGCCACTTAACTGACTGAGTCACCCAGGTACCACCCCACTCTGTTAATTCCCTGATAACTTCTGCTAAGAGGTCTCCATTCATTCCCACATCTACTTTTCCCAGAAAAACCAAACCCATGTCCACAATAACCAAACTATGGAAAGAGCCTAGATGTCCATTGACAGATGAAAGGATAAAGAAGATGTGGATATTTAGATTCAATGGAATGTTGTGCAGCCTTCAAAAAATGAAATCATGGGGGCGCCTGGGTGGCTCAGTGGGTTAAAGCCTCTGCCTTTGGCTCAGGTCATGATCTCAGGATCCTGGGATCGAGCCCCGCGTCCGGCTCTCTGCTCAGCGGGGAGCCTGCTTCCCTTCCTCTCTCTCTGCCTGCCTCTCTGCCTACTTGTGATCTCTGTCTGTCAAATGAATAAAATCTTAAAAAAAAAAAATGAAATCTTGTCATTTGCAACGACATGGATGTAAGTAGACGATATTATGCTAAGCAAAATAAGTTAATCAGAGAAAAACAAGTATCATATGATCTCACTGATATGTGGAATTTAAGGAACAAGACAGAGGATCATAGAGGAAGAGAGGAAAAAACCAGAGAGGGAGACAAACCATAAGAGATGCTTAATCTTAGGAAACAAACAGAGGGTTCTTGGAGTGGAGGGCGTTGGGAGGGATGGGGTGCCTGAATGATAGACATTGGGGACGGTATGTGTTGTGGTAAACACTGGGTGTTGGGTAAGACTGATGAATCAAGACTGTACCCCTGAAAAAAAGTAATGTTAATTTTAAAAAGAAGAAGAAAAACCATGTTCTCCCTTCCCACCATGCTTTCCTCTTCCTGGAGCGTCATCCCAACCCCCAGCTCTCCTTTACCAGACGACACTCACCCCCAGGCTTGGCTTATCGTCGTTCATTCCCTCATCTCAAAATATTACATGTAATTACAAACTGTGACCAGAGCTATCAGAGCCATGGCCAGAAAATCTTCACAAAATATAAGACAGTTAGAGTGACTGGGTCTGGAGAATATTCCAGACCCAGGAACCGCATCATAGAAGGCTCTGAGTGGTAAAGACCGCGGCATATTCAGCCAACTAGAGGTCACTTGAGCTAAACCCCTCTGAGGTGCTCCCGCAGCCCCCAAACACCTACACCATAAACTTAGTTTACAAATATTTGTAGATTTAGAACTTTTTGAGGGCAGAGTATGTGCCTATCAGGCTCAAAGACATAGCTCTAGCTTCTAACACAGTGCCTAGCACATAGCAGTGGCTCAAAACAAGATTTAATGAATGAATCAGTGATGAACCTGACGCTCAGAGAATTTACAAGGTTTGCCCAAGGTTGTACAGCCAGTAAGCAGTGTGGGGCAGTGCCATGGACCCAGCTCTGCTAAGTCTAAACCAAAGTTTTGTCCATCTTGGTCCTCTGCCTTATGTCCTTAAATAAATAGATTATATTTTCCTCGTGGGCAGAAACACTATTTCCATCCCTCCAAAGAACTTATGAGTTGGTGTTGGATAAATGCATCAAATGAATAAAAACAAAGTACTCATTGGCTAGGGGAGCTCATTTTTATACCCTTTACTATATTTTTTTCAGGATACATCCTAAGTATGTCCATTATCTGGGTTGTAGGATAAAGCCTCCTAAGATTGGAGAAACTAAGTAGTTGGCACAAAATCCTATTTTTCCCAAGGTAAGAGTCATTGATTTTCCTGGCAGGGTTTCCCAAGACTCCATCAAGGAAAGAAGTAGGACTCTGTTGGACAATACTCAAACCAGAACCCAGTACAACCTGGGGAACCTGACCTTCCTGTACTTCTCTAAGAAGTCTGTGTTCTGAGTCCCCTAAAACTCATCCCCATAACCTGGAATTCCCAATCCAATTTGTAGAGGTTTTCCAACCTTCAGTGTATTAGTCAGGATTCTCCAAAGAAATGGAACCAATAGGAGATATACACACGTTTGCAATTATGGCAGCTGAGAAGTCCCACAATCTCCCTGCCATCTGCAAGATGGAAACCCAAGAAAGATGGTGGTATGAGTCCAAAGGCCTGAGAGCAAGGGGAGTAAATCCCAGTCAAGGGCAGGAGAGAGTAAGAGAGGAGCTGTTCCCAGCACAAGAGGTAAGGCAGAAAACAAAGTGTGAATTCCTCCTTCCTCCACCTTTGGTTTGCCCACAGTAGATTGGGTGATGCCCACCATATGGTGGAGGACCATCTATTTACTGAGTCCATGGATTCAAATGCTCATCTCACCTCCCTCACCACCACCCTCCCTCACACGCACACCCAGAAATAATGCTTCACCTGAGTATCCCAATGCCAGTCATGGTGATACATAAAATGAACCATCCCACTCAGACGGCTTCCCAGAACTTTTCTGGCTTAAACACGATGAAGAGAGGTAACTTCATTTCATCCCAAACTCCAAAAGAATGGTCTCTGGTTGACATGAAGCTCACTAATCACATACATGAGGGTAAGTCAGATTTGTTCACTTTATTAACAAAGTTCCACCATCTATAAGAGGAAGAAGAATTTCTGACTTGAGTCTTGGACAATTTAAAAATCAGTGATCAATGGTCTGGTCTTTGTGATTGTGCAGGATATGTTAGTTTTTTCTTGTTTGGAAGTACATGGGAACAACAAAAAGTCTCCAGGGGATGTGAGATTGTTCCATTAAATAATAAGGTTTTTTAATATTTTATTTATTTATTTGACAGAGAAAGAGATCACAAGTAGGCAGAGAGGCAGGCAGAGAAAGAGGGGGAAGCAGGCTCCCCGCCGAGCAGAAAGCCTGATGCGGGGCTCGACCCCAGGACCCTGAGATCATGACCTGAGCCGAAGGCAGAGACTTAACCCACTGAGCCACCTGGGCACCCCTAAATAATAAGTTCTATGCAAGAAGAAATGCAGTAGAGACAAAGTCTCCTGAAAGAGACAGAATGACTCCAACCCTCTAAGACTGGATTAAAGGCATAACAGAGATGAACCAAGACCATCCACCAGACATGGGGTTGGCATCCCCGCCTGAGGTGTGTTCAAGAATGAGGCCCTGCCTCTTCCAAGTTCATCAGAGCAAGTGAATATATCCCACATACATTTATGTCTGATTGCACTCTCACAGCTCAAGACTAGTCAATACCAAGTCATCTAACTAGCTCCCATTTGACTGATTCCAGGCTCCCTAAGCAATCTACCATTGACAGTTGGCCTGAAGATTATTCTATAGGAAGAGACAGGTATAGGCCATTAAAACATATTTTATCTGCATGGCATCTGTGTTTTTCAGCATAAATTTTAAAAAGTGACATTTGTTTTCATCCAAAAGCCTATATATTTGGTTGGAGCAAATCTTTCTCAAGCATTGGATCTGCTTTCATGATGCTGGCTGAATCAAGCCTTGAGCCTGTAAGGCTAGGGGCAGACCCTAGACTTTGGGGAGGTCAACACCATTATCATTTTGCGACGCTTCTTTGGGTCAACCAGCTCTCCCAGACATGCCCTACTCCAGACCTTCAAATCACATCTCTAACTGCCACTTGAGTTGTTTCCCCGTAGCCCCCCCACCCCCACTCCCAGGAACATGTTAGGCTACCCTAAGCCCCATCTCTCAGAACCAATGACATAATTTGCAAGGTATCTGCCTGTGAATGATGTTCCCCTCTTTGATCGATTACCTGTTATCTCTAGGGACTAAACCCATAACCCAGTTTCTGGGTACCTCGCTCTGGTTAAGTGAGTAGAAAAACTCTTCTGGAGTCATCTTGAACACTCCCGATTCCAAGCATCTTACTTGGGGAGGGTGGTCCCCAGAGAGACAGTAACGGCTTTCTACGGTAACAGAGGGGTTGTCAGATGATCCCCACCAACCAGATGTTTACAGACTCGCCTTACCATTAAGCTTTGACTGTGTCAGCAAGCACGGTCTTTCTGCGTACTCTCCATGGCAAAATCCCAATGCCTCAGAGAGTGCCAGACCCATAGCAGGGGCTCAGTGACTGTTACAGAGCAGAGCAAGAGGAGGCAGGCAATTCATTCTCTCCATTTCCTCAGTCCCCACATCAGCCACCAGCACATGTTGCTATAAGTACCAGCTCTCATGACGCAGAGTGATTCTCAGAAGCATGAGAGGGTGAGAAGGAGTCCGCTGTGTATCAAAGGCCTGATGTTGCCCCACCCACTCCCCCAGAAGATTCTAGAATGTTCACTCAGATCCCTTTGGAAAGAAGACTAAAGCAAGCATTTGATTTCTACCAGCTGGGCATCTGGCAACATTGGGCAGAGCCAGGCAGAGACCGAGGAGCAATGGGGGAGGACTGAGGGGATGCTCCAAGGCTGTGTCCACCCACTGCCAGGCCTGGCGTTGGCCATTCCCTGCATGGAAAATGGTAGGTAACTTTGTTTTTAGAAAAACAAGTCTCCCTCTCAAACACGCAGTCCCTGGGCAGAAGTCAGGGGGATCGAGGGGCCGCCATCCATGCTTCTGTGTAAAGCTGCATTTCCTTCTGCCCAGAGACGAGTCTCTCTCTCTTCCTGCTTTAACTAAAGTAGGGACCTGCCACCTGCCTCACCTTTACCCTCCCTGCTGTGCGCACACACGCCCAGCTCCAAGGCCACGGCCACCAGCGTCTTAGGAGCACATGGGCACACACAGAGAGCCAGAGACCCACCTGTGTCACCACCAGCGATGTGCCTGGGTGGGCTTGACACGTCGATCTGGGCTGGGCTCACCACACAGGCTCGACCAGCAGGCCACTTGCGGAGAGGAGGTGCCCGGCCCTTAGTGCTGAACGAAGCCTCGGGGACTGGGGCACGAGAGGCTCTTTGAAGGGAAACCCACTGGGACAGGTGGAGAAGAGGCTTCAGGCGCTGAGAGAAGGACACGGAAGTGGCTGGTGTGGGCGGCCGGAAATAGGAAACCTTCAAATCACATCTCTAACTGCCACTTGAGTTGTTTCCCCGTAGCCCCCCCACCCCCACTCCCAGGAACATGTTAGGCTACCCTAAGCCCCATCTCTCAGAACCAATGACATAATTTGCAAGGTATCTGCCTGTGAATGATGTTCCCCTCTTTGATCGATTACCTGTTATCTCTAGGGACTAAACCCATAACCCAGTTTCTGGGTACCTCGCGGCCTCAAATGTCCTCCCTCCCACCCATCACCAAAGCAAGAGCAACGCAGCCACGTGAGCTTGCCCCGAAGGCATCGTGCAAAGCCAGCCGGAGCAGGGACAGGTGGAAAGAGTGCCTGCTGCCCAGATTCCTGCCCCTTTGGAGTTCTCTGGAGGCAAGCGCTGCTTTCCCCCTAGCAACTAACACCTTACGCAGTGACTTCAGGTAAAAGCTTCCCTTAGAGCCTCTGCAGCCCAGCGTGGCTGCTCAGGTTCCAGTTAATAATCAACACCTGCTGCCCGCCCGCACCTGTGCTGTTCAGAGAGAACAGGAAGACCCCGCTCTCCCAGGCACATCGACAAAATGCTCGGATGCCCCGAATCGTAAAAGCTCGTTTGAACCCAGAAACCCGTGGGAGGAGCAGCCCCTAGTTAGCGAGTGCTGACCCCAGGCCAGGCCAGGCGCTAAACACTCAAAAGGGTCCTCTTCCTTCCAAGTGGAGATTCTCTTTAGGCCCTCTTTATAAAGGCGACAATGGAAGGGTTGAGCCCATGCCCTTGGCAATGCCCTTCATCCCTCCATCCAATAGGGTCAATTTATAAAACCAAGACCTGGAAAGAAGCTTGTTGCTAGGAAGATTGTTTCCTCCCAGATGTGAAAATAGAAGCCCCCCATCCCCCCGCCCTTCCGCCATGTGGTTTTCCACTGCCTCCCTGCTCCATCTACCAAACATTTGCCAAGGTCCCATATGTCTCTCTTGCCCACCTTCGTTAGCCTCTCCCCCGGCGCTAACCTGAAACATTTAGCATCGCAACAGTGACAATCAGAAGGTCTAGCCCCGCTGGACTCCGGGGTCTTGGCCTGACTGTGTGTTCACTGGTTCCCCATGGTGCTCATTTTGTAAGTAGTCAAGAGCTCCCCCCACAAAGCAAAACTAAAAAGTACCTGTCTTCAAGGACGCAGGATCCTCTTCCTTTTTATTTTAATAAGAGGGAAGTCAAAAAGCTTTCCAAAGCACTTAGAGCACTGAATTATAAAACATCAGAAAAAGAAGATTTTCTGTTTCCCTCTCCTCGGCAGCCCGGTCAGCAAGGAGGGACAGAGGAGGGGTGGCCTGGAGGATTCCACGGTCCAGCTCTGGCCAAGGAGCAACCCCTCCCCAGAGAAACCTGGCCCCTTTGGAAGTGCAGGTGTCCCCCCCCATCCAAAAGTAGGGCATTCCTAGGAATCCTTCCCTTAGCCAATGTGGCATAAGGCAAAGAAGGAACGTCAGTACCATTAAGTTACATGGAAAAAATTTTAAGCATTCCCAGACCCCCAAAAAATCACCTCTATGAGGCTTTTCTGGTACCTTAGGGCACATCTTGTTAACAGATGCACAAAACAAATAATCAAGATACACGGCAGATGGTCACAGACAGTTCAAAGCTGGCAGCTTCATGGGGGAGATGCTGCGTGTGGCTCCCAGGGACAGGGCTCGGTAGCACCATTCTCATGAAGGCTCTCTAAAGCCCAGAGCAAAACCAACGCTAAAGGCTATTTTCACTTTTTGCCTTTTTCCCTAAAAGTGAAAATCCTCGTCAGATTTCTTTAGGTTAGTGAGACCCGCTACTAACGTAGGTCTTTCGTAAAGGCGAAGTGGGGGTAACACGAACTTTCAGAAAGCCAGGGCTACCTGTATGGAGCTAGACTTCCTTCTCCCGGGTGCTCTAGAACAGGGGTCCTCAGAGTAAGGTCCTGGACCAGCATCAGCGCCCCCTGGCAGCTTGTGAGAAATGCAAATTCTCAGCCCCCATGCACCCTCCCGGCCCTATGAAGTCAGAACACCAGGGCGGGGAGCCCACGCTCTGCATTTCTGATCCTCCCTCAAACGGGAACCCCTGCTCTGGGTGCGGAGAAACCTGGCTGTCCTTACCCTAGCGGGCGCTTCAACCCAGTTACAAAGTAAAGTCTATGACTGAAGCCAGGGAGGACTTATGCAAAGGGCGCAGCTCAGGACTGGGCCCCCATGTTGAATTCGGACTTCCCGAGTCCCCTCAGAGACGAACATGTTACTTCCCCCATCACCAGGGTTCCAAATGTCTTCAAACTCAATTTTCTGGCCAGCCTCGGCCTCCTGCTCCCTTGCCAGGCAGATGGAGGCGGGGGTCCCAAAACCCTCTGGGACCATCATGGATTAAATGAGGCCAGTCTCCCTAAGTTGCCCTAAACCAGGTCTGGCCCTTCCTAAGGCCTCAGAAGCACCAGCTCCCCTTTCTCCCTGTTGCTTCTCCCACCCGCCCAGAGCCCAGCACAGGCTGACTCCATTCTTCAGCCGTTCCCGGGAAGCAGACCCTCTAGACCAAGTACTGTGTGGGGCTGGGGTTCCGGGAGTTCAGGGAGATCGGCTGAGTCTCCCGTCCGACTCAGGAGGGCTAACAGGCCAGGGAACCAGGTGGTGGGAGCCACACAGACCGACTTCTGTGGGCCCCACACCTTCCCCGCAACTTGGAGCCACTTGTTTTCCTCTATGACAAGCCCAGCCGGCTGCTCATCTGCCTAACTCAGAGCCCCTGGAATTCTCTAGAAGTCACTCGGTCTGCCAGCTCTTCTTCAGACAGGACAGCCCCAGGGACTGGAAGGACGGTGCCTGGGACCAACCTGCTCTCCAGATGCCACAGAAAGTCCCCTTCCTTTCTCTGTCCCGAAGAGCCTCCTTTTGTGCCTCAGTCAAGGGCCGGAAAGGCGAACAGCCCCCAGACTCTCCTACCTCAGAATCGAAGCTCGTGAATGGAAACCCAGAGGGACTGAATAAGCATCTGAGTGTGGTACCTACTTTCCAGAAATAAAACAGGTATTCTTTTTGTCTTGGGTTCTCCTATCTCCCCCGCCCCTGCCGGGCATGAGCATGGCCCCTGACGAAAAGACGGTGTTGAATGTTTAGTCAGTATTCACAACACGGGCACGTGAAGCCGGCGCTGGGCTAGGCCTCGGAGTCCCCACGCTGAGCGGGACAGTCCTCCTCTTGCCGACCTCAGTGTGGAGAGCACCCACGAGCAAATAACCAAAGGTAAATGTAATTAGAATCCCTGGTAAGTGCCAGGGAGGAATGAGGTGCCACAAGCAGAGTGAAGGAGACCCCAGAGCTGGGGGGTAGGGGCTGAGGAGGGGGCGCTTAAGCCAAGACCTCAAGACCAGAAATGGGCCACCTGGGCAAACTCAGGTGGGAAAGAGACCCAGGCAGAGGGAACCACAGGTCAGAAAGCAGGTATGGAAAGCATCATGTGGAGGGGCGCCTGGGTGGCTCAGTCAAACATCTGCCTTCTGCTCAGGTCATGATCCCAGGGTCCTGGGATCGAGCCCCAAGTCAAGCTCCTTGCTCAGCAGAGAGCCGGATTCTCCCTCTCCCACTGCCTGCTGCTCCCCCTGCTTGTGCTCTCTCGCTCTCAAATAAATAAATAAAATCTTTACCAAAAAAAAAAAAAAAAAAGGAAGTGTCTCCTGGGTTTAAGGAATACAAAGAGGCCCCTGGAGTGGCCCAAGCGAGAGGATGAAGTTGGAAAGTCGGGCAGGGCCTGGACATCAAACGACCTTTGGTTTGAACCCCAGGTCCACGTCCCTCAACAAGCGGACAGCTGGAGGCAAGTCCCTCCCCCTCTCTGGGCTTCAAGTCAGCGCCCTCCTCTATAGAACAATGATGACAGTAACCTCACGTGGTTACCAGGGACCGAAAATGACATGATGACGGTAAGGCTAATGGACCATGATAAGCGATCACGAAACAGAAGCTGTTATCATAAGCTGCTCATCTCCTGATCATCCCTGCCCCCCTTTAGCAACACTGGGAAATTACTAGGCGGGAAAACATGAGCCACGAGAAGAACCGGTGATAAATTGGGGGGTGGGAGGGGCTGGGTCCAGAAAATCGGGAGTTTGATCAGGAAGGGCCTTACTAGTTTTTGTGGGTGCTGGTGACCTCAACAAGGTAACTATGTAGTCCTTGCTTCCACTGTCACTGTGTTACTTAAATACCACAAGGAGGTGTGGTGTTTTCTGTTTCTTTCATAACAAACTACCAAGAAGTTTGTGGCCGAAAATAACACAAATTTATTATCTGAGAGTTTCTGTGGGTTCCAAGCCCTACGTGGGTCCCACTGGGCTAAAATCACACTATCGGCAGGGCTGTGTTCCCTCTGGAGGCTCTAGGGGAGAATCTGATTCCAAACCCATTCAGGTTGTTCAGTAAGTTCAGTTCCTCGCAGTTCTAGGACTGAGGTCCCTGTCTCCCTGCCGGCTGGGAGCCGGGACCACACGTACCCCCTAGAGGCCATTCTCCGGCCCCTGCTTGTGGGCACCGACACCTCAGGACAGCAACAGGGCACCAAAACCTCCTCAGGCTTGCAATCTCTCTCACCTTCCTTGTCCCCCACACCTCTCCCTCTTCAGCCAGAGAAAATTCTGCTTTGAAGAGCTCGTGTGATTAGACCGGGCTCACCTGTGCCCAGTTGTCCATGAGAATCTCTCCATTTTACAGTCTATCATCTTAATGATATCTTCAAAGTTCCCTTTGCCGTGTAATCCTATCTGTTCATTCAGAGGGTCCAGGGATGAGACCATGGACATCCATGGGGGGTCATAATTCAGCCCAACACAAACACTAAATGGCTTTCCCGATCCGTGATAGAGCAACCTAGATTGTCAACAGGCATAAGAACCAAGAGTTCCATTCAGAGCGTGTGGATTCACAGAGCCCGAAAGGAACGGACAAGAACAGCTCAGAGTCCCTGAGACAGAGCTAGCAGGGAAGCGAGCCAGGCCACGAAACAGAAAAGCAGCCCCAAGAATGGGCCCTGGTGGGTGGTGAATGCAGAATTCCTGGCCCAAGGCGGAAACCCGTGACTCTAGGGGGCTGGGGGTGGGCAGATGGGCAAAGGGGAGCAGGGGGTGCAGCCCTCCGGTCAGGGAACGAATAGGTCACAGGGATGACAGGCAGGGGGTGCAGCCCTCCGGTTAAGGAACGAATAAGTCACAGGGATGACAGGCACAGCCTCGGGGACATAGTCAGTGGTATTACAGGAGCACTGTGTGGTGAGAGGGGGCGGCTACACTAGGGGCATGGCGTAAAGTACAGCGTCGAGGAATCACTATGTTGTACACCTGAAACTGATAGAACACCATCAGTTCAAGAAAGAAAGAGGGAAGGAAGGAAGGGAGGTAGGGAGGGAGGAAGAGAGAGAAAGAGAGGAAGAGAGGCCCAGTGACTCTATGATACAAGATCAAAGCAGCCTAGAGCAACGTCGGCTAGATGTTGGGTCTCTCAGCCTCCTGAATTAGGTGCCCTGAGCATTTTCTGACTAGGAACAGAGTAGCCTGAACCTATAAGCCTTCTTCCAGTGTCTCCGGCTGGAAAAACTTTGCTTTGAAAGGAGAGAACAAGGTAAGTCCTCACTGTAGAAAATATGGCAGAGAGAATTCACAAATGGTCTTGTCTTAGCAATATTGCCCTTCTATATTCAAGTACCAAGAGGTGGAAGAATCCTCTAGTTAGTTCGTGGAGATGTTCAGTTGCTTCCTTTGTCTTTGATTTGTATGTTTGTGTGTGTGTGTGTGTGTGTGTGTGTGTGTCCTTGACTTTTAAAGTTAGACCTGTCCCTTCCAGTCCCTGGACCTGATGAGAAGTTAATTATATTGCTATATGTTAGAAAGGTGAGAAATGTAAAATCTATAATCCAAGGGAAATATAAGAGGCAGCAGAGCCTTCCCTAGAGCATAGCACCTTAGTGTAATTGTTTGGGGTCATGTTACCCAAGACACCAACAGGTGGGAGAAGGAGGTGATGCAGAGAACATACCCACCTCCCCTCCACCACCACCCCAGGCTTTCTAGAAAAAAGACATAAGAGAGAGAGACCTCATTTCCTAGCACCCTCTCCTGTGTCATCAAAAGCAGAGGGGAGACAATTATTTCAGCATCCAAAACCAATAGTGCTTGTTTTCCATACTCTCCATTTCCATTCACTTCCTCATCTCTGAGGCTGCTTTTCCTTCTAGCGACTCTCTCCACCCCCAGCAGTTCTACGGATGGCTGGGCCAAGTGTTGAGTCTCTCTGCTTCAGTGTTGCTGGTAGTGTTTATGTTAACTAGATTTTCCCTGAACAGGAATTATTACAGGTCAGGGTACAGGAGGGATACCCTTCAGTGTGGTACGCTCTGCCCCCAGTGCCCTCGGGATGGCTCAGAACCCCGATGCAAGAGATGCTCTTAGCACTCATTTCAGGCCCAAGTCCAAAAGCTCTTCCTGTGGATCTCCCCCACGTGACGGCTGTGGGGGGGGGGGGGGGGCAGGAAGAGGGAGGCCCAAGGTAGCAGGGTTCTGTGCAATCCACTGCGCAGGTGGCTGAGGTTCTCAGAGCGGGTTCTGTGAACACGCGCTGTGCTCTGCTGCCTCCCAGAGTTGAAGCTGTATGTGCTGTATTGAGCTCGTCCCCGGGTCCTCACCCAGCTCTGCCAGCAGTCTGCTGGGTGGCCTTTGCCAGGTCACATCACCCCTCCTGGAACTCAATATCTTCAACCATAAACCAGGGCTTTGGGATTAGATAAGACACCTTCCAGCTCAGTGAACCCCCGAGCCTAGCATGCGACTCCCCCTCCCCATCCTTGACCAAACAAGTGGCCCTATTCAGGGCCCTCTTAATGGTTCTTTCCTCCAGCTTGGCTCTGGAGTATTATTAATTTGGTAGAACACAATGCTCCAGCGTCTAAGGCGCCCCTCCCAGCTAGACTGTGAGCCCTGAAGGGGAGTGGAGGTCTTGTCACTGTGCTGTAGGTGGGGCTTCCCAAACTCATTGTAATGAAAACTACAGATGCCACCCCAGGCCAGTCGGGACTGCAATGGTCTCAAGGAGAAGGAAACTGTCTCTTTCAACACTTCCCTGGGGGACTCTAAAGAGAAGCCTGCTTAAAAGCCACCTTGTAGGACAGAGCTTTCAGTCAGGGCTCAGTTTGCAGAAAGCACATCAAAGTCCAGCCGCCTAGAAGCCCAATCAGAAGAAAGAGAAACGGAAACTCCTCGCGGAAACTCTCTAGCTGTCCAGGCCCATGGGAGGAGAGCTTTCTCTGGTTGTCTTCCTGTCTTCCTGTGATTGGGTTAGTTTTTTCTGGAATGGCTGTATTCACCCCTCAGAATAATAATAATTATTTATGGGGTAACAAGTGCCCTAAATGAAGAACACGATAAGGCCAAACTCCTTCACCAGGGAAGGGGAATGGGCTCTTAAGGGTGTGAGACCAGCCAAAAGATAAGAAGGTAAAGCTGCTTAAGCCCTCCGCCCATCAAACTTTGGTCTGTACGTTTTCTGGACTCATGTCGGTCCGGAATGCAGTGACGAGATGGACAAGGGGACGACGGGAAGGAAGGCAGAGGTGGGAGGAAGAGCGGAGGGGCCGGAGAGAATTCTGATTCTACCTCTCTCTTGCAGCCTGGAGTCCATCCCGGAGAAGAGAGTCATCCTTGGGACCCTGCCCTTGACCTGCTCGTATTGATCATAGTCCCCTTGATCTCGACGAGCCTCACAGCAGCATCAAGGATCAGTTTAGCTGCGGAGGATCTGGGGTGGGGGGCGGTGTCACACTCAATTCCCAAACATTCTAAGCTGCGGGACGGGCAGGGGAAGCCCTTTACCAGAGGAGATCATGTTGGAACGTACGCTAGAAAGGCCAACAGCATTAACAGCCTTAATAAGCTCACAGTTCTCCAACTTCAGTGGGCGTCAGAATCTCCTAGGGATCTTGTTAAAATTCACATTCCTGGGCCCCACCCACGGGGAATTTTTCCCTAGCACCCATCTTGATCCAAAGGCTTGGGAGTTCCAGGGGAGGGAGGTTAGCAAGAAGCTGTCATCTCCCTTTTGCTCCATTTCTGCATCTTAGGAAATGGACAGAGCCCACGGTCGGCCTCCAAGAGGTGCGTCAACAAAGACTCGCTTGGCCCCTAACTTGACAGTGGTCTACCAGACCTCCGGGGGTGCCGAGCTGCCCCAGCTGCCTACGGTCTCACTTGTAGTTAAGCCCATACTGATGGGAGCTGTGTTCTTGTTCTGAAACGGTCCATGGGGAAATGCAGCCCAGGGTATGTATCAGGAAGGCAGCCGATACCCGAGAACTCACTGAAAATGTGGCCGGGGTTGGATTACCCCCGTTGAGCTGGTCAGGTCAGATTTCCAGATGCAGGGAAGGCCTTCTGGGGACAAGGCTTCAGATGGCCTACCCCATCACAGTGTTCTATTTTGGACGATCGTATTTGCTTGCAAAGAAAGGGAGCGTGTCCATGTATCTGTATAAGCATGTGTGTGTGCACATGTGTGTGTACTCAGAAGCGTAAAGGCAAGACATGTTCTAAGGTACACAGCAACAGTGGATTCCCTAGATGTATGTGCACAGGGCTCTAAAGATCATGGTTCATTTTTTCCTTCCTTTTGCCGAGGGTAAGACCTTTCTACTTTAGAAGCATTGACTGAACATGTCCAGGTACCATAGGGTGCACAAACCCTTACACTATCAGAACTTAACAGACTAGCTAAAGAATTTTGCAAGCGAGGAATACATTTCACTTTGCTCCTTTTGAATCTGTTCCCAGTTTCCCTCTCACAGAGCCCAGACCACTCCCATTTTGCCAGGATTGACTGACCAGCTACGAGGCTCCCTGTATTGTCCAGGTGCTGTGGAGTATACCAAAAAAGCATAATAAATCACTGGGGCGCTAAGTTTAGCAGACATCAGATTAATCAGAGAAGAAAAGAAGACAAATTTATAGTACCAATAATAGGTACATAATGCAAGTGTCTTTCTCCCAAATCACAGTTTTTCTCAATTAGGATAACGAAGAGTTCCCTAAGAGGGAAAAAACTTCAGAGACCTTCCAGTTTGACTCAAAACTCTTACAATGTTACGTGAATAAGCATAAACATAAAAATCGGTATAAATTTTTTAAATTGATAAACACCAAAGAAAATTTTTAAATTACATACCAAAAAAAAAAAAAATCCTGAAAAGCCAAATACTTTTCACATTAGCAACACCAATTTAATAATACTGCTTTGCTGAAAGCAAATTAATAGTCTTTAATAATAGAAAGAGATAGCCTCGGGTCTGGTTCTTTACTTTAATCACGGGCTTCGTATTTTGACTTTCAGAATACTAATTCAGAGAGGGCTTACTTACAGAAGAATGCTTTTCAAAGTGATATTCATGGTTTCAAGGTTTTGCCTCTTAGTTCAGAATAATCAGACCTCGTACTTAACCAAAACTTGCCACATGCAATTTTCAAATGCAATTTTCAACTGCCTATTTTAATGATATACCAGCTGATAACACTATAAAGCTATTGAATTCAGCTAAAGATGAGATTAACATTGTGACACTCTGGAATCTGCATTAAATTTAATCCTGTTATTACCTGTATTTGGAGAAGAAAACTTCTTTGTTGTAAATTTACTACTATACTTAGATTTTATAAAGTACAAGTTGCAAAGTACTGAGCTGCCATATATCTGCTTATATGTTGTGATAGTTAATCTCACATGTCAGCTTGGCTAGGCTAAGGGATACCCAGATAGCTGGCAAACAAACAAACAAACAAAAAACATATTATTTCTGAGTATGTCTGCGACAATGTTTCCAGGAGAGATTAACATTTGAATCAATAGTCCGAGTTTAAAAAAAAAAAAAAAATTTGCTCTCACCAATACAGGTAGGTATCAACCCATCCATTAAGGGCCTGGATAGAATAAAAATGAGGAAGAAGAGTGGATTTTCTCCCTGCTTGAGCTGGGACATCCAGCGTCTCCTGTCCTCGAGCATCAGATCTGAGCCTGGGACTCACACCATTGGTTCCATTGGTTCCCCTGGTTCTCAAGCTTTTGGGATTGGACTAGAACCACATCACCAGATTCCCTGGGCTTCCAGCTTGCAGATGGCAAGTCACGTGACTTCTCAATGGCCATAATCATGTGAGCCAGCCCCTCATGAAAAACCTCTTTCTAGGGGCCCCTGTGTGGCTCAGTGGGTTAAAGCCTCTGCCTTCGGCTCACATCATGATCCCAGGGTCCTGGGATCGAGCCCCACATCGGGCTCTCTGCTCAGCAAGAAGCCTGCTTCCCTTCCTCTCTCTCTGACTGCCTCTCTGCCTACCTGTAATCTCTGTCTGTCAAATAAATAGATAAAATCTTACAAAA